>NC_081824.1:44040714-44351547 GCF_030867095.1 Alligator mississippiensis
CTTTGCATTTGTGTCCCATTCAGAGCCCAACTTCTGAATGTCTGCTATGTTCATGGCCCTCCTCATAACTGCTGTAACCTTACTTGGGGCCATGACCCCCCCAGTCTGGGAACTGCTGCCTTAAAGGAGACACTGAAAATGCTTGACTGTGAAAAAGACTTACAGGATACATTTTTTCTTTCAAACTTCCTCCATAATTTCATATTTTATACTTCTGATGGAAGCATATAATAAAACACATGTAAAATTCAGTTCAAAATCCAACCAATTTAATGGAATGGAGAGCAACAACATTTCTAAAAAGTAATTTTCTGTGAATTGGAAGAACATTCATAACCTGAAAGCTAGATGGATTTTTGATTGAACCTTATATAAATAAATTCTACCTCGGTATAAGGCTCTCTGATACAGCACCCTCTCTGATACCAAAATGACCTCAACCTTGCTTCTTGTCTACATTAAACCCCATTACCCTTTCAGTTTAACAGCATCTTTGTACAACTTTCTTGAGGTGGAGTTGTATAAGAAATTACTATGTAAGAATGAAGCTAGTCCGGAAAGAATTTCCAAAAGCAAGATTTATATGCGACTTGTTTTTATGAATATTCTGGACATTTATCTTCCTTTGTGGTCAGTAATGGAATAATTAAGCTAAATATTAGAGTTTTGTTACCCATAATATAGTAGGGTACAAGTCAATTTAATTTATTTAGATCTAAAACTGTGCTGGTATACAAACCTGGAGTTTTAGTTATTGTTTCATTAACTTCTCTCACTCCTTTACCTACAAGTAAAAAGACAAATTATCATTTGCATGAACATAATTATTTTTTTATAGAATGCTACAACATAACGCTTGATTGAAGCAATTATCCCTTTGCCAGTAGGCCTAATTTTATTATAGAGGCATCTAAAGTCTAGAACACACTGCAGATTCTAACCCATATATTTTCACACATTCATCAGGATAACAATTCGTCAGCACTACCATTTTTAGCCTGGCAAGTTATTTGTCTACTCAGAAGTTTAATGTGTTTAGGCCTAACATTTATTGGTTTTGTATCAGCCTTAGAGCTATAAAAGAGAGCCTTATAGTGAGGAAAAAATCTTGATATATGTAGGCATAATAATACCAATTTTTTATAATGTGTAAACATAAACTGAAGGTGGTTTAGAATTGGAACAAGCTACCTAGAGAAGTTGTAGAATTTCTATCCCTGGGCATTTTCAGCAGCAGGTTAGACAGGTACTTGACTAGGATAGTTTAATCAGGGATGCTCCTGCCATGAACTAGATGAGCTGCTGAGGTCCCTTCTATACTTTCCTATCATGTTAAATGTAAAAATTACTACTGGTAAATAACAATATGTTTACAGAACAAACCAAAAAAAGAGACTGTTTAGGTGCAATGGACCAGAACCCAAACATACTTAAATTAGCACAGATCCATTTAAATCACTGGATCCATTTCAATTTGCACTAGCAAAGTCTTGGATCCCATATTTTTGAACATCTTAAAAATCCCAGAATCTGGAATTGTTCTGTTGCATGCTTTTTTCTCACAGGAATTCAAAGTGAAATGGTCCCTGTACATAGAGTACACAAAAGGCCTATGAACCACTTATGCTTACTTTAAAGAAATTATTGCTACTTGTATAGTGCTACTTTTGTATTCCTTGTTTTCCCAGGGGATTAATTTTATCTGTGGCTCTTTCTGAATTTCATTAAAATATTAGCACTACTAGAAAATTGTTCTCTTCTCTTGTAGATGATTTTTAAGGCCAGCAAACAATATAGAAGAGAAGAGAAAACAGTTTTTGCTTCATTTGAAGGGTATCCCAAGTTACTCTCCATCACGAGTAGTAATATACCGGAGCAGTGAAATATTGTTATTCAGGGAGTGGACAAAGAGCTTTATGCCTAGACCACAGTTTATTGTAGCAGTGTTGAAAAAGAACAGCAAGGCAGAACCTTGGAGTAAACCCACCAGTTGTCTGTACATTAATACTGTTTTCAATTTTTTTCTACTGTTGCCTAAATGTCATATACAGGTAGTTAGTCAAGATCTCATAATCTTTTTATTACAAACATTAACATCCAGAAAGACCCAGAGACATAAAACCACACATATTTAAATAAAAAGGCCAAATTCTGCTCTGAGAATTCAATATCCAGAATTACACTACTGGTATTATATGACATTGATGCTGGTGTAACCAAAGTAGAAATTGGCCCAATGGCTTAGTTTCAGTTTCTTTGTGTTGGGTTGTTTGAGATGATTTTAAAAGAAGCATGTCCTTCATGAATAAAAAAAAAAAAATGATGTAATTTATTCAACATGCCTCAATGACTCTAAAAGCCAGTCTGCTATGAAATAACTTTATAATTTCTTTTTTTAACTAAAAATTGCTACACATGTATGTTAAACACTGAAGACATGTAAAGACTGAAACACAAAAGGAGAAAAAAGTGCCCAGTAAAGAGTTATATTCTGTTATTTAGTTGGCCTTTAATACCAAAAAATACACAGTGATAAGTGATATTTTGTGTTACTTCATTTCTCTTTATTAACTGTATATTTAATGTTTTTCCTCATTGAGTTTAGGCTGGTGTTGAAAAAAGTTTGGCTTTCTCTGTTTCTGTGAAGCTCTTTTGATTATATGTCATTTTAGAGATTTTAAATGTTAATGTTCAATAAGCAAAATCAATCTAATATACACAATAAAATCAACAGAATTATGCTAAGAAAACAATGTAATGCAATTAAGTACAATGCAGTGAATCACTTGATCAATGACTTACTTTTACATATTGGTGATTTTCCTGTCCATTTCATATCTGGTTTACATGTCCGATGTTCTGATCCACCAGCAAGAAAAAATCCTGGCTGACAGGTGTATACCAAAGTGTATCCTAATGTAGGAAGATCTATCGCTTTCACATCCACATGCGCAGGTGTCTCTGGTTGTCTGCAAGCGTGAGCTGAAAGTGTTTTTTTTTTACAGTTAGAAAAAGCTGCAGGATCTATGTACAGAATTTAGAACAAGCACATGTTAACTCATTGCCTTTCATTAGAAAAACTTGCTACTCTTTGTGACAAGTAATTTTCATGCTTTGAGCAGAAATAGCACTAAGACTCGGGCTGCACTGTAGTGGAAAGTTGGAACTGATGATCTCCTCATATAAACTATTTCTGCACAATACATTGAAATGTAATTATCATAGGAATAATAGGAAACTAGGGCTGAAAGGAACCTCACAAAGTCATCTAGTTGCTCAAAGGAGGATCATTCCAGACTAAATCATCCCAGCCAAGTATATGTCTAACCTACTTCTGATAGTTTCCAAGCATGGACACTTTATGAAGGCAAAGAGTTAAAATGAAGAGAAACCAAGGTGCATGTCATTGCAAATTATGCAGTAATGAGTATTGTGAATTATTGTACTGTCAGAACTTCAAGTATCCCCTGTAATCAATATCTCAGAAAAACTTGAAGATTACAGATGGGCTATTGTCTAAATAAATTCATTGTAAACTTAAAATGAAACTGTTTCCATAGAAAGATTTTTTATCATAGTACACTGTATATAACACATATCACTTCCAATTTTTCTATTTTTCTGAATCACTTTGTTCATTTGTAACATCACAAAGTTAATTGAAACAGGGTAAGAATCTAAGGTCACTCTAATGGTTTATTTTTGTGTTAGATGAGTGTATTTTTCAACCATCATGCAAATCCCAATAGTAATCAAATATGTCCCTAACCAGAGCCCAGAAAACTGTTAGTCTTATTTTATAGTTCATAACATTTTACCCAGCAAAACATTGTTTTGCATACCAGGGGCCATATTCTGCTCTCAATTTATTAGTGCAAATGAAAAAAACTACATTAATTTCAACCTTAATTTCTACATTAATGTACTAGCATCCCATACACACCGTTTTCCCAAAATCAGCCTTATGAAAAGGAGGTGCATGTCTTAAGTGTGGAAGCTGATTTTCTTCTCCAGAATAGAAGCAGACAGGAATAGAAGCATGAAGACACCGTGCTTCAGAATGCCTACCAGCTTCTCTTTCCCTGCCAGTAAGCAGAAGAACAACCCAATGTTAACCCTTTCACAGCTGCTCTCAAACTAGAAGCATTGTTTGGTTGAATTACTGCTACTTTGAGAGTGGCTATGCCTGAACTGTGCCCCTTATGCTTGCTGACAGGGAGAGAGAACCTGGAAGACATTATGAAGTGATATGTTCATGGTATCTTCATGAAAAAGCCATGTTAGGCCATGACTCTGGAAGACATCTCTTTTCTACATTCTGCCTTTTAAAAACAAGATGTGCATTTTATTTGAGGGGGTGTGGTATGCAAGAAACTATGGTTATGACTTTGAACTGGTGGGAGCAGAATTTTTCCCAAAAGCATTAATATAATTATTGTGAGCACCATTAAAAGGTATCGCCAATGTCTACTGCACAAAACATTTGGAATACTGAAACAATACTGGACGCAATGAAGGAAAATGAAAGAGTAACTAATTAATATGGGTTATATAAAGTCCAGGCATTCCTGAATACACATTAGAAGGCATGACAACAAATAAGATAAATTAAGATGAAATAGGGTAATAGTCTGACTAGATGGGGACATTTTGGATGATAAAAAAAAAAAAAGAAAAATGGTTTAGCCTCTCATTTTGATATACTCACTATGCCTGGTTCTTTCATGATAGGTGCCAATCAGAAATTATATGATTAATTACAATTAAAAAAATAGATGGACACTAACATTATGTCAGTTAGATTCAGCTTGTATGTGTGTATCTTATGTATTGTAGGTATGTAAATATTCAGAAAATCCTAATGATTAATTGCAGAGAGAAATGCAGAGAAGCACCACAACAGTGCATTACCTGCATAACCACGCTAAACAATGGAACTAGTAATGAGGAAGACAGTCTTTTATCCTGCCAAGACACACTTTCTCTGCAATTAAAGCATAGATAAATTGACCTAAAATTACTTAATAACACTTTGAAATTAATTAATCTTTAGCAGTACTGTGAACTGTTTTTATACCCAACAATTTTAAATAGGAAATAACTGTGGTGAACTATACATTGTACCTGTTGATAAGCACAGTTTTTTTCCATGATTAGTATTCCATATTAGCTATTGTGGGATTTAAAAGTATTAATTTATTACTCTGTCAAAAATTGTGTGTGACCAAAAATGTATAGAAAGAAAGTACTTACGAATGCATTCTGACTGTATGCCACTCCAAGTTAAGTTTGCAAGGCAAGAACGAGTTGTGGAGCCCTGAATATGATAGCCTTTTCTACATCTGAAAAAGACTGTGCTCCCAACCTAGAGGATCAAAAGTAGAAACGATGACAGAAAACAGGAAATCAGCCTTTGCCATCAATTTGACAACACAGTTATAGGCTACTTGCTTGATTTTAGGAAAATATTTTCTCTGTGTCATCAGTTTGCCTTTTACAGTGTTAGAATTTTTCCGTATGGAATAAAAGGTTTAGCAACTGGTCTCTTTCATAACAGTGAAATTGAAGTTATCTGGAACTGAGAAGTGGAGAAAAGATGGGAAAACTTGAAATAAAAAAAAAAAAGATGACACTCTATACCTCTCAGCCTTTCAGCCTGCCAATGTGTGACAGAAGCAAACTGAAAGTGTGACAAAGGACTGAAATACAGCTATATTTCTCATTCACCAGATTATCTCTATTGTAATATATATGATTATAAATGTATTTTACATATGGTTCTCAATGTATCATTTTATAACCAGTTGTTAAAAAAGATGTCCTGGCCTGTGCAATCACCTACCATTAAATCCATAGAAAATTAATTTGATTAATTTAATTTAAATACATTGTTTGCACTGGATTTGTGATCATTTACTACTTGAGTTCTGCTGGAGGTGTTCAAGTACCACAGTACTGATAGCTACTACTGAAAGCTGCATTTTGATCAGGTGGGATATAACCTCTATTATGAAGGGTAAAATGCTAGCCGGAAAGTGAAGAAGGCTGTTCTCTAAGAAACTGTCATAAAGAGAAGAAAGCAATCATTTTCTTTAGAATCCTGTTGAGGAAAATAAAATATGGAAACTGGGTATGACTTTGCAAACTGACAACTGATTTTTTTTTTTCATAATGGAAGTGGTAGAAAGAGATTGCTGGGAAAGTTTTTGTACAGATGGAATTGATGGTACTGAAAAAAAAAGTCCATGGCAAGGCTTCAAGGTATAACAACTGAGGGTGAACAGCTGTCCAGTTATGGATTGGTTTTGTTGGCTGAGGAGAGTTGGTGGTAGTTTCGCTGAAGGAGAAAGGAAAGAGCTGGAGGGGTTAAATCTAAATATATATAGATTCATAGATTCATTTATAGATTGTAAGGCTGGCAGAGACCTCAGAAGATCATTGGGCCCAGCCAAAGAAACATGTCTAGATGGAAATGAACAATAGTAGATGTATAATAATAATACTTTTCAGTTATGATTGTACATAGTTTTACAATGGCTAAGTTGATCTGGATATAGACACTACACAGGTATGTAAGAACTGTCATTCAAATAAATAAAATAGACATTTAGAGAGATACTAAGGGAAAATTGTCCAAGACAGGCCCTAAATGTAAAGCTCTATTCATCTTATATAACTTTATATAGGTTAAAGAAAGGTAAATTGGTTATTATAGATGTTCAGCAACTGCAACTCCAGATAACTCTTAAAATTAGGCCACTTTCTTTGAGGTCCAACTTAGAGGCATGCATTTATACACTCCGGCGTTTTACAGTTTTTTATCCAGTATCCTATCTATAAACACAGGGAGACAGAGATAGTCTATGGAAGAGTCTAAAACAGAACCCATATATACCTCATTCTATGTACTAGTTTCTTGTAGAAAATGCCAATTATGATATCAGTGAGTTGCAATATGGCTACCAAAGAAATCTGAAATTCTTGTCCAGAAGACATTTTAAAAGTCAAGGAAAAATGAAGTGTCTTTGTTCACACCAGTAACTGAGTTTGGTTTCTTTCTCCATACTATAAAATAAAATGAGGTAATACATTCTTCATCTAGCTCATCAAAATATGGTCTGAAAGAGGGAACCATCTATGAAAGTCAGAGTAGTGAAGAAAATAAATGCAGGTAAGATGAATTATGGTACTGGTAGGCAAGTGAGAAACACCATGAATAACTCTTCTTCAAAGCATCTTTCTCTAATGAGGGTACTCACACATGCCCTGCTAAAAATTAGTCTGTAGCAGCAGATAACTGATTGAAACCAGATGCCCTAAAAGCCATCTCACTTGATGAATGCATTTATATTTCAAGATTCAGTTACTACTACTTTGTTATAACTAGGAATGAAAGCACATACCTCTGGAAACCTAAGTCTATAAAGGGTACTAGGAGTGGTAGAAAGTGTGTTGGAGTATTTATGATCCAAAAACTAAAATTTACTGCTCATGTGGGTAGATGAATAAGAAAGAAGAAATGCAATATAATGAAGCTATACAGAAAGAGTGAAGCTGAAGTTGCAGGCTTGTCAGGGTAAGTGACAAGCTAAAACCACTCAAGAATGGCAGATTGAGAGAGAACTGGCAAGTCCAGGAGTTTCATAGGTTCATAGTACTAGTCAGAGGACTCTGTTAAAGAGAGGCTATTGTAAACTTCAATTGTACACTTACAAATAATACCTGATAGAATTTACTTAATAAATGCTAATCTTTCTGAACAAAGAACTTCATTGACCCATTATGTTTTTATGTACTTCTGTCACTTTTTTAGTCATTTTCAAGATCGACACTTAATATGCTAATAACTCAGGTACAATAAAGAGATTATAAGGACACACATCAAAGAGAAATTTTATCACCATGTACAACAACTTTAGTTTCTGTATTTCTATATGGAATGCAATGTGGTTTACTAATTACGTGAAGCCACTTGAGGCAAATCTACATCTCTCAGCGCTGTGGCATACTGCGCCTGCTCCTATGCTAACAGGAATAGCACGTTTCAGGAATGTGTTAGTCCTGAAATGGAGTAACGTAATCACCATAATGTGGCCCTGTCTGCAAGCCAATTAGCTTAATATTAAAAATAACTTAAAACAAACCCTGTGATTTTTTGCGGAAAATAAAGATCTGACAGTGCTAAGCCTTGTATTCAAATGCACTCTAATTTGGTACGTTCATAAATAAAATGGTCATTACCTCATATCCCCTGGAACTGTTTTGTATTCCAAAATGTGGCGTACCAGGGTCTGCACAAGTGTTATGAGCTGGATCTAAAAAATAAAATGGAAAACACAGAAGATAGTTACTGTTATAAGAGTGAGTTTCCTAAAAGTCTTTGCAAAGATTACCACTCTGCCAATTCCAATGAATACAAGAACCACTACTGATAACATCAGTGTATTTTTATATTAGGTATTACATCACTTTACATTTTCAGAGATATATTTCAATTCTTTTTATTTTTCTCTCAGTGTGTCACTATGATCTAAAAGTAATTCCTGTAGATTGTTATCAGAGTAGACATTTCCATATTGGGATTTTCTTCATTTTTCCAGAGCTAACCTCTTTAACTTTTGTTGAATACATAGTGTATTCCATCAAAGGAAAGCATTATGTATTATGCAGATGGAATATTCAGAGGCAACTTTCCATCTTGTTTTTACCTAAGAACTGTGGAGCTGTAAAGTCAAATATCTGAAAAATAACATTATTTTCCCTAGCAAGTCAACAATTAAAGTATTCAGCAGACCCCCTTTTTATCAACTCGAAAACTCATGTTTTAAAAAAAAAAGACCCAGGCCTCAGATGTGTCTGAGGTGGGTGTGGGTGCAGAACACTGCTCACCTGGGTCACCAGCATGATTTAAAGCAACTGTTCCAAGCCATACCACTATCATTCCCTGACTAACATGACATCTGGAAATGCTCTATCATGTCCACTAGGTGAACAGCATGGGAGGCAGGTCTACATAAGAGCTGCCAGCTATACTGGAGGGATCATCTTTTGTGTGGCTATTCTGATTTTGTGTGGCAATTTTGAAATAAAGTGCTTACATCTTCGCATAGGATCTAGGCCTATACTTCATCTAAGCCATTTTCCAATGCTCTGAACCTATTTTTGTAATTTTATAATCTAGTAATATGTTATTTAATATGTTACAATATATAATATTATATTGTTATATGTTATTTAATTCCTGCTCAATTTCCAATTTCAGTTCTAGTCAGACACTTTCATCATCTTATCAGTATGACACACAGTGCACTAATTTTCGAGGGAAGGTCTAACTGCTTTCAAAATGCAGAATGATGGGAACATAACACATGAGGTTAAAAAAAAAAGTACTTGAGCATTCAAGGGACTTTAACTTCATCATTAGTTAGCCTGGCACAGTTGATAATAGTAAAATGAAGTAGAAGTTTCCTCTCCTAACAATACCATTTTCAAATATTACAGATGCTCTAATGTGAAACAAGTTTTGTTGCCATAATACTAGAGCTGGGTGAGCATGGTGCATGAGGGAGGCTGTATGAGATATATATACTCTTTTGAGTGCAATATATTAAGAATAGTTATGTATTGCTTCCGAAAGAAAAACTACTAGAAACTGACACTCCTGACCGTCTTCAAAGTTAATCCTTCATTATCAGGCAGGTGTATATTTTTCATCAAAAAACTATTCTTCGTTCCTGAATACACACGCACCTGCTGTCCACATTCTCTGGATTTGAGCTATGGCCTGCTGTGCCAGCTTTTCAAGGAAGTCTATAGCTTTTTGGGCCAGTTCAGTTCTACACTAGAGTAGATTCATTCAGAAAATATCAAGGAGGATTTCTTTACCATTTCACAAAAATCACTGAGAAAATTTCTCTATTTCCAATTGGCAAAATTCTGATGTCAGCCAGAGTTAAAGTATTGAGAAATTATCTCATTTGATATGATTCTGTAGCCTTCTGAAAATCTGTGACTGCAATCAACAGGAGGCTGAGCACACCCAGATGTTTCAAATCTCAGCAGATCAGGCAGGTATTGACTATCATTAATATTTTAAATTATGTCATTTTGCAAGCAATTTTCACAAGCTTGAAAGTATCATTTTAACTTCAGACTTGATCTTGATCACTTCTAAATTCTTTTAACTCTCAAACCACAGGATCTGACTTGTAATAGTCTAAAATTTGCTGTATATCTAAATGATTCCAAAAATAGCTGGAACATATGTGTGCACGTAAACTTGACTTTCCTTATTTCCAACAAGGCAAACCATGAACTAAATTGACTAATGGCTTTAAACAGAATTGTATTTATCTTCAAAGTGATGTACTCTCAGTAAAACCTATTAATCCTGATCTGAACTTATACATAGAAGTTTTTGTATTTGGAAAGCCCATTGTTAGATTTATCAAAAAATAATGTATTCTAATATGAATGTAATGTATGTACAGCAGGAGGAACTAGGCGGAAGTCTGCAGAGTTGTGCTGACTTAATTTGGACTACAAATCCCAGAAGCCCCCAGTAAAGGGAAGACAGAGCAGCATTCAGGTGGTACCTGGTCATCCCTACACAGAGGAGTACACAGTGGAGCTTGGTCAGCCAGGGACTGTGGACTGAAGGATCTGGATTCAGACTTGGGGGTGGCTCCAAGCTGCTGTCTGAGCATTCTAGACTTATTTGCGGGACACCTCCAGAGGTTGCAGGAGGGGGGCAGAATTAAGGTGCTAAGTATATGTTACCACTGTGTTGATTTTTCTTCACCCATTGGTGTGTGACCCTAACCCCTGTGATTGTTTATATAAAAGTAGTAACTCCTCCTTGTTTTTTGTGTCAGCTTCTGGGGCTGCAGGGTTGGCACAGTATTATCTAGAATGGGTTGACAAGTTATGGTTGCCAGATGGATTACCACCAAGCAATTGGACCTGACCTGCAAAGCCCACACATTCGTGGCAGTTCGGTGGTTGGTGATGTTTGCAGCATTTCTGTGGTAGGTTCACAGTGTGGGGTGCAACAACACTGGGAGGAAAGCAGCAGCAGCATGCTTTTGGAGCTAGGTCTGTTAAAGAGGCCTGCCAATTGATTGCTGTTGGTGCTTGATCTAGACTATTTTGACTAGAAACCACATAACTAAAAATGGCGTGTAACAGTAATTGTTACCAATGCATGCTGGCTGAATTCCACTCCAAGTACCATCTGCTTCACAGACTCTTCTTGAAGATCCTATCAGGATAAAGGGGGGTTTGCACTGAAAAGTGACTTCAGATCTGTAGGTGTAACTTTTTCCATTAAGACGTCCTTCTGCTGGTGTACCAGGATCTCCACAATATACAGCTATTAAAAAAAAAGAAAAGGAAGAGGAGAGTTGTTCCAAAAATAAAGCACAGTGCAATTAATGTTTACATTTGGCATGTATTATTGGTGTTACAAGGGAATCGGATGCTATTACTTGCTGATTACTATTATGCACAGAGACCAAGTACAAACGTCAATACACTATATTCATAATGGTGCTCATAACTAAATTCCACCATTCTTAGGAATTATATTCACAATATACACACACAAAATAGGTGCCTTGAATTAAGTGATTAAAATGAATTTATGTAAGTATCTTTGAAAGTATTGTCTTGTTGCCAAAGCTTCCCTGTTTTAGTGTTTGACCCTTAAAATGTGACCCAATTCCATATTAGTAAAACCAGTAGTGATAGGGGGGAAATCTTGCCTCCATTTAAGTCAGTGGAAAAACTTTTTGTGTGTATTTGATATGGTGGTTCAGCGTAGCTCAAGCATTTAGGGCTGCAGCTATACAAAATGCTGATTCTGCAGTCGTTACTGGTGTTAGTGCACAGTAGCATCACTGAACAGCTTTTTTGTGACACTGATTGTGCAGTAGCTCATTACTAACTCTCAGTGACATTGTATCATGCTTTCAGCCACATGACACTACTATGCAGTAGTCATGGGCTATTTCACAGTCAGTGTCTTATGTAGATGTGGCCTAGGCATATTAAAGGAGCACTGAAAAGAGGCCAGGGATCAAAGACAACATTTCAACAGTAGAGGTGAGGGACAACACTTAGACAAGAGTTCATTAGGGAGAATAAATGACAGACAGATGTTGGAGAGGTTGTAAAGAAAACAGTGAAAAGAAAAGGAGGTAAAGGAATAAAAAAAATATACTAAAGTTATGAGTTAAAGGATTAGGGAGGGTGAACCTGTCAACAGAAAATAGAAAAATGAGAAATTCAGGAAGAAATATAAGTTCAATTTTCAGATATCTTGACTTGTATTGTCATTAAGACATACAAACAGAGAATCATAGAAAATTAGGGTTGCAAGGGACCTCAGGAGGTCATCTAGTCCAACACCCTGCTCAAAGCAGGACCATCCCCAACTATATCATCCCACCTAAGAATCCGTCTAGCTGGGCCTTAAAAACCTCCAAGGATGGAGATTTCACAATCTTTTTGGGTAATCCGTTCAAGTGTTTTACTACTCTCCTGGTGAGAATGTTTCCCTAATAACTAACCTCCTAATAACTAACCTAAACTTCCCTTGCTGCAACTTGAGACCATTGCTCCTTTTTCTGTCATCTGCTGCCACTGAGAACAGTCTAGCTCCATCCTCTTTTGAACCTCTCTTCAGGTAGTTGAAGGCTGCTATTACATCTTTTCTCACTCTTCTCTTCCCTAGACTAAATAAGCTCAGTTCCCTCAGCCACTCCTCAAAAGTCATATGCCCCAGCCCCCTAACCATTTTTGTTGCCTTCTTCTGGACTCTCTCCAGTTTGTTCACATCCTTTCTGTAGTGGGTGGCCCAAAACTGGACATGTTACTCCAGATGTGGCCTAATGAATGCCAAATAAATGGGAGTAATCACTTCCCTTGATCTCCTGTTAAGGTTGTTAGGCTTTTTCACAACCAAGGCGCACTGTTGGCTCATATTCCCCTTACTGTCCACTGTAACCCCCAGGTCCTTTTCTGCAGAGCTGCTGCTTAGCTTATTGATCCCCAGCTTGTACCAGGCATGCAGTACAGCTATCAGAAAGACAGCTGGGAATGCAAGTCTGAGCAGAGAATAAAAAGTTGAGGTGAGGATGCATTTCTCTGCCCACTAAAAAGTGGTGCAAAGCCATGGGATCAGATAAGGTTGCAGGGGATCTTAAGTAACCAGAATTGAATAATCAGAATCTCTGTCTTCCATCTGTACCTGCTATAGCAAGCAGCTTAGTGCCATTATTTCATTCTAGGTATGGATTTGTTACTGAGTCTCAGAAGACATTGGCACCACTGAAATTACATTCTTTTTATCTATCCTCTTTTTCTTTGTTTCGATGAGGGAGTCTCTTGATTTTATTTTTTCTGCCTCTTCTTTGTTCTTCTAATAGCTCATGTCCTATATTTGTCCCTCTTAACTCTACTTTTTGTGAGAAATGAAGAGACTGTAGCTTGAGGTAGCTGGTAATATACCCTAAACATCATATAGTAGCAATTTACCACAACAAAACTTACGAAGACATTGAGGTACGTCTCCCCTCCATACACCTCGTCCTTCACATGATAGAATAGCTGTATTGGACAGCTGATAGCCTTCTGCACAACTGTAACTTATACTGGCACCCCATCGATAATCTGATCCTTCCACTTTTCCATGTAGCACTTGAGGAGGTGAGCCACATGTGACAGCTGTCATCACATAGAAAAGAATCTTAAATACATTTTAAGATTAATAGTAAATGTTCCATTGTGTCTGATTGTAATTTTTAATGCAAAGGGGAAAAAGGTACCATTTATATCCAAGGTTCAAATAAGTTGTGACAGAGCAATAAATTAAAAATGGAATATTCAGATACTATTTGTTTTAATTTATACCAGTTATTAGTTCTCTGTTTTAGGCAATACGTAAAGAGCAAATCCTAAAACTTTTAAACCTGCTTTTATTCACTTAGGCTCCCATTTTTAAAGTCCTCTATGGCCTGAATCACACAACAGCTATTGACATTAGTAGAAATTATGTACCTACATTTTTTTTTTAAGTCTTTTATAGTACGTAACTATGTAGGGCCCTTAACTATGTAGGGCCAATAGTTTATTTCCAGAGAGTACTGAAAATTATGGAAATTCAAACAAATGTTGTCTGTTTTTTTAAAGGATTTGATTGCTAAATATTGCTTCTTTCAACACACAAAGCAAATGTAAAATAATCCAACCATTGCCTTCAACAGCATAATACATAAACAAGTCAGTCAACTGCATAATCCAAAGTTTAATTAATAAGTTAGACCCTAAATCAAGCCTCTGAATTTATAATTTGTAGATTTGGTAAATCCATTTAATCCTGGATTATTTAAACTACAGGGAATGCTTCTGGCTGTCCAGTTTTCCATTATCTGAGGCTGTCTCCTGGGCTACAGTACTACCCAGAATTTCATACTGTCACTAGATTCTGCCTCATTCTCCAGAACCCCCTGATCCCACAGCTCATAATGGGGCTTAGAAGGAAGTGTTATAGATGTTTTCCATAGTACCTTTGCCATGGGAATCCTGTTTCCACCAAAAACTTGGTGTTATGTCCCGCGGGCTTTTTTAACTAATGCAGTGCACTGAAAAGGTGGGCATGAATCTTGCCTTTGTATTTTTAAGCTACTGCTCTACTAATACTTTTTTACATATAGATCTAGTTCTAATAAATTGCAGTATGCTGGTATTCAGTCTGCCCCTTCCCTGCATCTTACTAAAAGGCACAAAATATATGGTCTAAAGCTTTTATCAACGTGTCTTAGAATATTAATGGTTTTCATTTTAATTATGTGAATTCTTCTCTAACATAAATAGTAAAAATATACTACTGGATTCCATACAAACTCAGAATAGTAGTTTTACATTACTTAAGTGAAAAAGCAAACCTTTGCAGATTGGTTTACTCTGGTTCCAAGTGCTATCTTTTGTACAGCGTATAGTGGATGAACTGGCAGGCTCCATCAAATAGCCAGGGTTACACTGATAGATGACAGTCTTATTAAAGGTAAAATCATTTCCAAATTGAATACCATTTGCTAATGCACCTGGATCTCCACAGCTGATCACTGGTGAAGAAAAAAGAAAAAATATATTCTTTTTCAAAAACCGTAAAAACAACATTAGGCATACATAGGCACCCAAATGATCCTTTTGCTAGACTACAAGAGGAGAAGAGGAACTGATCAAGAAGTTTTATATTAAACAGTATAAGATGAAAATGCTTATATTAACAACTTATTTTCTATTCAAAAGGACTCAACTCTGCTGGATCAAATTCTGCAATAATTTACAACATTGTACATGTATTAAAATGTAACATTATTGGATTTAATAGAGTTATTGCATTTATAGCAATGTAACTGAGACAGGAAGCTTCTTTTTGTTTCCTTATCATAAATTAGATGTTTTTCCAGAGTCTGAGATGTTGATGACACGATATTGAGCAAGATTAATTGGAATCTGACAGGGCTACAACATGAACACTTCTGCATCTATGGTTTAGGAAAGGGGTTTTCAATGTTTTTAAACTAGTGTATCCCTTCTGGTGGCAGCGGCCAGATGCAGGGGAGTGGGGGGGATTGGTGTTCACAGGTGGCAGCTGTCCCCACACCCACCCACGGCTGCTGCCATGTGCCACTTTTCCACAGCTGGTTGTACATGCGGCTCCACAGGTTGCTGATGGGCCTCGCATGCGGCCAACTGTACACTGCCCATCAGCAGCCCACAGAACTGCACATGTCACTCACCATGGAAACGTGGTTTGTGGTGGCGGTAGTGCCATGGGGTGGGGCGGTAGTGGCTGCATGCGAGCCTCTCCTCCATGTCCATCTGGGCAGGTGGAACCTGTCCCTCCCGGCCCTGCTTCTGGGAGGCAGTGGTGGCTGCTGTGTGTGAGTCCCCTGCCCAACATCCATCCGCACAGGGGTGCATCTTTGCCCTTGGCTATTGGCCAAGGACAGCAGCCCAGCAGCCAATCAGAAGAGCAAGCTGGGGTGTGGGGCAGGGAGGCATCACAGTATGCCATGTGGGGCTGGCAGCACTGCCCCACCCCTAGGTAAGAGCCATGTGTTCCCCCTGTGACCTTTACAATTACCCCTAGGGGTACACATACTCCCAGTTGACAACCTCTGGTTTAGGATATGGCTGTGTAAATGGTGATTTGTGAGTCACGTTAGGCTCATAAAGGGTTAAGTGATGGCCCCCAGTGTTCTGCCCAGCTACCACTCCCCTTCCATTGCTCTCTCTGCAACAATAGCCAGAGTCTCTGGGCTTCCTCTCCCTCCTCTGGCTTTTGCTACCTTTCCTGCCCCTGTAGGCATGGAAATACTGCACAGTGTTCCCATGACAGCTGAAGGTGCTTATGGTGAGAAGGATGTGTGTACATGGTGCAGAGGTGGCCTGGATGGGTGCACAGGGTAGCAATGGAGAGGTGCCCACATGGTGCAAGTGGGGTGGCTCCTGAATGGTGCGGAGGTGGGGAGTGGGGCGTGGCATTGGCATGGAATGCAGCCTGGGAGCCTGAGGTTGACCCTGGTGCAACACATGGTGATGGCTAGAAAATAATACTTAGAGATTTGATTTTAGTAACTGCCTTGTAGGTACATTAGATATTGCATTAGAACAAGGTCTAGGGGAATGGCAAGGGTTAACTGGTTTCTAAAAGGCTGTTTGTGACAAAGTTTCCTTCAAGGCAGACATCGTGTCTGAGGCCAATGGATACACAGGCTGGGAAATTAAAGACATGTACCACATTGTTCCACAACATGAGATAGGCTTGCTATGTTGGCTAGGTCACAGTGACCAGCTGCAAAGCCCTTGGGATTTCTGTTTTTGGTGGATAGACCAAATTAGGAGCCAGGGCATTCCCAAATTAAGACATTGGTAAAAGACCAAATGAAAATGTGTGCATGTGATGGGTTTCAGAAACAATGGAAAATTCTGACAGAACAGAATATGGACAGTGTGACGAGCATAGGGAGACCAGTCAATGGTACCTGGGAATGAAGCATCATCAGAGGAGGAGAAGAATATAGAAGGAGGGACTCTGAGTGGGGAACCCAAGGCCATCATGAACAGAGGGCATAACACCAGCCTATCTTAATCACTCCACTGAGGGGGTGGGCATCAGCCCTTGACCTCCAGGCTGCTGATATCTGACATTCAAGAAAGAACCACAGGTTGAAGTTTGTGTACTGGCAAAAATCAGGGGGGTTATTTTGTTTGCCTTGCCTGCATTGTTCTTATCTGCTATCACTGTGTATCAATAACCTACAATCCAGTTCTCTTAATTAATCAACATTCTTTTGAATTCTAACCATATCCTTGATGCATTCTACCACTAATAAAATGCCATACTCAAAACAGACCCCTGTGGTTAAGAACTGAAACAGATTACCCACAGAGGTTGTGGAATCTCCATCCTTGGAAGTTTTTAGGAGTAGTTAGACAGCCACTTTTCTGGAATGATTTAGAAATGGTTCTATCTCAAGTAGGGTGTTGGTCTAGGTGACCCCTGAGATCTCTTCTAGCTCTATTTTGCTGTTTCTATGTCTCTGATGGCAGTTCTAAGTAGCCTACATTTCTCCAGTGTATTAATGAGACTTTCTTATGAGATTGTCAAAACCGAGGTATTTTCTGGGAACATGGATGGCTATGTAAAAGTGGGCATGCAGGAGACTAATACTTGTATCTTGTGGACATAAGGAAACCAGTGATAGCATCCTTAACTTGAAGGTAGGGACAAAGGAGTATAACAATTTCAAGTCCAGAACTAGGAATAAAAGTTCTCATTCTGTTCTATAATTATTCTATGACTTTGAGATTAAAAAGTGACTGAACCTCATGTGTTAACCGTTTCACATGAAAAGAATCCTTAAAAGGCATGTGAAAGTTGTTTGAAGATGATCTGCTTGTATGTAATACTACATTTTTATAATCACTAGAACTCCATTGTCTATGGCAGTGATTCTTAAACTTTCTACCCCTCAAGAGTCTTAAGGCACATCTCAATAGTCTCAAGGCATCCCTTGGAAAATGCCAATTCTTAGTTTTCACTCTTTTTTTGACTACAGAAAAATAATAGAGCAATTCTTCTGTTCCAAAAGAACTGAGAAAGACCACCACAAGCCAGAGACTTCGGTTTATCTTGTGAATCATGTTTGCATGCCTAACAGTTCTAATATTGTGTGACACCCTGCCACACCCTTTAAAGGATTTCTAGACACCCACAGTGACTCAGCACCCTTGTTGAGAATCACTGGTCTATAATGATACGTTTCTTGGATTCTCAGAATATAAAAAAAAACAGTTATTTCAGGGTGCATCTATGCATGCAATTAGAGCAAAGAAATAAACTCCAGCACAGTTTACCGCAGAGTTTCTTGATCCCAGGTAGAGCATTTACACATGCACCTGGGACTGCAGCATGCTGAGCTGGAATGGAGCAGCCATGAGCTACCAGGAGCTTTGGGGGGGTGGGCAGCCCCAGACTCCAGGTCATGGCATCAGGTGGTGCTGGGGCTGGCTGGGACCCCAAAGGTCCTACAATGGTGCTACAATGAGGGGCTAGCCATCAGGCAGCCCCAACCAGTCCTGGTCACCTTCTACATGTGCATTGTGGCAGTGTAATTTACTGCACCATAGGATAGGACTTGTCCTGGACAGTACAGCCTAAGGTAGAGTTAACTAATTTACTGCATCCTAAAATCAGCACACATGTAGATGGTGACAGGTTACTGAAGAGCTAATAAGTCAACTCCACAGTCAGGCGCATGTGTAGATACACCCTTTGGCCACATCTGTACTAGCATAGACATTTGTTTCCCCATGGACAAGAAGCAGTGACATACCTTGTGACACTGCTTCTTGTCCTTAAGGAACACCTGTGCCACATGACCTCTGGTGCTCAACAGATTACTCAGGGTGGAGTAGTCGAGGCCAGGGCCAACAACTGTGCTGGCCCCAGCAGCTTTACCTGGGGACCTGGGGCCTTGGGGAGCTGCAGCCAGATTGCAACTAGGAGGCTGGCTGCCAGCTGAAGCATGGCTCCAGCAGGCCAGGCTCCAGTTTTGGGCAATGAATGCTGCTACCACGTGTGCCACTACATGGCACGTGCTGCTACACATGTTTTTTTTCTGTGTGGGTTTTTTTTACCTGGGAATTTCCCAGGGTCAAAAACTCCACTTTGCACTGCAAGGTAGGAGTACGGAGAACACCTGAATATGCAGCGGGTGGTACCACAGACAGGTCTGCAGTGCCACATACCACACAGCCATACTCATCTGGACATGACCTTTGAGGCTGAATAGGAGAATGAATATTCTTACAGACCTAGGCAAGACCATATGTCTGATCTGCCTGGTAACAAGGAAACATGCGGGACTGTAATGGTTTTCATTGGTTGTCAGTGGTAGCCTCCCCATAAAGAAGAAAAACAGTGGTTTAAAGAGAACTGACACTGTAGGTCACTTGGAATTTTTTGGATTTGGATGGGTGGTATTCAAAGAATATTAAAGAAGGCTATCAAAACTGGTTGGACCGTGAGGAAGGAGAAAGGTGTCTTTGAGATTCTCAAAGGTGAAGAGACATATAACGTTCAACCTGAGACAGAATAATGAGAGGTGCCAACAAGACTTACAGAGATCTTCAGACCTTTAGGAGATTTCTGACTTTTCTTACTAGGACCTGGTGACTATGCCCCTCAGAAGAACCAAGTTTCTTCTGTTTCTAAAGGCAGCTGTTTTGCCTATCTTCAAGGTTGTCTTCTTAAGGCATGAATACATAAAAAGGTTATCATAATAAAAGGGGTGCAGAGTTTTGCAGTATATTCACTGTAACAACCCACATGAGTGACTGGTGCCTCCTGAATCTGGGTGGGGGGGGCACCAACAGAAGCCGCTGATGGTGGCGGCCCTGTCAGGGGGAGGCACCAGCCCTACCGGCAGCATCAGTGTTGGCCGTCCAGAGGAGCACTGGCCCCACTAGGGGGGATCACGTGCACCCCTGTGCACCCCCTACCAGTCGCCTATGACAACCCATATGCATGGTCTTACCCCATGAATACTAATCTGCTCATTGATGATGCAACAGTACTTCAAATTTCATTTACACAGTTTTGTTCAATTGCACAGCTTTCATTTATACAGTAGTGTGACTAAGGCAGGATAACTGGGGGAGGGGGTGCAACTTGTAGGGATGGGTAGAGGGCAAAAAAATAGCTGCTGCTACCACAGACACAAAATTGTGCCAGCAACATGGCAGCAACCAGAAGTTGCTACTGCTTCCATTCATTATAGCTGCCCAGGGTGTCTGGCTGACTTGTTATACCTCTGCATTTCAACAGAGCATGCACATGGGCAGTTACTGTGGAACAGGTGTAGATCCACAGTAAAGTCATGTACTCCTTATCCTGTTGTAATTTGTTCATGTGTCCATGCCACTGGAGACCCAAGCCCTAAGGGAAAAGCTCATGAGAGCACTTTGGAAAGAGGCAAGTTCTGTCAGTCTCGGTTTTGAAGACACCTCTAGCAAAAACTGTTTTAGATAAAACTGTCTTCCCCACCACATTTTTATAAGATGAAAATGGTGTATTTTTCAGGAATGTAGCTTTTGATGAAACACAAAAGGCATGCCATACACCCATCCATAACGGACATCATCACATTATAGCCTCCACTACAAAGACAGAACTCAGCATTGTAGAATTCTCAGAGAACACTAGAAATAGTAATTCGAGAGTGCTGTTGTTGTTTTAAAAAGGAAAATACTATTAACTAGAAGCTGTCTATACAAATACTTATCTAAAAACTATTTACTTGCAAAAAAATACTCATGAAATGAGTGACAAGTACAGCTAATGCTAGATTTCTGGTTTATTTACATAAGCATTAAAAAGGAAATGAAATATGATTGGGGTCACCCTTTACTTTACAACATGAATATTAGGACTATATAAAGCAGCTAGTATTTGCTTCAGATTTGGATTCAGCCAATTTGGGGGACAGTGATTTGATTCGGTGATTCGAATCACTGTCCCAAATTGATTCAGCTGTATCTCCAAATAGACTAGGCCCCATCTGCTGCCCATTCTCCCAGTCCTGTCAATAGCTGCCCGCCCAGCCTCAGTGAACCCGCACTTTAAAAAAAAAAAAAAAAAAAAAAAAAAGGTCTGTACTCACTGGATCCTGCCAGGCAGGGGGGATGGGGGTGTGATCCCTGCTACCCACCACTTCCCTGCTCTGGGGAGGGGGTGCCCCTGCCATGAGCCTCCAGAGGCCCCAACAGCTGCTGTAGCAGCCAGTGAGTGCAGGGTTTTCTTTTATTTTAAAGTGCCAGGCAGCCAGCCATTGAAAGAGCTGGGAGAGCAGGTGAGGCTTGGGGGTTGCTCAGGGGAGCTCGGGGAGGAGGCAGAGGATGGGGCCTGGTGGGGGTCCCCCCATGGTCCCCTCCCTCCTTGTCCAGCCCCCCCCGTGCCCCCTAATTACTGGCATGGAGCCCAGGTCCAGCTCCCTGAGGTGGCACGCGGGGACTGCCCGAATCTCTGAATCTTTTCCAAATCTTTTCTGAATTGATTCAGAGGCTTCAAATTGATTCAGACCTTTTAAATGGTCTCCTGATTTGATTCAGGCCAAATCTCCTCCGAATTGAATTAGCAAACACAGCTTTGCACAGCCCTGTGGCATGTATTTAGGCAGGCATGAGGACAATGAGGGCACAGCCATAGCCCTAATGCATATTACTGACAAAGAGAATCCAGACTGGAGTATGAGGGGCACATGTGCACATACAATGCATATAGAAGTATTGCACCCAAAGAAGTATTTCTTAGCCATGGTCCTTCTCCTCTTTCTGGTATTGATGAAAACCTTGACATTGTCTTCATGAGGAGTTACAACAGGGCCTTAGAATTGTACTTGTTCTACAAGCATCAGAGAGCATCTGCCTCCTATCAAGCCAAACATAAAAAAATAGGAATTGGATTTTCAAAGTTTCTAAGTGAAATAGGAGAAAAAGTCACACACAGATCCTTTTAAAGAGTCAACTGTAGGGTAAAATACTGATACATTCCTGTATTATTGCACTGAAATAATCAGGGCTATAAGAGCTGGAGGTAAAGGTAGAATTTCTCTTTGCTAACAGCTCCTAGGACTTCCTGTTTCTGTTTATCATACTGCACTCACAGATTACCACTGAAAACCCCCAAATTTTATGGGACCAGTGTTGAAGAATGTTGGATACCACAGAAGCTCCCACAATTTCCACTGAAGATGTAAAAACTGTGTGAGTGGGTGAGGATCTGTCACTGACTTCAGTGGGAGTGGAAAAAAAAACCAACACCTTACAGACCAGTGCCAAATCAGTCGGAGTTATCAACAATTATACCTATTGATTTAATGGTTGGCATGATTTTCTGTACATTGTTTTTCTATTGACCACATAAAACATTTATTTAAAATGTGTTTGCATATACATGCTGTACAGTTCCTCCCCTTTGGAGAACAGATTCAATGCCCATAAATCTGCTATTTAGGCTTGCACAGTAGTGTTTTTTGAAGTAAATTTCCAGCAAGGCTTTGTAAATTATTAGGAATAAATTCCCATAAATAATGGCCCCATCCATTATTAAGCTGAGAGATAGCCCCAAAAATATTTTAGTTACTATGACTCTACATGTCTGTGCTATTTG
This sequence comes from Alligator mississippiensis, assembly GCF_030867095.1. Lineage (NCBI taxonomy): Eukaryota > Metazoa > Chordata > Crocodylia > Alligatoridae > Alligator > Alligator mississippiensis. The sequence continues at coordinate 44,063,459 of NC_081824.1, forward strand.
TGGTTTAAGCTTGCATTGTGGATTAATCAAATGGAGACTGCATTTTGCATATTTTCTGAATTTTTCCTAGGAATCAGATAATTGGTTAAAAAAAAAGTTAACAAAGGCATTTTTATCTGTGTAACATGCATATTTCATTGACTTGGTCTGTTATTTTCCTCTCGATAGTTCTCTTTGTAAACATTTCCCTCTTATTATACCTTCAAGTACTGTAAATCACAAATATGAACTACCATCAGTACAAACTGTGGAAAGAAAGCCAAACTAAAAAGACTAATTTTACAGAGCAATTTTTCCTCAGATGAATGTTTCTGAATTCATACAAAGTATTGATTACATAATAAAAGAATGTAATGAAAGAAGAAATGGCAATATTCCACTATACAGCCATAAAGTGACCAATATGAAATCAATTATGCTAGAGAAACAATTTATAAATTGATATTTAATGGATATTTAAATGTATGGGAATTAAAATTAAAGTAATTTCTTATATTCAAGATATATACAATATTTTCTAGCATTAGATAAGAATGATCTGTGTACTATTCTATAGAACTGATTTTTCCATGGACTCTTAGTTAAGTGTACTGTATAATAATCTAACAGGTATTCAAGCCAGTGTACTTTACAATAATCTACAGTGCTTAGTTCAAGGGAGGGATGAAGATTTTTTTAAAACAAATAATCATTCAGTGTTACAACGGTGATACCATCTCTCAGTCCTTTAAATCTATTGAGACATTGTCTAACCTTTGCAGTCTGGAGCTGTGCCAGTCCAAGTCCCGTTGGCTGTACAATGTCGAGTAGTCAGCCCTGAAGTTTTGTAACCCTCCCAGCAGGCATAGATGACTGAACTAGAGAACAGTATCCCATCACTGTATATTATCATGCCATTCGCTGGGGTGCCAGGATTTCCACAAGAAACAGCTGTCAAGAAAAGGAAAAAAAAGAAAACTGAAACTCAATGTACCTGTGATAAATGACTAGTAGAAAAAGTGAAAGTCAATGGTTTTGTAATGACTTACAATTGCACTAAAATGCTATAGTAAGCACTAAAACCGAATGGTTAAAAAGATGTCCTTTTCTTTTTATTTGATTTTTCTTTTTACCATCATTTTATTTGATTACTTACAGATGGTAAATATAAGGGGCTATTAGCCTGTCTTACAGCATATGTTTGGAAAGCTACAATACAGGAAATGAAAGAAAATAAAGGAAAATTCAAACTATTAGAACACAAACTTGAATCTTTTATTTATGCCAATAAGTACGCAAGTATAGAAGGCATGTCTGTTTACAATGCCTTTAAAAGGGTTAGCTTCCCCGCAATACATTTGTTGCAGGGATGAAAGAGCTTCACCTCTTCCAGAAGTTTGCGGTGTTTTTTGAAGAAGAGGAGCCTAACAATTTTATCCTAGGATACATTTTTAGTTTCAAGAAATCTGTGCTTCTAGTTTTCCCTGTTGTCTGTTATCTTCTGTCATCCTCAGTCCCAAGTATATAATGCAAGAATATACGAAAACTATTCAACTGACTATTTTCTTCCTTCATTGGCAATGAAGCTAATGGGAAGTGGTTATTGCTCCTAAAAGACTGCAGTTCCACAATTGTAAATCTAAGTATGTAATCTCTATTAATTTGAGATTATAACCCAAACTCAAATTTCAGATTATTTCCTGCTAGCTTCCAGCCCCTTGCCATGCCCCTCCCCCATAAGTAATTGGTCTGCATGTTTTTACCTTCCTCTCAAGAGTTAGAATTAGTATCAGTGAAATACAGGCCACTAGATGGGGCAGCCCTGTGTTCTGAGCTAGTACAGGGAATCTTCCTGTCTTGCTCGAGAATTTAGGGTAAAACTGATTATCAGAATTGAGGTCTAAGAGGAATTTTTCCCCAGAAGACATCAGCTAAATGTGAAGTGGAGATTTTCAACCATTCTCTAAAGCATTGAGAACTGACTGCCATTGTCTATGCATATCTTCCCTGACCAAGTCCTTATCTCTGCAAGGGCCTCCAGCACCACAGTCTTGTGTTACCTGCCAGAGGCAGACAACAGTTTCATCTCCCGAAGACTGAAATATTTTAGTCTTACCCATTTATTCAGCTCAATATATGAGTGACAGAATGAAATTTAATGGCCTGTGACATAGAGGAATTCAAATGTTCATAAGCACATTTTCTTAATGTTTGACTACCTCTGATCAGCATCAATTTGGAAAGGAATACATTCTGTTCTACAGAATATAAGCATTGTGATATACAATAAAAGCCCTGTTTTCTGGCATGAGTGAGGGATGGGGGTTGCTAGTAGCTTAAAAATGCCGGTTACCTGAGGCACAGGGGTTTCCGGCTAGACGCGGAGTTGGGGAGAGGGAGGGTGGCAGCAGCTGCACGCAGAGTGGTGACAGCGCAGGGTGGTGCATGGTGGCCACCGCCTCCACATGCAAGCTTTCCTGTCTAGTGTGTCTGGCCAGCCGGCCAGAAATTCTGGTTAATAGAATTGCCGGTTAGTAAAATGCCAGATAACAGGGCTTTTACTGTACTTACTGCCTGGATTGGGTAAATGACAAAATTTGATTCAATATTATTGTGTTCTAGGAGTAGTAATAAATTAAGGATGAAAAAGCATTTGCAGTATAATCACCTGCTTTCACTTCTAATTGTTACAACAGATTTCATTCCAAAAGGATCATATTTTAGAAATAAATTGCAAAATTCCATCTGGATACATTTTAATTTAACAAAACATGAAAAAAATCTCATCTTTTCTACTAGCTGATTTTTTTTCCTCCTGCCAGTCTTTAGAATCAGAGTTTATTTTTACAACTTCAATCTTCCCATAAATCTAGACCTTATTGAAGACAACTGGCTTTTGACATGTAGAAGGAAACCTGATTTAGAAAAGAAAAAGGAGGGTATATTTGATAACTGTCTCCTGGTCACCCAAAGTAAATTATTTTTTTCTATTTGCTTTGAAACAATATAACGAAGTTACAAAGATCAAGATGGTATATGGGGATATTTGAATATTGGGTCAGGATTTTGACTTATTTTATTATACATGATACCTCTCATCAAATTCAACTCAGACAGCTCATATCTCTGCAGCTACCATTTTTCTAATAGCAGCAAGTTAGAATTCTAAAAATATAAAACATGAAATCTCCCAATATGTTTATTCTGATAATGTTAGGGCAAAGGTGCAATATAAACTAATGCTAACTACAAGATTTTTTAGCTTTTAGTGAATTATTGAATGACAGTCAAATGAGTTTATTACATCAAATACTGCCATGTGAAAAAAGTAAGATGACGTGTATTTTTATTTTTTTCCCCAATGTAGCTCCTTTCTTGTCCTGTGTCCTTGTGACAAGGTATTTTGCAGAATTTGCAGATTCACTGGAACATGACAGGACCATGTCATGACCACTTCTGCTGTGGCCTCAATTTTCTCACCTCTGGTCTGTCAATCATGCACCTTAGTGCTGGCACCACCCCAGGCCCTGATGTTGTGAGTTAATATGACATCTTCCTGACTGTAGGTATTGCAATAAACATACTTTTGGTGAAGAAAAAAAAAAGAAATAGGAAACCCTACCAAAATATGTTTCTCCTTTCCACTGACAGTGTTCTGAATAATTTTCATTTGCAGAATGAAGACAGCTAGTGAATCCTTAAAATGTTGCAAAATTTTTATTTTTTTTTTTTTCCAAATTTAATGTAGCTGGTCAAAAAAGGATTCCTGTACCAGCCTGGTATGTATTCCCCAAATGATGGTACTGCCATTTCTTCTATTCAAAGTCATCTCAAGCTTATAGATATAGGTTTAAAAAGCTATAATTTCCATGGGTAGGTAATGCCAGAGGAGCTAAATCAGTGGAGACCAGAAGGAATTAAATAATAACTGCACCCATTCTTGGCCAACACTGCAAACCAGCTACAATTTGGTTGTCATGCAACATGGAAATCCATGTTAGTGGTTCAATACAGGTGTATTTAAGTCAAGTTTACCTTAAGTAGTTAAATGAATTAAACTCCTGTGCCACTGATTCCAAACAGAGCCTAAAAGGTCCTTCTTCATGCCTTTCTTCCTTGTTTTAGAGACTATAGGACAATCTACCCACTGAGAAAAGAAATCTCCTTAAACTCCCCTCCTGAGGAGAGGAGAGTAAACCTAAAAGAGTTGTTTTTGACCTCATGGCCCAAATATCTCTAAGACTTCCTTGGTCTTTTTTTTTTTAAATGATCAAATTCTGAATAAGTAAAAAAATCAAAGAATGTGTATTTCATTCAAAATATTTTAATACCTATGAGCATGATCTTTCATTTATTATCCAATTAATAGGTAATGGATAACCTCAGCCCCTTTATCTTTAAAGAAACAAAAATGGAATATAGAAAAAAGGGGGAATGGAAGAGAAATCCATTTTGGATGGAACAGGAAAGAAAAAAAGAAAACATGTAGTATGAGGCCATTTTTCCTAGAAAAAGTAGAGTACATGGTAACCACTGTAACCACCACCCAAAGGACTGCATTATAACTAGATTACATGTGATTTCTTATAAACATAGTTCATTACTTTCTACGCATTTAACCATTGCTTTTGATGAACTAGTCTATTTTTAGAAGAAAGCTGTACCTATGATCCTATTCTATTCAATATGCATGCTATAGTTTTTAAAATGCAAAATGTCCATCATTACAAACTAACTATTTGACAATCTTTCAAAATGTGAGTGCTTAACTACACAGCCATACACACAGTGGCTTCCAAAGCAGCAAACATAATATGAGAGATTTGGAGAATTTCTATTAGAATGATTCTATTGCTAGCTAAATTAATTCATGCAGTGAATACAATGCAGAGGAAACATTCCAAAGGCTATTCAACACTTCTTACACTTGAAATTACCCAGTCCTTTAGAAAACTGGAAGAATTCCAGTCTAAATGCTAATAAAACAAATTACAGATGATGTTCAGAAACTGGCCAAAGTCCAAGACTAAGCTTCATTAAGAAGCTTACATGGACCCACTAAAAGTCTAAAAGCATTTATACCATTTATACAAGGACAGCATAACTGCTGATGCCTACATACCGACAAAACAATAATTAATTGATCATTGTATAATCCTAACATTAAACATATAATACTGATTTTCCTTGCTATTTTCACTGCATTTAATAGATCTTTTTTTCCTAAAAATAATGATCCAGTCTGTCTAATTGCGCTAATAATTACAGATTACAGGATTTTGTTAAAATAGAACATAATTGGCCAATTAAAAAGACAATGCTTGCAATAATTTACACAATTCTCTGTTTTAATTAAGTCTCTTATTCATTTTTATGTACAAAATAGCTTCAGTTTTTTAAGCATACAAGTCAATTGATTTAAATTTGAGATTTCTCATGTGGGATGAGGTAATAGTAGAGGGCATTGAGTAATGTACTTGGGTGCTAATGTGTAGCACCATCCATTTCAGAAAACAAAAGAGCAAAAACAAATTTTAGATGTCCACTACCATTATTCATGTCAGTAAAATAATGATGCAGTAAATACCTTTAAAATATATGTAAATGACATTCCTGTCATAACCTTTGCACTAGTGAAACGTTAATCGTGCTTTCCTTTTACTGACCACTGCATATGGAAAATAGCTTTTAATAGATTTGACCTTACTAGTAAGGTTATTAGGAATTTGACACATGCTAATGGTATTAGGATATCACCGACATATAATAGCTATGCATAGAAAGATTCTGATGAAACTTTTCAGCTGGAATACTGATGTGGAAAGTAAAAAAAAAACAAAACAAAACTGCATGGTGACATCCAGTCCAGGTAAAGTTATGATAACATTGATATGGGATTTAATTATTAAGAATCGAGGAATTAAGACTGATAGAATAATTAATGTTGTTAAATAAGGTTTTTAAAGCAGCTTTCTCAAGTGAATGTGATATAGTGTTTTTTTGGCTAGGGACAGACATTCAAAAAGCCTAAGCCTGAATTGATTCAACCTTTGCAGGCTAGTCTAACCTGGCTAGGCTGAACTGGTTTCCAACTATACAGACAATCCCTCTGGACTGAGGAAATTCAGGCACATGCCTGCAGTGGCTCAGGCTGGAAGCTGTGGGGCACTAGAGCAGCCCTCCCTGCTCTGCCACAGAGCTAAACTGAGTGGGGCATGGCTAGGCCCCAGCAGGGCTCGAATTAGGGAGGGGTGCGAACCCCCACCCTGTCTGCAGTCCCAGGTTTTTCTTCACTCATTGCTCAAGGGGCAGAAGTGTTGCCAGTCTGGGTTAGCATTCTCAGGTGGGGTGGGGGTGGGGGGTGCAGTGCATGCATCTGTTAATGATAGTGAGCTTTTCACTCTCCCTTCGTGCTTCTGTATACTGTCTGCAGCAAACTGACAGGCAAGCAAGCTTGAGGGAGGGGAGAGCTGATAACAGTGTTTATCATCCTTATTTCAGTGTTCATTGCCCCAATTAAGAAAACAATAGAGAGACATTACCAGCTATCTGTTGATTCAGCACATACCCAGATTGTGGTCTGCTGGCTAATACACAGACACTCCCATTCAAAATGGGAAAAGGGGTATTGCAATAAGTTCATGATGTTGGTGTGTTATGTGTATCAGTCCATCACAATTTTAGAGTTGAGAGTCACTCACTTTCACAAAGACTGTATAATAACTATTAAACAGGATGAACAATAATGGTTTTTGTGCACAGTCACATCTGAAACAGCTGTTATTTCATCTCACAGTTGCTTAATGTATCATGAGTTCTCTATTTTGATATTCTGGACTGCATTAGGATTGCCTAGCCATCTTCCATGCTCTTACTATTTTCCCACTTTTTTGATGTCATCAGCTTCCACCTCTTTGCTATCTATTACAGCATATGCAAATAGCCTTTGAATATAAATTGGTTCTAAAAATGTTACTCCAGAATATCTTCTAGGTTTGGGTCTATAGGATGTCCAGTGCAGGTTATTTAGAAGTAAATGTTGCCTTTCCTTCAAATAAGGCATCTGCATGTACTAAAATCACATCCGCTCGCTGCTGACAGCCCACATGCAATTTTTATGGATTTAAGAAATTTAATACATTTCATGCATTTAGTTCTTGGAGTAATTTCCTCCTTAAGTCTTTAGAGCCAAATTATTTTTGGATTTCCTGAAAGAGTAAGTCTCTGAACAGTAGTCTTTACTATCAGCAAAATACCAATTTGTACTATTTACATAATTCCCACTGACTTCAGTAAGGGCTTTACATTAATATAATCTGCAGGATATACCATAATGTTCAGTTTTTATGGTTAGTTAATCTCAACATCAACACATTCAAGCCACCCCATTATGATATTGAAATATAAACCCTGATTTTTCTCAACTTTCACTATTGCATTTTTGCTAAAATAAAAAGAGGTATGCAAGCATAAAACATAGGTAGATGGAAACAGAACTAGGCCAATAAATCCTTCCTGATTTCCTTCCCCAACTTTTAAAACTTGAGGTTCTACTTAAGTGTTTGTACAGAGCCTGGGAATGAAAATTTAGCAGTCTATAACTGCGTATTATGATAAGCTTGTGATTAGAAAGCCCCAATTTTATTTTTCTTTCAAACTCACATTTTGACAAGATCATGTTGTTTGTCTCTGTGGCTTTTGGTAACTAATAGTGTTGTTACAGTTCATAAGACTTCAAACTTTCCAATGAACCTATATTTTCACACATAATTCCTTTTGTTTCTATAGCTCTTAGAAATGTATTTAATATATATTTTCCTTTGTGCATGCATATCAATTTCTGCAGGTTGAAGCCTCACTGGGTTGCAGCTGAGCACTTCACAGACATATAATAATAGATCAAAATCATATTGAATTGGTGATATAATTTTCCACTCTACTACTCTGCAGCAGTTAGAGTAATTTCTTCAGTCTTCCTTCTCTCTTCATTCCTTTAATGCTTCTGCTTCTTTTTTTCTTCCTTCTCTCATCATAAATTTAGGAGATTTTTAAACTGATATTGTAGGAAAATCAGGTGCATCAAAGACAGAGGTGCAATTTTTGTTTTGTCCTTCACTGACACAGGTTACTAAAGCTGGTGCACATAGGAGCAAGAAAAAATTTAAGAGACCCACATACATCATTCACTGTTTTTGTGTCTAGGTCCGGAGGTGCTCATTAGCATCGGCCAGAAGGAAATTTTGAAGGTAGTGTTGATTAATCTGATTTGTAGATCTACTTTCCTGATTTGGGGGAGGCAAAGACACAAAAATCATAGTAATTGTATGACCCTCCTTCTGCTCCTATACTTGTGTGACAACATCTGTGGTGGTTTTTTGCACACTGCCATTGCTATGCAAGGTCAGATTATGGGGGACTGTCTATTAGCATTTGTGGTTGAGGCAATGAAAAACTCTTTTGTGTTTGAGACTGTGATAATATTTTTAACTGCTTTTAACAGTTTGAATATAAGGGACCAGGGAAGTCAAGCTTGTGTGCACTGGCCCTGTCTTCTAAAATTGGGTAAATGTTGCTGAAGGGTTGGTGTGCACCATTACTTATGTGTAAGTCTAATGTGAAGGAACCATCAACTCAGGAATTATAATAGGGAGGATGTGACACTTCAGGTGGGAGCTTTCCTAAGGGGAGTGTCTTACATCTCCCCATCCAGCTATAAAGGATTAATTATTGGTGATACACAAGTCCCTTTAACAGGTTCAGTCTGAACATTACTTTAAAAAGCTGAAATACTTAAAGTACTAGTAGGTCAGGTGGAAGCCTGGACCAGCTAGATTCTGAAAGAGCTAAGATCCTTGAGGTAGTTCAAAGTTTAAAAGAATTGGGTTGCTCCTGCAACCAGAAGAGGAGCAGTATCCTTCCCAGTAGTGACAGAACAGCAGTGAGGAGTGCCAACAGCAACTGAGGAGTAGTGCCCTCTCACTGTGGCAAGGAGTGGGGAAAGCAGTGGTTGAGCAGCACCCCAGAGCCATGGTGAGACAGGGGAAACCTTGCTCTAGCAGCTACACTGGGTTTACTGACTACACTGTTCACCCAGTGTGGGACTGAGAGAGCACTCTGAACAAATTGATTGTGCTAATCTGCTAATAGTGGGCTGAGGTGTGTTATTGATTATTAAGGGTTTTCTAAATCTGTTTGCTTTCCCATTTCCTGTTATAGTTTAATATTGCTTGTGAGAGGGGAATTTTGTTCACACTGGAACACCCAAGCAGAAATTATTTTCCCGGGTTCCTGGGTGGAGGCTTGAGCCAAGATAATCAATTTGCATAAAACCCCTAAATTGAACAGGGCCCTTATTACTGCCATCTCGTGCTATGCCCATGATAGTGAGGGCTACAGCAGCCATACTGCTGATTCATAGCCCTGGGCAGAATTGCTTTGGCTGTATACTGGAATAATGAGAATAGCACATAGCATATAAATACATAGTTAACAAAATCCTGAGTAAGGCATACACTCCAGCAAAATGTTCAACTTGATCTGCTCTTTGCTCTCTGCAGGTGCTTCCTGGTTGCTGCATCTGTTCAGGCTATTTCCAAGGCAAACAATATCTGTGGATTACAGTAATTTTTACTAGTTGTCCTGTTGTAGTGCTCAGTTTCTGTGTTTAGCTCCTGGTCTGGTTTGTCATTTGTCTTAACAATCATTTAAAGCACTGCTTACTCCTTTTTGTGTGTGCTTTTAAAATTTACTTATTTTTTATTTCATAATAGTATATATTTTACCCTAGCATATACTCTTTAAGTAGCAATGTATATACTTTTTATTTTTAATTTTTCCTGATTTTGAATACAGTTTACAGGCTTCACCACCAAATTTAAATTAAAATTTTGCACAAATCTACATGAGATATGTCTACATGAGATGCTGACTGCAGTTATTTCAATTCTTGCATACACAAGTACTAAATGACTGTGCAGTAACTGTCATTACTGCATAGTAACATCCCCAAATGGCTTTTTGGTGATGCTACTGAACAGTAGCTTATTCCTACTGCACACTAGCTTGTTACTACTGCGCTGTAGCATCATATCACACTTCATGCCACACTACTATGCGGTAGTAACAAGCTACTGCACAGTCAATGTCTTGTGTATATGTGGCCAGTGTATATATAAAAGCAGGATTTTTATCTTTCTGTATTTGGGAATAAACTAAACCCACAGAATATATTTTCTTTCAGGGACATCTTTGCTTTGCTCAGACCTGGTGCAATAGCTATACATGTATATATATTGCTTCCCCATAGACATGAGCCACTTTTTTTCTCCTTTTTTAACCTATTACAGCAGATTAAAAAATACAGAATCTGGGTTACGGCATCTACATGTTAGACTTTCCACAAGTCTAACAGCTGGCATTTTATGTTCAGTGGCATTCATCTGTTACCTGACATTAACAATTGGTTCTCTCAGAAGTGAACACAACTACATGAATGGAAACAAGGTTTTCCTTGTAACACTGAAACAATTTAGCAATATTTTTATTATTTTGACAAATAGCCATTTGCTCAAGCTGTTATCCATAAATCTTCAATAAGCCATTTAGCATTTTTGTCTCAATGGAATCAGAATGAATGATAATCTGCAAAGAGGCAAGGATTTATTTGGGGTAATATCTTTTATTGGAACAATTGGATCAACTGCATGGTTGGAATAAAGTTAGATAAGCTTTCACTGCAGAGAGACATTTCCAAGTTAACTATAGACTCCCTCTCATATTGTATTTCTGTTTTCTTGTCTGTATTAATATTGATATAGCTTCTATCTTGTGTTTCCTTTGAAAATCTGCCAGAGAGAAATTTTCAGACAAAAACTCTTAACACTGGGTATTGATGTCATGATTTTGGTTCAGTCTTTGTTAAACATCACACAGACTACTCACCCTTCAGTAACTGTAGCTCTCTGAGATATTCTTGTCTGTTTGGATCCCTCTATAAGTATCATAAGTACCATATTTACTCAGATATAATTGAGGTTTTTTTTTTTTCCTTGAATCAGCATGGGGGAAGAAGCCCCTCATCTTACTTGCATGCCAACAAATCTCTCCTCCCCCTCCTCCATTAAATATATTGCCTGTCATTAAACTGTTGCTAGAAGCAGCATGTGCTCAGTCATGGACACCAACAATGAAGTTGAGGGAATGCAGCCCATGCTGAGCATACCCATAAATTACATATCCCACACTGGGCAAATACACTGATAGGAACCTACCCCAAGTCTAGGCTAATACAACCAATCTAAATAAGATACAGTGGCCCATTGTCCTCAGTCCCTCTCAGCACCAACTCTTTTTCAAGTCTCCCATTCCCCGCTGGTCCCCCCTGGTAAGTTTATAGACAACCACCAGATCCCTTCTCAGCCTTCTCTTGTGGAGGCTAAACAGGTTCAGATCTTGTAGCCTCTCCTCATAGGGCCTGCCCTGCTGCCCCCTGACCATGTAAGTGGCCCTCCTCTGGACCCTCTCAATGCTGTCCACATCCCTCCTGAAGTGCAGTGCCCAGAACTGGATGCAGTACTCCAACTGCAGCCTGACCAATGTCACATAAAGGGGGAGGATCACCTCCTCGGCAAGAACACCAGCTTCCAGTTGTGAAAGAAGGCCCAATTAGGATATGGATCCTTTGTGGGGGAGTATCTGGAGTATACACATATTACTGAGCAGTGATGGGCTGTAGTGTCACCCTGGCTTGAACCACTGTTGGCTCTGCTGGGACCCAGCCCAATAAACTATATGAGAAGTCATGAGCCTTTTGGTGCTGGACTAATATAATGCACAGTTTGTACAATGTATAGGTAGGTACAAAAGTGATAATCAAAAGTGTGTTTATGGAATTACCATGCTGAAAATTACAGCAGTTAGGGCTGAGGCCAGAGTCAGATCCACAGCACACCTGTTCCCCTCTTCAGTTTCTGCCCTCCTATCAGTCCTTTGCCCCTCCCCACACTTACTGTTACATGTCACTCAATTCCATATTGTGCTTGAGGAGGGAACAGAGTCTAAGCAAGGTCTGACGGGGGTGGGGGAGGAAGGCTGCATCAGGAAGATTTCGGGGGGCAGAGGGCTGTATATACCTTCCTGTAGCAGTAGGAGGGGGATGAATTCAGGACAATCTGCTAATTAGATTCTACACCTAGAAAATTAGAACAAATGTATTAATGTTTCATATATATATAATATAATTATTGAGGGGTTGTCTTATATTCAGGGTTGTCTTATATTTGAGTAAATATGGTACATATACGTATACACCTTCTGCATATAATATCAGAGTATTTCCCAGTGCAATAGCATAAAGGGAGAGCAACTATTACCTCCCTCAGTTTCCTTGCAATCCAGAGCTCATGGTAATTATAAACAAAGAATGGGGGTCAAGTGATGGTCACAGGATTGACAGTGACAGCACCAACTCAAACAACCGTAACTAATAATATTTGGGTACTTACCTTCACAGACAGGCTGTACACCAGACCATGAACTGTTAAGCAGACAGGTTCGTTCTGCAGATCCTCTTAGTTGATACCCCATTTCACAGGAAAACCGCAATAGACTTTTTATTTTAAATTCATCTCCAAGCCTTGACCCATGAGATGGCACTCCTGGATCATCACAATATCCAGGATTATTTCCTATAAAACATACAGGCAATAGGATTACTGGCAGGTAAATTATATTCGACCGTATATGCAGTAAGCACTCTTGCTTGAGAAATTGGATTGTTTCTGCTGTGAGTGACTATTTTGCTTTCATTTAGTTAATCTAAATAAAAATAAGACTTAACTAAATAAAGCTTAAATAAAGTACATATTGGGCACATATATACATGCACTAATATGCTGTAATAACAGGTACTAAATTAATGCGCCGTAATTGGTGCTACTGCACAGTAGCACCAGTGCACATCTTTTAGGTGAAGCTAATGAGCAATAGATTAATTCTACTGAGCATTGGCATGGGTTTTTCTATGATATACTAGTAGAATTAGTCTACTACACTTCTAGTGTCTCATGTAGATGTGTCCACTTAAACATAAATGTGAAATACAAATAAATACAAAAATATATTTGTTGTGTGACCAATTATTTCTTTACTATAACAATGTTCCATTTGCTCAGTTTTATTATTCAATATTTCCACTATAGTATATTTATAATAATAAAAATAAGATAACAGCAGAAGTGGAAAGAGGCCTATTTAGGTATGTAGAAACATAATTTGACATGTATGTATCCATAGACAATTAAGGAGTAGATACTGACTGGTTCTATGTAGTTGTACCAAATAGAAAAGGATTCCAGCTATCCTTTTTGAAAGAGGCAAGGGTATATAGGACACCTTCCTTTATCATTGGCACTGCTACGGAGGGGCTGATCATGGTTTTAATAGGAAGAAGAGGCAATATGATAGATTCCTGAAAGAGTCAAGATCTGGAGCTCTTTTTTTACTGGCCAGCCAGCTGTCAATGACTTGGGAGACTATCATATGAGTCCTAAGAGGGAATGCTGCTATCCTGAGTGCAAATTCTCCCAAATCTCACATTGCTTGGTACTGCTGCATCAATGCCACCATGGAAACTTGGTCTTAAAGACTTAAAGTCACAATATGATCCTAATTGAAAAATCTTTAAGGAAACAGATGAGAGATTACAACAAATGATGTAAGGCATCCATAAGCCAATATAAATGTTCTGTGAGAAAGAACTTTGATTGCAGGTACCACTAAGCCAAAAAATGTAGATGATGTCTTAACCTGTACCAAAATGTCCCTAGGAATTTAATAGGAAATGATAAGCTCACCATGATTCTTTTAACTATATTATGAAATTTAATGTAAAATTACATTTCGGCTATAAAACACTATATGATAATACATAACCTCTCTTGAAAGGTTATTTTCTATATAATTATACAATTTTAACAGCAATTTTTTTGAGAATGCAGTTGAATTTCTATGGAACTGAGTTTGTTTCATTTTCATTGTTTGTTATGAGGTTTTCTGTTTTTAATCAAGGGAAACAGGGGGGCTAAAAATCTGGTTCCATTAAACTCTCCTAACTTCAGTACTGCCTGGAGATCACCCGTTTCATTTAAAGCTGGCTGAGAGTGTGGAGACATGCAGAAAGTCATAATAATCTGAAAAATATCATGGATATGAAATATATAAGCTAAGAGCATTTGTGTCATGTACAGAGCCTGCAGGGGTGTAGGTTGTAGCCGTGTTGGTCTAAGGACATAGGCAGACAAGGTTCCTTGGGTGAATTTGATACCTTTTATTAGACCAATCCAAACAGTTGGAGAATAACTATTCTCCAACTATTTGGGTTGGTCTAATAAAAGGTATCAAATTCAACCAAGGAACCTTGTCTGCCTATGTACAGAGCCTTACACTTTTATGTAATGTTGCTAACATAAGGAAGAGTAATTTTTAATGAACTTTTACTACATGGTTTATCTGACTTTTATTGTGCATAATTGGTCTTGTAGATTCTCATCCATATTGTAAAGTAACTGTCTGTAACTGCTGCACTAGCTCTTTCCCTTACAATTACATATTGTTATGGTAATAACAAATGACTTGAACAATGATTTTATGTTATACTAGAGTTTATATCTCTGACTTCAGAACAGACCATTATAGGTAAAGTAAAGAAGCTTGTTAGAAACGAACAAGTACAATTGCATAAGAAGGTAAGACTACCTACAATTGAGTATAGCACTGAACACCCTTAAGCTATTTTGCACGCTATGAATACAAAGGAGAAACTCCTTCTAAAGCCTTATTCTTATGCACAGTTGATGGGCAGTTTAAATCTACATTTTCCATACTATTGTATTTTTTTAAAAATATTATCCTATCTTAAAAAATATTATCCTATCTTTTATTTGATTTAGCCATCTTCTCTTGGACCTTTCTCTTAGTGTAAGACAAGGAACATTGCTATTCATCAGTTTCCTAGTTATATGACCTTTCTCTGCCCTCCAAATATCTGCATAACATTTCAGACATTTTGTTCATAAACATTTACCAACAGCTATTACTTGTGAAATTGTTCTTACTTCTTAATTTTATTTTCTCTTTATTTAATCAGGTTACCACATGCGTTCTAATGATGTTACTTTAATCAATGCCCAGTATTTTAAGCCATAGAATATTATATGTCTTATCACCATTCTGTAGATCTGGTTATTCAAGTTGCACAGCATTCTTCTATTTTAAATCATCCTCCATTTTCAACTCATAATCTAGACATCTTTTTATTGTTTTAAGCCAGTTACCTGTACAAATGAATCTCTGTTAAGTTTCTATTTATATCTATTACATCTCCATGTAAACTTACATATACAGTAAATTCTACAGAGATCCAATCCAGTAAAGATGTGACACTACATCCTTAAACTACATTTACAGTATCTGTGGTTGTGTCTATACAAGATGCTTACTGCGCAGTAGCTTATTACTACTGCACGATAGGGCTGTGCAAAGCTTTGCTTACTGATTCAATTCAGTGGAGATTTGGCCTGATTCGGCAGCTGAATCTCTGAATCCAAATCAAATCAGGAGACCCTTTAATCTCTCCAAATCAACTTGGAACCCTCCAAATCAACTCCGAGACATTCAGAGAGATTTGATGATTTAGTCATAGACACAGCTTTAAATGATTTTTCTACATACCTCAAGATACCAGGTAGCTTGTGAATGCAGAGATGGTGGGGCAGATGGAGCATTCCTTGGGAGTATGGCGGGGTCCCCAGCACACACAGTGGCAGACCCAGAAGTGGACCAGAAGCACTTCCAGTCCACTTCCGGGTCTGCCACCGAGCATGCAGGGGGTACCCCCACGCTCCTGTGGGACAGTTCATCCACCCCACCATCTGAGTGTTCATGAGCCACGCCTGGTACCTCAAGGCCTGTAGAAAAACCACTTAAAGCTGTGTCTATGGCCAAATCACGGATTCTCTGAATCAGCATTGAATCTTCAGATTCAGATTTGTTCAAATTGAATCTTGACAGTGATTTGAATCAACAAATTGAATCACTGTTCCCTGAATTGGGCCGAATCTGAATCGAATCCGGCCAACTTCGCACACCCCAACTGCACAGTAGCGTCACTGGGCACAAACTGTGATACAACACTACTGCGCAGTAGTAATGAGCTAGTGTGCAGTAAGCATCACTAGGCAACTGTGCTGAGATGCTACTGCACAGTAACGCCAGTTACTGAGCAGTCATTTAGTACTTGGTTACGCAAGTACTAAATGACTATGTGGTAACAACTGTGAAGTCAGCATCTTGTGTAGATGTGGCCTGTATATATATTATATTTCTACCTATTTATATATTTGTCTGTGGGCCAGAAATAAATCTTATTTAGAGTCATATTACAGGTTTTCAAACACTTTATTGGAAATTTTTAAAATACTGTATCCTTCCATTTGTAAACCTAGTTAGATGTCTTAGTTGACATGGGTCCACTCCAGCATTTGGTGATTTAATTAATAAAAATGATTCATATTATCTATTAATGAAGTCACTGGAAATTATACATAATATATTTGCCAGTATAATGCTGAATCCGTTAAAGGATTCCAATACATTTTGTTTGGTTGGTTGGTTTTTAAATCAAGTAACCACAGAATAGTTTCCCATTCCTTCTATTAAAATTGAATTATCCTACCCATTCCAAATGAAACAAAATGAAACAAAATGCTACTCCAAGTCACATCTAAAGACAAGAAATTCAATTCCACTCTTTACAATTAGAGTACACTTGTTTTTCCATCAGAGTTGATGATCATAATGGTCCTTTCTCACCTAATTAAATATAAACCCATTAAAAACTGTGATATTGAAGTCCAATACATCAAGGCCTTGAAGGTCAGGAAACAAAAACTTCCTACCACCAAAATCAGAATTCTGCTAGGATGCAGCCTTTAGCACTAATTTTAGAAACATATGTGATAAAGAATTTTTTAAGTTATAACATGAAATCCTAACCTTAGCTCTGCCCTCTTTGTACTGGAAAAAAGGGATGAGGGTCACAAAAAGGCTTTGAAAATCCAATTTTGGGTAAGTAATATGGTCCCCAACCCAGGTAAAATTAAAAACCTGTATAGGATTTTTTCCAAGCAACATGACAGACAAGACCTGACATAATGTGACAAGCTGGAAAGAGAAGCTGCACCTTGTGGTACTGAATAGGTCCTAGGCACTGCAGACACTCTGGGACCCTGTTGTAACTTAGGTCCTCCAAAGTAGACCACAACTGACATAGGACAAACTAACTCTCTACTCTTCTTCCTTCTGGGCAGTGAGTTTTAGGCTGAGATATTTCAAAGCCAGCATAGGATTTACATACTTAATTTACATTTAAATTAATCAGTATGGGGCACCCAAATCCCACAGAGTAGTTTGAAAATCACTGCTTTAACACTATAGAGAAGCTACATTAGATTCATTTTGGACCTGAGGACATGCCATATTGAGTCAGGTCAGTTTTTGACAGTAGCCAGAACCAAATAGATCAGAAGACAACATCATAAAACTCTGTAATATACCATTATAGAATAAATGACCATTTCTAAGTAACCCTGTTAGCTAGTGGTTGGTTGATGGCCTATGCCTATGAGTTAGTATCCTTTATTATAAAACTTCCAATATCATTATTGTGGGCATTCTGAATAATGAGTTGTTTTCATGACCTGACTCAACTCTTATCTGAGAGATATTGTGGGCTATGAAGTTTTAGAGTAAGGCCCCTGGGCTTTCCACCTGCTACACCTGAAGCCTGGAAGTTTGCAGAGATTTATAGTGTTTAGCAGTTGTGGCACAGATAACACATGTAGCAGTAAGTAGAAATGAGGAGGAATGGAATGTGAGTGGTTTACTTTTCATTGACGTTGTGGACTTGTGCTGGTCTATTACACATATGATAATGTTAATACTCACAAAAATGTGTAGGTATGAAAATAAGCATAAATTTAATGAGAGGCAAAACTATACAAGTATGTAAATGTGTGGGGGGGATTTTGTGGGTTTTTTTTCTGTCACTACCTACTGGGAATTAGCCAAACATACTAGATAGATAGATAGATAGATAGATAGATAGATAGATAGATAGATAGATAGATAGATAGATAGATAGATACTTGAATAAGCAGGTATAATTAAACTTAGTGGCTATTGGTATAATAGAGCTGCACCAAGAAAGGATTTGGCTGAAGTTTAATACTGCTTCCTGAGAATAGTTTCAATCATTTTAATTACAAGGTCACATTCAGATGACAGCTTGCACAACTACCTGAGCAGTGTGGGAGAGTTCCACTCCAATGACTATCTTCTTGGCACACTCTGGTAGAATTTCCTATGAGAGTTCGACCTGCTGCGCACGAATAGTGAACTTTGGACCCATATGTAAATTTGTCTCCTGAAAGAATTGCATTGGCAGGAACTCCAGGATGTCCACAAGAAATGGCTGCAAAGAAGAAATATAAAAAGACTACTTGGTTATCCATTTTTACTTCACAAAAAGTGTGTCAAACCTTTAAATACAAAGTATGGCTGGAGTGTTTTTGTAGCCATGTGCAGAAAATGTGCAATATTCAAAGAATTTTTTATTGCATTGATCCAACTGTATAGTTGGGAGAAATGTTGAACAAGCTTTTGGGCACAAAGTACCCTTCGTTAGTGTCTTGAAGAAAAAGTACTTTGTGCTTGACAGCTTGCCCAACATCTCTCTGAACTACATAGTGGATCTAGTAAAAGATATAGAAACATCCTTGCCTCTTGTATTTTAAAAATGAAGCTGTCTCCTAAATCTGGCTTCCTGTCCTTCATATATCTAATTTTTGGTTGCTCTGTATGATGTATTTGTCTCTTGTCATGCTAAAGGTAAGAACTATGTTTAAAACCATTTCTTGCATTTATCTTTCCTTTAATAATGTCTAAGCATATACAACACTCCCTCATGTAATCCTGTAAACTGGATTCACTGTATGTACAGGGAGGGAAGGAACAAAAAGAAACTATTAATGATTATTAATACTGTTAAAAACTAAGGAGGCACTCACATATTGGAGACATTATAATGATAGGGAACTATTGAAGAATCTATAAAATAAAGGACAGATACATTTTATAAAGAAAAAATTAATAATGCTTATAATATTATTATAGTAATATCAGTGAATGACACAAAATTAATTGCCTGATTTTCAATTCATGAATTTATTTATTAATGCTCTTGAGTAAAAATTCCTATAAGCAAAGTTTGTTGGTAAAATGTTCTTGTGAAAGTTATTTCAGCTCAAAAGCTGAGATTTGAGTTAATTAGGAAATAAAATTATCAAACATGCTGAAATGAAACTTACATCTAGAAAAATGTGAAAGTTTGATTATTTCACTGGGGAACAAAAGTAAAGAGAAGAGATTTCTTCATGACTTCTATATGAAAAGAAAACAAGCATAAAACTTACACACAAAAAAAGAAATTAGGAACATAAAATGTTTTTTTAAATATTAAGGATTAAGTGCTTGTGAATGATCTACATTTTAAAGCAGCTATTCAAATAATTGTGGCCCATGAAAAATATTCTAATAACTGTGACTGTTAGAGGATTATTTAGGAAAAGAAGTAAGATAAAAATGTATAAAAATTCCTTGCAGTTCAAGAAGACATAATAATTTTAGAAAACTGTTATGGGATGACTATGATAGGCAAATGGGAAACATAATTTTAAGGCAAATAATTCATGAGTATAGCTTTATACCAAAAATAACAGGATTTTCTTTTTTCCTGAAGAACAAGAATTGATTGCATGGTGTTTTTCAAGAAAGCAGCTCCTGTATTATACTGTGTATCCTGTATTGTTTGATGTTTATAAACCTATCCTACCTCTGACCAAAAATAAAGGTTTTATTCTTGGTGTTTCCTATTGCCTGGCTGAGATGTCCCCCCCGATCAGTGTGTTGAATATTCCAAGGCATCTAACTCTCCCCATTTAAAGTCTACTAAATTTAGGGTGTATTGCTGGAGCCAGAGCGGCTGCATGAAAGGTGCTGGGTGCAAGGAAGAAAGGAGGATGGGAGGATGAGACACTACCTTACTTCTATTCTGGCTCCTCCCATTAGGCAACACCTAGGGCTTATGCCCACTTATCCACTCATTATTATGCTACTGGCCATCAGTTACCTATAGAACATAGAAATGGCTAATTTCAATAGTACATCAGAGATAGTAGAATGGTGCCAAATTCAGCTCTCTATTACACAGAAAACTGAATTTGTCCTCATCTCTGGGGCACTGCTTCTATCATACTTGTGTTAGATGAGGAGGGTTTTAGAAATAAACAGAGGGCCAAAAGTATATTTTATCTAAATTTTACATGGAAGGGCGCATACTTGTGTACATAGAGTGGTCCGACTAGAGGATGATTTTTATACAATACAGGCACTTTCCTTTTGTCATTGGTAATCTGATTCTTGGAGTTGCTAAGGATCCATAATTTATATGGACTCCCACTTCAATTATGAATGCTCAGTACTTTTGAAAAACTTACCCTGGGGTGCCTGGCTAAATACACACACATACATACATACACACAGGCATGCACACAGGTTGTAAAGAAAATGGATTGAATTTGGTTCATTTAATTGAAAAGGTGACATATTGTTACATGCTGGTAAAATAAAACATTAAGTAATCAATGGAAGATCTCTAAAGCAAAGATTAAATAATTTAGTTAGCTTGTAAATAATAACATTCTTTTTTATTGTAATTATAGTGCATCAGAGCAGACTCGATTAATCCAATTTGGTTTTAATGTATTTCTACTAAACTGCACAGTTTAGGTTATGATGGTAACATAACCCAGAAAAGTTTCCTAATATACATGGTTGAGAGTTAAATAGTTTTTTGCGTCATTCTGACATTTAATGTAAACCTGTTTTATTGAATACTTACACAAACATTTTGGTAGTGATCTATCCCACAAGCCATTAGCTTTACAGGTCAAAGCAGATGATCCTAGGAGGTAAAATCCTTTTTTGCAATGGTATGCCACACTGACTCCATACTTGAAACTTTCAGGATAATTCTGTTGCCCATGACGAATAGCATTTTCTACAAAGCCGGGATCTGAACAGTTCACCACTACAAGACAATCAAAATGTTTATGATGTACAAGTATAACATTGTAAATGAAAATCAGCAGAAAATACTTCACATTACTTGACTAATAGCTCATAAGAAAGCTCTAGGGTGATGAATTTGGTCATGGTCTAGAAATTTGCCCAGACCTAATGATTCTTGAAATATCACCAGATTTTCCCTCTGGTAAGCCTCCAGGTCTTTTTTTGAAACATACATTTTTCCTAACAGCCCTGGTTACTAGAACTGCTGTTCAGGGTTTTGGTGGCTTTATACTCCTGGAAAGGTCACACAATGAAATATTTTCTAAAATTATTATGTTTAACCAAAACTTTAACTAATTACTAAAAGGAAAGCTATTTTGAACACAGTACCAATTAGATCTTTACAATACAGTAGTAATTTGCCTTGACAGAATAGGAGAAAAAATACCACCCTTCTGGGAAATTGTCTTATGCAGTTGTTCAGAACCTCTAAAACTCATATTTTGTATAAATATTTTGTATAAAACAAAGGTATAAAACTAATATGGCAATCTTCATATCCAACATTGTGCAGGAAAGCACACAAGTTAAGGGAAAAAAAGTTCTTAACTCCTGCCAAATATAAAATATGGCAGATTTTGATTCTGTAAACCTTATTAAATCTGAAGGTTTATAGGTTTTTTTTCCAAATGTAATATACAGTAGATATAAGACAAGATCTATTTGTAACCTTTCGTCTAAGGTTATTTTCCTATATTTCACACTAAACATGTATTAGATAAAATCCATAAATCAACAAGGGAGCTAAGATTAGAACCACACTCACTATATCCAGGTGAATGCTTGAGTAGAACATCACATTCCTGATCTGCCTAGGTCTGCCTAGGTAGGCATTAGGTCTTTTCTGTGAGTCTGGGTGAGTCTACATGAGATGCTACTGTTCAGTCATTACTGCACATCTCTTTAATAGTTATATTAGTAAATACTAAATAAATGCATACTAACCAGAATTACAGTGCAGTAGTGCCAGAGAACATTTTTTAGGTGATGCTATTATGCAGTAGCCTAATCATACTGCACAGTAGCATATTAGCACTGTCCATCTTCTACCACACTACTGTACAGTAATTTTCAGCTACAGTCAGTGTCTCATGTAGTTGTGCCCTTTAAGTCTCTGTATACTACTTAGAAGAGTAGCTGCTTTCCAAACCGTGTGTCATATTTCTAGGATAGTAAAAAAAAAAAAGCTATTCATTTAATTAATACATAGCGGTCTTCTCTAGTATTAGGTCAAAGTGGCATTCTGTTTCATTACTCTTTCTGGTTGTGGGGGAAAAAAATTAAGTGGTGATTGTGAGGATTCCTTCAATAAATAACTACCTGCAAATGCAGGGGCACGCCTGAATGGCCCATAGCAGTTCTTTCAATGTTCCTATGACAAGATAATCATAAGAACTTTGATGTAGAAAAATAAAGTCTTTGTACTAAGTAGCTTCTGCTCTTTATGGTTTTTATTAATTTTTTTAAATGACAGATGAAAATAATGGAATATTCCAAGCACCATGTACAAATGAGAAGACATTTAGAAAATATGACATACTACTACTAAAGGCCGTGAAATAATATAAAAACAATGAAATATTAGAAAAGTAAAACATACAATAAAGTACAATTTAAGATAAAAAATTCATTTTGTAGTGAAATTTTAGAGTTTTTCCAAAGCAAAGTGTTTGAAAGAACACCTGCTTCATTTTCTAAGAGAAATTTAGCAAAATCAAAATTTCACAAAAAAACTGATGTTGAAACACCGTATTGAAACATTTTCCAGCATTTTTGTGTCTTTTTTCCCCTGACCAACAGTAATAAAATATCCAAACACTTAAGGAAGCGGGGGGAGAGGAGTGGGGGCGAACAAAATATAGTTATCTTCAGCCTATTAGGGCTGGACCCGATGATCCTTCAGGGTCCCTTCCAGCCCTATAATTCTATGATTTGAAGTTTCTATAATTGAAAACTTGCTAACAGACACAGAAACAATTTTTTCCCCAAAATTCTTCCAGGACTTACCGTTTCCTCAACTTTTGAACTGGATCTCATGTTTCAGGAATTACTCGTCATAGCTGTCTACTTGTATTACATTTTAAGTGCAATTCAAATGATAAAAAACTAAAATAAAATATTTTCCCGAAGTTCGTGTTTTGCATTAATGCTTACATCTGTGAAGCTATCTGACAAGCCAGCAATAGAAAATTTAGCAAAGAAACCATTTTTTTCAAGCTGATATGTTTCCCTAAAGCTACCCCAAAACAATTTTAGCTGAATTATTTTTGAAACACAAGAGGGAAAATAGAAACATTTAATTCTCTGTGTTGAATGGAAACATGGCATATTCAAAGGATATAAGCATATTACATTCCCAAACAATCAATTTGTCTGTGTGACAGAGTATTCTCATGTTTGTATCAGCAGCATCTGTGTAGCCAACTCAGTGATGTGTAAAATGCAGGATACTGGCTGAATACATAATTTATACATGTGGCTTGTGAAACAGAATTACTGTACCATGCTTGAACTCCTGTAAGAACTTTCACAATCTGTGCATGTGAAAAGCATTGTAAGACTTACCCTTTACTGTCCCTTAAAATAATTCATATTTAAAAAGTGATAGATAGATAGATAGATAGATAGATAGATAGATAGATAGATAGATAGATAGATAGATAGATAGATAGATAGATAGATAGATAGATAGATATCAATTTAGCATGACTAACAAGGACTGCAATAAGAAATGCTTTAGGAAAGAATATGTACCGGTTGGCATACAGAACTAAGCTAGTAGTTTCCCTGATTGTCCTTCACCCTGGGGACCCAGTTGTAAATCATGGCAAGCAAAGAGAAAGAGATTGTTTTCTCTCAATGACAGCTGTCAAGGGCTATATGGGAAATGAATTCTGGCGCACTCAATTTAGTTTGTTGAGAAAGGCAGAAGAATACTTAAGTCTGCCCTGATGACTTTGGAACCTCACTCTGAGTAGATTCAAACCCTTAAGGACCAAGAAGTGAAAAGACCATGTCAGAAGCCTTTAGGCAGTTTTTGGTTAAATAGTTGAATGATCATCAAAAAGTGCATCATTCCCAGTTTTCTATTTCTTGTTCTCCTTTTGTTTTGTCTAAATGGGAACATAATGCCAATCTTCTTTTTAAATCTTTATGTCTGGTCAAACACTATTTAGGGGTAAAAAATAATCTAGTATGTTTTCTTAATTTGAAAAATCCTGTTTTAACAATGTCAGCTACTAGACTGTTTCTGATTTTACATATATTTGGGTTACCACTTATGATGAATGAAACCAAAGAGTTCACTCTGATTGTAAGGCAAATCCTAGGAGATGAGACCTGTGAATAAAAAAAATGCTGTCTCTGGAAACACAATGTAGCAATTTCAGCCTAAATTCTGTTAGCTGACTTCATTGTAAAGCGAACACCATACAAAATGGCAAATGCTCAATGAACTGAAACAAACCAGTAAAAATTAATTTATGATCCAGTTTCCTTTTTGTCTATGCTTTAAATATACAAAGTTCTTCCTTACAGTTAATAAAACTGGATTCCTTTTCTTTCAATTGAAAACTATTGAGAAATCAGTTTATCTTGAAATATGGCTGACTACATTGGAAAAAAAACCTCAGACCTATAAACTATAAAAATAATATATAGATTTACGAATCTGATGTGTGAACAGTATATATTTTATATTAGTAAGATCTACCTAGAAATGAAGGCTCAGATCCTAAGCATTGGACTGGTTTTAGATTTTAAATATGAATTGCAATGATGGAAATGGCCCCAGTAGCTTACATGTGGCTATATTCTTCAGTACAGACAAGGCCTTACACCTGTTCTCAGCCATGCTCAACAACATAAATGGCTCCATTGAAGTAAACATAACTATGGGTACATGCAGATCAGGGAGAACTAGATGGTCCACAGGGGTGATGGTGAGTCCAGGGGGAGGGTTTTATGGGATTGCTGAGGGGAATGGCAGGTCTGCTGGGTATGGGGGTTAATGGGTTCACAGTTGGGGGATTGCCTATCTAGGGGCAGGAGGTTTGGAGAGCTAAAAAATAGCCTGTTCTGGGTCAAGGGTACAGCCCTGGGGCTGGGGTGAGCAGCTGGACTTTCCCAGCCCTAGGATTGCAATCCAAATGTATACAGATGTTTGGTAGATTGGGTTCTTCAAGTGAACTAATTTAGGTTGGGCATGCCATTTTTTGCCCGATTTAACCTATCCAAATATCTGTACAGATCAGCACTTAGATTTATTAAACTCTAGGTAGGTCAATTTAAATGTGACATCTGTACATACCCTATGTGTTTAGGCCTTGCCTAGAGAAGAAAGTTTTTCTCAGTGTAATTTAAGGTATGCATTTAAACCAATACAGTTGTGTCAGAATAATCTCCTGTGTAGATTCTTATACTATACTACTGTATCAATATAACTGATCAAGCTTTTCCTTTTAAACAAGTCAGTAGAAAGCTTTTAAATGTATTTTGTTAGCTTTTTAGGAAAGGAAAGGAAAGGAAAGGAAAGGAAAGGAAAGATAACCTGTTCTCCCAAAGGACACTATGCGTGGGAGCAGGTGTATCAGATATGAGATATCCGGGGGTTTTTCCATTAAAAATGTACAATCATTTAAACTCATCTATTTGGTGCATGCACTGTCTCTATCCTGTGAACACTTTAAAAACATTTTCCCCCTAGAAATGTATGTGGGATAATGATTATACTCATACAAATGAATTTCATTCCAGTCAGCAGTGCTTATTGTCTATAAAGGCATGTATGACAGTAACCTGTATAAAAGTTAACTGTGTGACTTTTAAAAAATTAAAGAAAAAATGTAATAAGTAATGGCATGTATTAATTTATGCATGCATTTGTGTAATGTATATTGGGCATATCACAATGGTTCTTTAATCATTTTGTGTAGAATTGTCTCTTGTTCAAGGTTTTGCACACTAATTTGTCCCTTTTAGGAGTATTTGAAGAGCTTTCAGGCTAGTCAAATGGCAAACACATACAAATGAATAAGGATAAATGTGTTTAGGGACATGGATTATTATTAAAAACAAACTGTAACAGTTTCTTTATCCCTGCTTAAGGAATACTGAAAGCACTAGTCTAGACAAAGGGCAGTTGTTTTAAGCATTGTTAGACCTGACCTGAATAAGATGAGAAAACACAGTATGAAATCTGAGCTATACAACTCCTATTCAGTTTAGTTCCATAAGGTCATGATTTCACCATCATTCTTAGAACAATGGTTTTCTCCCATAACAGTTTTATATACTATTTCTTTCATCTTTCTTACCACTAGAGCAGCAAAACTGATAGTTGATGTGGTGGATTGAAAAAAAAGGAAGAAGGAAAGATGACTTTACGAAACATTCTAATGATCTCCAGGTCACATTAGATATAAGGAATATATTAGCATATAAATGCTAAGTATTTAGATTTGTTTTCCTAAACCAATTTTGCACATGCTGTACTCAAATAGGAATTAATGTACTTGCAGAATGACTTTTTTGTCAAGTAAATGTGCAATACACCTTTAGTTAAAAGGCCTGCTAGTGACTTGTTAAACTATTGTAGACAGAATATGCTGCAATGTTCCATCATGATAAAAGACCTACTGAGAATTGTCTACTTCTATTTACTAAAACTACTAATGTTTACTGAGAATGTATGATAGCTTTGTTCCAATGGAAAATAAAATAGCCTTTTCTTCTGAAACAGCTCAAAGTACTACTCTATATTTTGTGATAATGGCATTCACAACTGCAAGGGAATGAAGCCAAAAGTTCATTACTGATGCAATCAAACTAAACAGATTTGGAAGGAAACTTACATGTAAAATCTCTGTTGAATTAAATGATATAGGTCTGCAAGAACCTTGAATCTATTTCTGCTAGTAAACAGACTAAATTGGAAGATATGTCTTTCTCATGCACAAATATTTAACTTGAGCAACATTCATCAATATCATTTTTTTCTCATTAGTTGAATGGAAGATGCATAGGAGAAAAGACTTCTGAAGAAGTATCTTCTTTTTGAGTACATAGGCAGACAAAGTTCTTTGGGGGAATCTGAGATCTGAGATTAGACCAATTTAAATACTTGGAAAATTCTTTTTGAGTAAGCTCTGAAGCAATGCATCTAAATGAAAGGTATAATATGCACTATAAATGGAATGGATTTATATTTATATATAAGGGATGGTAATAAAACCAAACTTTGACAACATTTGTAAAAATGTTGGTTAATTTTTTTAATAAAATGTCAGAAAAATATTTGAAATACAAGGAAAGTGCAAATTAAATAGAAAATACTGGGAAAATAGAAAAAAATATTTGAAATTATTTTTTCTTGAGTAGGTTTAGATCACTTATTTGGAGGATGTATAGTAACAATTCCAGAGATCTGTGCAAACCATGAAATAGATAATTTCATCACTTGCAGCAAGGGAGATCTTTTCAATTTAGATATTTTATGGAAGGTGCACCAAAGAATTATTTAGACATATAGCATTAGATACTGAATAATCAGATATTTTACTTTCTCTTGTTTCCTTCCATAAGTGGCACATTTCAGGGAGATATTTTATTTAATGATATCTGCCCCAAGAAGCCTGCAATAGTCTTCATTTCAGACCCTTTAAGCTCAATAATTAAAAATAATAAAAGAAAAAATAGAAGAAGATATGCTAGAATGATCTACTTTTTCAGACAGAAAAGTCATAAAAACAAAGTATCTACTGCAATAAATACCATAGTTGTATTGTACTAGGCTCTGTTCCCATTTAAACAAGATAATCTTCTAGGGGGGCTGTGTTGATGTAACTACCAGTAGAGATGTGTTCTGGTGCATACAGATATACTGATACGCTTAAAATAGAATCTGGACGCCTCACACGGTTAGAGTCCTAACCCACTTGTGAAAACAAGGGTTTGCAAAGTAACGGGGGGCATGCAGCACTCCAGCAAATGTCTGTGCAAAATTGCTCAGCTGTTCCAGTTGTTTGATGCCATTTTTATTTCAACGCCTGCAGCTTCTCTGTTCAGCTGCCTGGGACTGCTACTGTGTTCCAGATGACTGGAGAAGGACCTTTGAAGTAAAAGCTTCAGAAAACAGCAAACTGGTTCATGCTTAATACTGCAATTAAGCATGTTATAAAGCACCCAGATACAAATTGTCCTACAGCATACTGGTATACAGTGTAAGGCATAGAAACACATGGGTGTGAGTTTTGCTGGAGCATGACAAGAAAACAAATAACACTTTGTCTTAAAAACTCTGTTGGTCAATCTTGGTAACCCTTTTATCAAGCACTAGATGATCTCTGGTGAGTGTGGTTTTGGAGAGATGCTGTCAAGGGAACCATATAAATGTTCTATTTTTCTATTTCTATCTTTCAGACATTTTAAGATCAGAATGCTTGCACAAAAGTTTACACATGACTTTAATTTACACTGGCTTATCAAAGACTAAGATTTATCAAGTATAAAAAGATAAGCATGTAGAAATACAAAACATACTAATGGAAATTACGTAGGTATACTTGGTACATTTGATGCACCAAGTTCAGTTATATTTATGTCACCAGGGGGCAGATGAACCAGCTCTCTGGTGGTAGCCGCCCCCCACAGACACTATTATACCTCGCCCTAAGTGAGAAGCTTGATTTGTTTGGTAATATCTTTTACTGGGCTACTTTCATAGTGAGAGAGATGTTAAACAAAATTTTGGTCACAAAATGGTGTCCTTCAGATCAATGAAACAAAGTCTAAGCTAAATACCACACAAAACAATTACTTTTGTTTAATGTTGTTGGCTAGGTACAGACATTCAAAAAGCCTGAGGTGGAATCAAACTAAGTTATGTGGTTTTCTGTAAGCGACAGTTTAGAGTGGTAGTGAACAGAAGCAGCATTCACACTTCAGGGGATGCGGGGGTGGGCGGTGCAAATCTTAGACTAGGCTCTGCCATTTTGAAACCAGTTTGTGTGCCAAACTTCTGTTCTATTACTGTTCATTTTCACTTGTGGGACTCAGAGAGAGTGGCCAAGAGAGTAGGTTATGGCGATCCATTATCTGTGCTAAATCCAGGGTTTTAGTGTCCAATAAAGTTGTTATTATTTGTTCTTAGGTATCTCTGAAAGTTTTGTAATGGTTTCCTTTGAGGATAAGGCAGGACACAGTGACACCTTAGGGAATAACTGGTTTAGAGAGGTATAAGCTTTTGTTGGCAATAGTTTACTTTATAAAGACAAGGATTATGAAGTCAGAAATAGATTAGTTGTTGTGTGAAAAGTGTTGTTTCATTGATGATTAGGTGTTTTTACCCTTTATTATTGTTCTGAAAGAGTTCATTCTGAAACACAGCAGTTGTTTGTAACCTCTCTGAAATACTTAGAAGACTATGGATAATATTCTAAACACAGGATGCTGCACAAGTCATCTGTTTTATCCTCATTTACAATAGTTTCATCTTCAACAACTGACGTTTCCTCCAAACCATGAGCGCAGCCACAGGCACATTAAAGATATTACTAAGCAAATCTTGTTTCTCATATATTTCCTGGCATTTTTTACCTACTCCAACACTGCATTATGACAGAGCAGCCTGCAATACCCTCTTGGCATTAAGCGAATGGCTACTCAGGGCTGGAATTGACTAGAACTGAGGAGATTGTATGTGGGTGCATCTACACATGTCTATTAATGTGTAGCAATAAGCTCTGGAGCTTATTGCTCCAGGACCCCAGGTAAGGCTGCTGGGGCGCAGCACAGTGCTTGCCCCAGCCTCCCCTAGCACCCCTGGGTTAACTTGCTGCATGCCAAAGCACACGTGGCACAAGTGTTCCTCGGGGACAAGTAACTGTGGTGCAAGATGCACTGCAGCTACTTGTTGCCAGGGAACCAAAAGCCTTCGCTTATCTGGATGCAGCCATTGTGTCTGCTTCACATTTACTCTAGTGTGAAGGTAGTTTAAACCAGTGTAAATGTGTCATATGTCTATCCCTTAAATATAAGAGACAACAAGTGAATGTCATGAATACAACTATTTTCCAAATGATGTTACCTCCCCCCAAAGCACAAAAACAAATATGGTTAAATGAATATGAATTGATTCCACTTAGAAAATCTAGCACAAGAAATGAGAATAGTATACTTGAGTCACATAAGGGCCTGAAATGATTTTCAGGAAGTCTGAAAGTTCCTTATTCTAAATTATTAAATAATGATTGTGCAATATGTCATTCTTTCTGCTGTGTATAGAAGTAATTAGATGCACTAACCTCTTTCATCACAGAATAGTTTTGAATAGTTCTGAGTAACAACGAAGTGGATCCAGAAGGGGTGCAGTGGCACAATCACATCCCCCCCTCCCCCCACCATATGAGCTTTTAGCATTGGGTCTTCTGGCTTTGTACAGCTCTGGAGCCCAGGGGATGAGTCCTGCTACTGGCACTCCTCCCCTCCTTTCTCCTACTGCTGAATTTAGTGGGGCAGGGTAAAGAGGGAAAGGGAAACAGCAGCAGTATTCACACCTTGGGCTCTGGAGCTGTATGGAAGTGTTGAGTCCCACTAGATCCTACCCCAATAAGCTAGTGAGCTCACAAGGACTCTGGCAGGAACATTCAGCATGGTACAGCCAAAATAGTGGGGCTACACACCTCCTTACCCCATTTCTGTATCTGCTCCTGGAGTAAAACAAAAACATCTAAGAAGACCGAGGACAAATTATTGCATAATTTTACTTACCTAAATAGGATGCACATAGCCTTATAATGTGCTGAGTTTCAGTATTGGCTGTACTAGCCAAATGAACACATTGAATAGGGCTATAGCAGTATAGGGAAATAGAATTGTCCAAGCATTCCTATGAGGCCAGGTGGGACCTCATTTTTTTTTTGCTGGACAAAAACTAGGGTTAGCCAAGCTGACCTCCTCTTGAAGCTGTCCTGCTGTGTCTTGGTTTTTCTATTCGATGGATAAACTTGATAAAGATCATTAGCAAAATTTCTGCCCACTTGGGATCAGGAGCCCAGAGCAGAATCTAGGGTGTGTTCCCTTCCAGTTCAGCAGCCTTCTCAGTGAGCTACAGAATTTTTGGCTAGCACTTTTCCTCTTGGCTCCACATGTCATTCATTCTTTTGCAGTCCTTTTTTTCAGACTATCAAAGTACCTGAGCAATATTTCAAATAATTTCCATTCATGTAATGCCTAAAAAAGTAAAACAGTAACGGGCATGTGAAACATGGCTGGGATGATGTAAAGCCATTCACAATATGTGGAATTTCCTGAGGATATGGATTCTAGGCCTTTCCAGCTTTAAAGCCTGTTCCCCATTACTGTTAGTTTCTTCTATATAATTTCCATTTTTGGTTTCCTATTATTTTTAAGAAAAGAACAATTCAGCTTCTGGAAACTAAAAGTAGCTGGGTGACATGAGAACTATACAGTCAAGGGGATAACTGGCCAATACTGTGCTCTGGGAGGCGGTGGAGCATAATGCAGCAGACAGAAGTTCACTGCTGCTGAGGTGGTGTCACCTCCTTTTTTGTTCCTGACATGAGTGTCAAGTGGCCAAAGCAGCACTGGTTTTAGGTGACAGAAAAGGTAGTGATGTCATCTCTAGTAGCAAACCACCAGGCATTTCTGCCACAGCTTTTGTGCTATCCCACTTTTGGAGTCAGAGCCAGAACTAGAACTGGAGCCACTACAGAGAAGGTGCAGGATGTGTTGGGGTGATAGGAGGCAGCGTTCCCTCTAAGCTGCATGGTGTGCACGGCTGCACAGGTGCGCCTGGCAGCACAGCATGAGCGTGCCTGTGTGGACACACAAGCCACAGAGCTTAGAGGAAATGCTGACAGGAGGGTGAGGCTCCTCTCCTACCCAGTCCACCTGGCACCCTTCCCTTAGGTAGTGCCTGGGCCTCATGCCCCACCTGCCCACCTAGCATTATACTCTGCATATAATCTATGCTGATGACAAGATGCAAAAACCAACATTTCATTTAATGACTGCATACAAATTTATCTTTTTAAAACTGACCAGGAACTTCTTGTATGAAAGGTTCTTTTTACCTTTCTCTCAGAATGAGGACATATAATTCTGCTCACTGACAGTCAATAGTACATGAGTAAATAAAAGAAAATGTTAATTGATCTTAAATGTAGGATCGTAGGAACTGTTTACTGAATATAATTATATTGCCATGCTAGGTATCTCACATAGATTTTGAAAGTTGAAACTGGAAGAACTGACACAACTGTATAGTTTTAATGACAGCTAGGCAACCTCTACACATTCAGGTAAAGATGAGATTGGATGTAATGCACAGTCCGCACAATTGTGCCTTCTGCTCACATGTGCTATCTCCCAGGTATTGGGGTGGGGGGGGGGGGAAGTGGAGCATCCTGAGGTTGGGAGATCACAATGGCTAGGAGATTGCAGCAGCTGCAAACTCCCAGCCACACCTCAGAATGCCCCTGTACCCCTGTGGCTAGAAGATCACATTGGTTGCGATCTCCCAGCCTCAGGGGTGCATAGTGCTCCCCAGTGCCTGGGAGAGCACAGCAACTGTGGTCTCCCAACTGCAGGATTGTATACACATGCAAATTAAAGCTGGATAGAAACAAGCTATAATGTCCTTAAACATTTTTGAGCAATAACGATATAATTGGTTGGACCGTTTAAGGCAAGATACTTGATTTGCACATGTAGCCAGTCTAAATTTACTCTGAAATTAGCAAGGTAATTGTGGAATAGATATAATGTGTAGAGGGGGCCATAAAGTTTTAATTTCTTACGCACTGGCTGCATCTACACAATTGTTTAACTGCGGAGTAAACTAATAAGCTGTGGAGTAAGGTATTACTGTCTACACCTGTGACGGTTTCATAGTTGTCAGGGTCAGAAAAGACCTCATAGATCATTGAGCCCGACCCCCTGCCCTGGGCAGAAAAGAGTGCTGGGGTCATATGACCCCAGCCAGGTGCTTGTCCAGTCTCCTCTTAAAGACCCCCAAAGCAAGGAAGAGTACCACCTCCCTTGGGAACCCATTCCAGACTCTGGCAACCCTTATCATAAAAAAGTTCTTCCTGATGTCCAACCTAAATCTAATCTCTGTCAGTTTGTAACTGTTGTTCCTGGTTATTCCAAGAGGTGCCCTGGTAAATAGAGCATCTCAAATGTCTTGCTGTCCCCCACCATGAATTTGTAACTGGCCACAAGATCCCCTCTCAGCTTTCTCATGCAGAGGCTGAAGAGATACAGGTCCCTCAGCCTCTCCTCGTAGAGCCCTACTTGCAGGCCCCTAAATCTATGAGTGGCCCTCCTCTGGACCTTCTCATTCCTCTTGAAGTGCGGTGCCCAGAACTGGATGCAGTACTCCAACTGTGGCCTGACCAAGGCCGCATAGAGGGGAAGTATCACCTCCCTAGACCTGTTCGTGATGCACCTGCTAATGCATGACAGAGTGCAGTTGGCTTTACTGATTACTTCATCACATTGATGGCTTCATCTTGGAGTCAATGGTATTAGGCTGCAGTAGATTAATTAACAGCTCAGTAAGAGCAGTATCAGGGGCAGTACTATTTTATGTTAGGGTAATTTACTGCAATTTAATATACTTGTAGATGCTGACCATGGGTATAAATTCTGCCCAATTATCCCAGGCAGCCAGGTACCAGACTCCTACCTGCCACCTAGCAACAAGGCTCCACACTTTCAGCACCCTCATGCCCCACCCACCCCCTCCATCGCCCAACCCCACTACCTGGAGCATGGGGCTGAACGTCCCTAGTGTAAACTGCTCCTCCACAGCATAATCACCACAGATAATTATTGATCTTAACAACAATTATTGGAATAAAGGATGACTTAAACTTTGCTACAAGTGAAGATGATAAACAATATCACTTGGCATTTATCAGAAAATCTATATGCCCTAAAAATTTTCTATTTAGTCATAAGATGAAAAGAAGCCAAGGTGTGCCATGAACTTCAGTATTATAAAAATAAGTAACTATGGATTTTTTAGCTCAAGCTAAAAACACAAATTCAGGTGTAGAAATTGTAAATCAGGTAAACAATACTTCAGGAATGGAAATAGCTGTCAGTGAAGTGTTGAATGGACTGTCAAGATGTTAATGGAAGCTATATTTTGTTTAATAAATATGAACATTTAATATTAATGACTACAGAACTAGTGAAATAACATCTTTTGATTATTTTGCCTAATTTGTTGTCATTTTTATATTTAATATATAGTAGACCAAATTAAATTAGTTAAATATGTTTTTTCTTTAATCTTAAACTACATAATAAAGCCCTAAGCCCCTAACCTCTGTTTCTTTTTAACTGGAGAAAAATGTGTGTTTAAGGTGAAAATGCATGACAACA
The DNA here is from genome assembly GCF_030867095.1 of Alligator mississippiensis. Taxonomy (NCBI): domain Eukaryota; kingdom Metazoa; phylum Chordata; order Crocodylia; family Alligatoridae; genus Alligator; species Alligator mississippiensis. The sequence goes on from NC_081824.1 coordinate 44,098,097, forward strand.
TTTCAAAATCCTAGGCCCTCTCCCCCCTCCCTGAGGGATACTAAAATAAATTAGACTAGGCTCGGAGTAGGGTACTAAACACATGCTCCCTTAAACTGTTGCCAGGATTCTTCCCCAATAAGTTGTTTGTAACACCTGGCAAGTTCTCCCTGAATAGAAAACCACTCACACTTTGTTTAAGTTGAGGAGGCATAAGCAGCTAGCCACATCAGTGAGCCAGTAAAACCTATTTTAAATTTTCCAGCAAAATTATCATCTGCTTACAGAGTGGAGGTTTTGGGTCAATTCTCGTACAGAGGTTTAATTTAGAGGGAAAAAACTCTCTCTGACTTTTAGTTACATTAATGCCATCTATATAAACAAGCTGTATAGAGCAAATGAAACATAACTTTTGATTGTGTCTAATTATTGCTATTCTGAAACAACTTATCTTTTTAATGAATACATATGATATAATATGCCTTCATTGTGTGAACTTCTGCTGCTTTCAAAAAGCGAGATATATTGTGTATATATGATTTGAAAAGGAATGAAAAAGGAAATTCATACTGAAATTCAGAATAGCCTCTACTATCACATATTTCTTTAGATGTTTATTATATGCAAACTAAATCTAATTTCTTTCAATGAGAATAGTGGCAGCTACTTAATTACAGAAGACTTTCAAGTATTATTAGAGCATGGGTAATGGGAACAATATAGCACTGAGTCATTCTTATGCATGAAGAATTACTTGCATATTTAGAAATGTTAATGGGAATAATGGACCACTTATTTATAAAAACAACAGCTCAATGACCCTAAAAGACTTTAGACTGTTTATTGTGTTTTACGACTTTAAAAACAGAATTAAGGAATGGTCTTCCTTGTCTACTAAGCATACTTTGCACCACTCCAAATAAAATGTACACTACTGTAAGCAGTCAGATATTACACCCAGAAAAAATCTCACTTTTCAGGATGTTACTTTACTGCCACAGTGGGAGCTTTCATATACATGGATATTCTGTTACTCATTCTTTGGCCTCTTCTCTTCTCTTGCCCACCAGAGAAGACCTTACACACAGTAAGATATGTCAGAGAAGACATCCCAGACGTATTTAAAATTCAAAGTTTATAACCTGATTCAATGTTCTGAAGACAATGGAAAGGTTCCGGTGTCGACTCTTTCCATTGGGTATAGATACCAAATGTAAATCTTTCTTACCTCGGCAGGCAGGTAAAGGGCTACTCCACTGACCATTACTCCGGCACTGTGCTCGAGAGGCACCTTGAAGTAAATATCCAGTGTTGCAGGTAAAGTTTACAACATCATTCAAATTAAACTCACTGCCATTTGTTACTCCATGAGCAGGGTTCCCAGGATGTCCACATGTGATTGCTGTTAAAAGATAAAATATGCAGAACACTCAGCTGAAAAGGTTCTATGGTACTACTTGCAGTTTTGAAAAATTTATGTATTAACTTGCAACAAATTGCCATTTCTTTTTAAGTACATGTCAATTATAAAAATGAAAAAAAAAAACCCCACTAAAATTGATTTGTGAAGACTTATTTTTTTCATTTGTTGAAACAAAATATTGAAAACATGTCCAAAAAAATGCAGATGCTATTTTACTTTAAATGCTGATATGTTTAGTGAAATATCCCAATATCAATCATTCTAAATGTATACATATATTTTGCTCATACTATCCTAATGTTATAAGCTCACATGGATATATCTGTTACTTTACCATATTGCTTACCAGAACATTTAAAATAAAGTAACTCCTGTTTTCCTTGCATGTTCCAAAATGTAATAGCAGCAGAAGAAGGACATGGTCCCAGCATTTTAGGTTTGATTTCACACTTAGAAATATTCTTCTCCTGAACAACACATTTAAGATGACACATTGATTTATGGGAGGAGACCGAGCTTAGTACTGAATTTACTAATATAAAGAGAAGAATGAGAGAGAGAGCGCTGTAATAAATGTAATCTCAATGATCTGGAAGATGGCATAGAGTGCACTTTCAGAAAGTTTGCAGATGACACCAAGCTGGGGTGAGTAGTAGATACGCTGGTGAGTAGAGCTAGTATTCAGAATGACCTAGACAAATTGGAGGATTGGGTCAAAAGAATTCTCATGTGGTTCAACAAGGACAAGTGCAAAGTCCTGTACTTAGGACAGAACATGCACCAGTATAGGCTGGGGGCTGACTGGCTGGGCAGCATGTCTGGAGAAAAGGACCTGGAAGTTACAATGAGCAAGAAGATGAATATGAGCCAATAATGTGACCTTGTTGCCAAGAAGGCTAATGGTATACTGGGCTTCATTGGTAGGATTGCTGCCAGTAGATCAAGAGAAGTGATTCCCCCCCCCCCCTCTATTCAGCACTGGTGAGGCCACATCTAGAGTATTGTGCTCAGTTTGGGGCCCCCCACTACAAAAACAATGTGGACAAATTGGAGAGAGTCCAGAGGCAGCAACAACAATGATGAGGAGGCTGGGGGACATGACTTATGAGGAAAAACAGAGGGAACTGGGCTTATTTAGTCTTCAGAAGAGGAGACCGAGAGGGGACTTAAAAGCAGCCTTTAAGTACCTGAAGGGGGGGAGGGGTCGCAGAGCACTTAGGTGCCCTGCTCCTAAGAAGGGAGAAAACTGCTAGGGGAGGAGCCCTAGCAGTGAGTAATGAGCCCAGCTGCTGGTTGCCAGGGCAACCAGAGGAGGTCAGCTGACCAGAAGGGGCAGGGCCTGGCTCCCATATAAAGCCCAAGGGCTGAGGCCAGGCTAGCAGTTCCCTGCCAGTGGCCAAGGGGGAAGGAACTCTCTCAAGTTAGAGGGGAAGCCTGACTGCAGGAGCAGCGTTTGACACTGCGGAGGGATAGAGTATTCCCCGGTAGGTTTGAATGATGTTTTAGCCGGGCGGCTTCAATTTATGTTATAGCCCAGGGCTTGTGTTTTGTTGCTTCTTAAAGACTGGTGGTTTGGGTGAAGCTATTAGGGGTTGGAGGAGGCCTCATAGGGGACCACAGCAGTGTGGGGACCCCAGCACCAGCGAGGGCGCAGCATTCAGGGTGCCCTGACCCCAGCCCCAGAAATGGGTGACAGTTGAGAAGCCCCAGGAGTGGGGACAGCCCTTTGAGAAGCCCCAGGAGAGGGGGCAGAGTAAGACAGGGCTGCTCAGGGCCCAGCGAGGAAAGGGGGCCAGATTATAACAAGGCCTGGACCGAACAACATCAATTCCATCGGCGAGGCATGGGCTGCGGTGTAGGGGAGGAAATGGAGCCACAGATAGCGCTCCCTGGCATCGGGGCTGTAAAAGGGCAGCCTCCACTAATTAACATCAATTAATCAACTAACAACAAGGCATGGCCGACGAGAAGGCGGGCAGTTGCCCCAGGAACAGGTGCGCAGGCCACGTTTAGATCAGCCCAGAGCAGTCACTTGTTACAGTGGGTTTGAAAGGGGATGGAGCTAAACTGTCTTCAGTGGTGCCAGATGACAGAACAAGGAGCAATTGTCTCAAGTTTCAGCAAAGGAAATTTAGGTTAGATATTAGGAAGAATGTTATCACTAGGAGGGTAGCAAAACATTGGAACAGGTTACCCAGAGAGGTGGTAGAAGCTCCATCCTTGGAGGTTTTCAAAACCTGGCTAGACAAAGCTCTCGCTGGGATGATCTAGTTGGGGATAGTCCTGCTTTGAGCAGGGGCTTGGACTAGATGACCTGAGGTCCTTTCCAATCCTAACTTTCTATGATTATATGATCCATTATATGTTGAGTCTATCAGGCCCCTAACATGTTACCTTTAAGACACAACTAACAGGTTAATTGTACCTTAAATAGTAACCTAGCCACACATGGAGGTCAACTGAAGGTGTGATAATGCAAGAAATGAGCCGCAAAGTTATTCCACATATAATGTACAATAACTTTGTGGCTCATTTGTAGCATGGCTTAAACTGAATGTGTGTCTAGGCATCTAAGACCTGGCAAAACTCTAAGCTGTGGCAGGCCAATACTAGGCTCCCCACATGCGAAGCGCTATCAAGCTGTGCGCCACTCAACTGAGCAGGATATGGGGCTTGCTGATTGTAGACTAGGACCATAGACTGGCTTGGTTCAACTGGCAATTAGCAGATTGGTTTCATCTTGCTGGTGCAGGGAGAACCTAAACTCATAAGCCTGGGCTCCCCCTGCACCAGTAAGTAAGGTGTGACTGGGATCTAATCTCTGATCTTACAATTAATTGCTGGGACTGAGAATTAAGTTGCATCACATCTCAAAATGAAGTTCTGTCAGGGGCCTCAGTGGTTAGCTTTTATTTTGGCTTTGGGCAAAAGATGCAAAGTGCCCAAAAGGGGAGCAATTATGAAGGAATGAATTATGAAATCACTTATGAATTTTTATGCTAATATAATTAATATCCTTACATAGATATTTTCTTTAAAAACAACAGAATTTTCATATAAATATTATGACATGTTGTGCAAATGTGCATTTCCTTGTATGTGATGTATTTTAAGTTTCTCATCATTGTTTGTACAGGTTATAAATGCTAAGAACAATGGGTAAGACTCAAACTATTTCATTAGGTATCTTACTGAGGCATTGTCATGCTGACTTCAGAGAGTCTATTAAAGGGGGCTTCAAAATGACTCAATTAGGTATTTAGTATTTTGAAAACATCAGCAGAAGTACATTTAGATGCCTAAGAGTGATTCAGATATAGACACCCTTTAGAGAGAAAGGGAAGCATTAAGTGCTTCCATTAAAATCAGGAAGAGAAATGCAAGTATTTACACCTCTTTGACCTTGGAGATAATAATGTGTGTTTGCTTAAAGTGCTATTGTCCTTTTCTTTTCTTTATTAATTATATTTTTCTACAGATTTCTTGAACACATAGAGAAATGAAAAGGATTATTTTTTTTGTTTCATTCTCATTTGGGTCCTGTCCTACTGTGCCTCTAAGCTGTCTGGGGATATTCCATTGCACTCATGAGAGACCTGCCAAGAAGCCTGCCCTGCCTGCCCACCTCCCTATTCCACCAAAGTGGAATGAAAGCAGTGATACCATCTTCAGGTTACTTCCTCTGCTGTTCTTGACTCCTCTGTCTCCAGTGTATTGGAAAGGATTGGTAGGGTCTCCTTCAGGGCAACTTCATTGTCTCATTTCTTGGTACCAAGGACTGTAATTCAGGACTCTCCTCTCCATTTAAGTATCCTAAATTACCACATCATGCTTCTTACATACTTTCTAGCATGCTCCCTTGATTAAATTAATGAAATAATCCTGACAGCAGCAACCAGAACCTGGGACTTTTCTTTTCCTGGAAAATTCCCTCTGTGTTAGGATCCAAAATAAATTCCTCTCTTCTTTGCTTACTTGCTTCTTCTTTGGTCCCAATATCTTGCTTTCTTTCTATCCATATCCAGTAACAGCACAGAAGATGCTTACATAGCCCCTGATCTTAGAGCATTTTGCTGGCAAGGGAGCTTAGGGAAATGTTAATTCAAACCCTCTCAGACTGAGCTGGGCCTGAGTTTTCCCATATCCTGAACAAGTACCTTGTCCATTACACAACAGGCCAGAACGTGGGCCCTGTTACCAGTCTTCCTTCCTTAACCACTAAGTCAATATTACAATCTGTTAATTAAATGCAATAGTATACATTTATTTGACTGAGGTGGAGGCCACCAGGATATCTCCCCTCCTAGTGGGTTGGATCATTGCATCCCAACATAATGAAAGCATATAATGCTTCCATAACTTTATTCACTGTGAAAATGGGAGAAGCATATGTGATTCTCCGGGCATAAAAGGAGGTACGTAACACTGCCTGATGCTCCTTGTCAAGAGAAAAAGAGTTATCTGTCTGCACAGGACTCAGGAAGATTAGTCTCTGGGGTTCTACAAGGTTGCCCATTGAGAGAATGGGAAATCTAAAGGCACACAGAGAAGTGACAATTTTTGCCTGGTCTAGCCCCTGAAAGCCCTCTACAGCTATGTCTTAATACAAGTGCATGGCTGCAGAATGCTTTAAAAGGGCCCAATCCCACAATAATCTGAATCCTTATTACATGAGGGTCCAGATGAAGGCACTCCAATGCAGAGAGCCTTCTTTAACTTGTGTCTGTATGCACCCAGAGCAAGGCTCAGCTAATGCAGCCCAGCCCTGTTCCTGGCACTGTTTTTGGAATTGGAGGGGAGGCAGAATGTAGAGGGAGCTCATTCTGAGGGTCGTCCAGCCCCAGAAGTGGACAATCCACCTGGTCCACCCTCCAGAGCCAGCTGGGCAAACCCCCAGAATGAGCTCCCTCTGCTCCCTTCCCCCCTCCCATTCTGAAAACAGTGCCAGGGCTGGGAGCAGGGAGGGGATGGGCTGGGGAAGAGTGACTGCAGATTCAAAGCTGCTCTACACTGTAGCTCAATCCCCCAACCCCTGTGACCCAATAGCAAATGTTGCAGGGTCTGGGAGATTGTTATAACTCATGTCGCTTCACAGGAAGTACCATGAGTTAGAGCAGGGAGCTGCACTTGTGTCTGCTCCCTAAGTGCCATCAGTGTGCAACAAGAATTTTATCCTGAGGGAAATGAGTAATTCTAGAGTAAGATCAAGATACATTTTTAGATGCCTTATAAGTGGAATAGGATCTAGGCCTTGGCTTCTAATTGCCAAAGAACATTTATAACAAATACATGCAACTTCTTGGAAGTCAACAGGAATTATTCCTTTTAAAAAGTTAAGGACTACATTGCCATCTGAGACCCTAAACATCTGAGTACATCTAAATATTGTATATAACTGTTTTATGTATTAGCTAGTTTCCTTTACATTATTACAAATTATGAAGATTTTTTTTTAAGTGTTAAAAAGCAACACAATTCCCAGCACACCAGGAAATCAGAGAACATGATTTTTATATAATAACATTATATTTTAATAGCACTATTACCCAGGAACTTCTTTCAGTAAAAGATCAGAACAGATGATGTATGGCAAAACATTGCAAGATAAAACTGAGGTCTCCTATAAAAATTCTGATAGTGAAGGACACACATGTTTAGATTATTGTCCTTTCAACAGATGCATATTCCAGTCAGTCATCTCTGGTTTACACCCCTCATTACTCTTGACAGATGCTGCTTTTTGTGATGCCTTCCAGAAACTAAAGGTCTCATTCACTGAGTCTAGTCCTACCACATCATCATTACTGTTGTCATACATCAGTGACCTATTGACAGATCAACGCTACAATTGCTAGACTTGTCTTAAAATGTGCTAGAAAATATAAAAAGAAAGCGAAGTGGGTATTTTGGCATTATGGTGTTTTTCAAATGTTTTACATTGATAAGAAGAGTCACTGTTATATATTTAAGCAGCGGCCAGGTATATTTAATGTAAGGTCACTTATGTTGTCAGCATGTCATGTTATTGATATGTACCATATCTGAGCTTCCCTCCACCTTTTCTGGCCCTCCCTCTCACATAATGTACACAATATCATACTAACACTGTAAGTATTTTTAGTAGGTTATGAGAAAACATGGTGTAGGTACCAAGGATGGAATCATTAGGCTTTAAACAACTAGGATATTTTCAACAGCTCAATGTATTATTACTTTAAAATAGATTTTTCAACCTTTGGACTACATTTGTAGGACTTTTAGACTTAGAAACTGAAGAGCTCTGCTTAGGAAAAAAAAAAAGGAAAGAAGTAATTGCGTTGCAAAATTTATCATATTGCCTATACAATAAATACTAACCCTATCTGTTTACCTATATGTGTAAGATCATATTTCAATTATCATTAAGATTCATTCTCATTACATTCTGATAACATTGCATGGTTCAGAGACTTGGAATCTAATAAAGTAACAAGCTGTGGAAAGGTGATTTTAATGGTGGCTGATGGAAAGTCAAAAATAGACTGAGTAAAGAACGATTGCCTAAGGAACATGCTAAATCAGGACAGCTGGAAGATACACATGGAAAGATAGAGGCTCATGTAGTTTGGGAATATGAAAAGAATGCAGCTAAAGAAGATACTACATATATTGTTGAGTGTGTATGAGGATGGAAAGAAACCATGGAAAGATCATCAACTTGATAAGAAAGATGAGATGTAGAAGGATGTGATTATAAAAAGTTGGATCCCATGAGGAAATCATTGCACAAAGATATTGGTAAAATACAAAATGGTGGATGGGATATGTGTATTGATGAGATATTCCCTCTTTCAAAGGCCCCCTGTACATGTGCAGGTAAAGGCACAGTGGGATCTAATTCACAGTTCACACACTTGTGCTTCCTGCCAAGCCACAAATGTATGACAAAAGGTGTAATGGTGAGATCACTCATTAGATCCCACTATGCCTCAGTGGTGATGCGTAGAGGGTACACGGGGGTGCACATGCACCCCCTTAGAGTGCTGCTGCACCCACTGTAGCCAGTGTTCCCCACTTAGGTGATGGACAGGGGAGGCAGGTGAGGACTGGTGCCCACCCCTGCAACTGCAAGCCGGGGAGTGGGGGCACCAGGAGAAGTGATCCCTGGGGTCTCCCTGTGGCCAATTGCACCGACCAGGGGAGGGGTTCCCCTCATGGACAATTCAAAAATATCAGCAGTGCCACTGACACTTCCCACCCCCTGCTCACTTATTGGCTGCTGGGGGGGGGGAAGTGCCCCCCCACCCCCGACTCAGGGGGCACCAGTTGCCCATGCTGTGCTTACTGCACATTGTGCCTGGGTTTTCCTTGCATGGGCAAGAAGCAAACTGCCACAGCTGAGAGCCCCACACACTCCAGGCAAGGGGTCCCAAACCATGGGGGTGCCCCATAATCCCCCTCCTCTAGGGGTGCAGGAAAACCTGAGGGCTTCATCCTCCCATACTCACCCTTAGCCACTAGGGATTGTGGTTGCCTTGATCAAGCATCTAGAGGTTTTACACTGGGCATGGTGCACCTCTGTGGTTTGGAGTCCTGTCAGCTGACAGGGCTCCCAGCCACAGAGGAGACCTACTAAGCATGCAAATTAAAGCTCAGTAGCAATCAGCTATAAAGTTAGTTCACTTTTTTTGTATCTAATTTTTTGTAACTTTTTATTACATGTGTCATTGGTCTCCAGGTAATTGTGCATTTAACCAGTTAATTGCACAATACCTGTAACATGTAACGGGGGGCTCAGGGTACAAGCTGCAACTCCGATCTTTTTATGTTGATCCTTATCCTCTAACAGGTAAACAGGGAACATTATCTCATTTTATGCAGGCCACCAAGCAGCTAGGAAATTAACATGAGCCTACCTACCTTGAGACATGAATCAGAAATGACATATTTGCAATTTACTCAAAACAACTTTGACTAAAAGACCATGTTTGATGCATGTTACATTTTTGTAGCATCTTCCAGAATATGTGCTAAATTGTGCTTGAAGGTGAATAGATTAGTATAGTCTATAGGCAGAGCCCCACATATCATGCATAGCTATAAATGGACATATAAAGTTGAAAAATAAGTCTGTATTTATTGGATAAATAAAAAATAAATAAAAAAAGAGAGAGAGAGAACAAGAGAAAGGAGAGAGACAAACCATGATTCAGAAGGTGGATACACACTGGCTAAATAGCCACAAGCACAGAGCAATTATATATGGATCAGTGTCAGAATGGCAGGAGGCTTTGAGTGTGGTCTGCTCTGGGTATGTTTTTTTTAACACCTTGATGGATGGTTTTTAAATGGGAATAAGGAGCTTCCTGATAAAGTTTGCAGATGGCACAAAATGAAGAAGGTGTACACATACATTGGGGACAGGATTAAAATTCAAAAGTATCTTACCATTGTAAGAACTGGGCACTAGACAACAGAATAAAATGTAAGGTGCTACACACACAAACTCCTCATGAGTCAGCAAAAGTAAATACAGTTTTGAGTTTCATTGACAGGGGTATGGTCTGCAAGATCAAGAGCATAACAACACAACTTTACTTAGTGCCAGGTAGACCTCAGATGGAATATTACACGTAGTTCCTGGCACCACAATTTTAAAGAGGATGTAGAGACAGTTGAGATGCTTTAGAGGCGAGTAACTAATGTAATAAAGAGGTTGGCATGGCCATACAAGGAAAGGTTGAGAGATCAAGGTATGTTTAGTTTGGTCAAAAGAGATTAAAGAGGAATATGATAACAGTCTTCATATATTTGAAAGCATGTAATAAGGATAAGAGTGGGCAAGACATTACGTAATGGGTTTAAGCAAAACAGTTTTAAATTAAATATCAAACAAAACAAAATATAAACCTTCATCACTTCCAGAGCAGTAAGACAGAAGAACATGCCAACTCAGGAAACAAAGAGTCTGGACAGACCTTTTCAGGGGTTAACAGCAATAATATAGAAACAGTGCATCCTCCATTTGTGCACGATTAATCTTGAGGTCCCTTTCAAACCTATGACTATAATTCCATGGAATGGAGGTTGAACAAAAACTGAAATCGGGCAAGACTGTATTTCTGCTCTAAGGGTAAGTGTTGCAATAATTTGCTTCTTCTCTTTTCTTCAGCAATCCCTCATGCTCAAGGGTGATTGTCTTCTATGATGGCCTTATCCGTGGGTCCAAAGATGGATGAAAAAGGAAAACTGGGATCAACAGACACTGTTGAAACTCAGGTAGGTGTTTCTATGTGGGGTGGAAGCTCCAGATACTTGATTCCATCTGTGACATGCTGTTTCTCCCACTCCCACTTTTCCATCCCCTGTTGTTGTCATAAGATTTCAGGGCACTGAGATCCTTGCAGAAGACCCTTCCTCCATTTGTGGTGGTACTGAGCAATAGTGTCCCATGAGTTGATGTCAATGTTGCATTTTTTCAAGTTGGTCTTGAGGACATCCTTAATGCACTTCCACTGTGCTCCTATTAAGCATACATCTTTGCTGAGCTGGGAGAATAAAACTTGCTTAGGGATCCTGGAACTGGACATTTATATGACATAGCCAGCCCAGCCTAGTTGATGTTAGATGATGTCTGCCTCAATGCTCACAGTTCTTTCTTGCAAGAGGACACTAATGTTGGTGCATCTGTCATCTCATTAGAGTCAAAGAATCTTTTGCAGGCAGCACTGATGGTACTTCTTCAATGACTTGAGGTGCCTCCTGTATGTTCTCCACACTTCAGCTCTGTACAGCAACGTGGGGATCATGACTGCTTGATAAACCATAAGTTTGGTTTCAGATCTGATGTTTTGATCTTAAAATACCCCTTTCCTCAGGTGTTGAAGGCTGAACTTGCATTTTTGAGGGAATGTTGGATTTCTTCATCGATATCAGCCTTCTGCAAGAGATAGCTTCCAAGGTTTGGGAAATACTCAGTGTTCTCCAGAATTTCACCGTGAATCTGAATTACCAGAGCTGGGAACTGCTCATTAAGAGCTTGTTGATAGAGGACATTAGTTTTCTGAGTGTTAAGCATCAGTTCCATTTTCTTGTATGCCTCGGTAAAGACGTCAACAATTGCCTAAGGGTTTGCTTATGAGTGAGTACATAATACAGCACCGTCAACATTCTGGAGTTCGATGACTGAAGTTGGGGTTGTCCTAGTTTTGGCTCACAGTTGGCTGAGACTAAACAGTTAAACCACCCATTAATTAGTTTAGTCCCACTCCAACTGGAAGCTTGTTGGAGGTCAAAAGTAGCATCACAGCAAGGAATATTGAGAAGAGTGTTGGAATGATCACGCAGCCTAGCTTAACTCCCATCTTAACCTCAAAAGGATCTGTGATAGACCTATTCCTGAGAACCACCACTCACATACCATCATGGAGCAGGCAAAGTATGGTGACAAATTTCAATGGGTATCCATACTTCAGAAGGATCCTCCACAGCGCTTCTCAGTTGACAGAGTTGAAGGCTTTCATAAGGTCAAAAAAGCCATGTAGAGAGGTTTATGTTGTTCACAACATTTTCCTGCAGCTGGTGAACTGTGAAGATCATGCCAATTGTGCCTCTTGATACCTGAAACCCACACCTGGATTCCAGGAGGAGTTCTACAGCAAGTGGGCTCTACTTGGCAGTGATGAGACCGCAGCTGGAGTACTGCATCCAGTTCTGGGTACCACACTTTAACAAGGATGTGGACAAGCTTTAGAGAGTCCAAAGAAGACCCACCCATATGATCAGAGTCTTAAAAGGCAAGCCATACAAGGAAAGGCTGAGGGATCTGGGACTCTTCAGCCTGAAGAAAAGAAGGCTGAGAGGGGACCTGGTAGCAGGTTACCACTACACTAGGGGAGTACATCAAGGACTCAGTGAACAACTGGTCATTATGGCAACTGAGGGAAAAACCAGGAGTAATGGCCACAAACTTCTGGAAGATCGATTCAGGCTCATCATTAGGAAAAACTTCTTCATAGTCAGGGTGTCCAGACTGTAGAATAAGCTCCCTCCAAAGGCAGTACAATCACCTACCCTGGAAATCTTAGAGATGAGACTAGACAGTCACTTTGCTGGGGTCACCTGACCTCCAGTTATTTTTCGTGCTTGGTGCAGGGGACTGGACCCAATGATCTTCTGAGGTCCCTTCTGGCCTTACCATCTATGAATCTATAAGTGGAGAGATGATTCAGGAGGGTTCTCACAATGATTTTTCCTATGGTGGCCAGAGAGGTGATCCCTCTGTAATTTCCAAAGTCAGACTTGTCTCCTTTCTTGAAGACTGTCACAATCATTGCATCCCTGTGATCATCTGGGATTTATTAATGTATTATGTATTGTCATTTTTTCTTCATGATATTTTTCAAAACTGTTTAAAAGTAAAGGATGTCTTTTTTCAAAGTGCCTACACTGAAAGTGCCTTCATAGCAGCATGAAGTCTGATTTTCAAAAAGATTTGTATACTTAGGACCCTAGTGAAACTTAGGCATCTAAGTGCATTTATACACATACATTGTCTGTTCTGACATGTCCAGCAAGTCAGAGCAGACTCAATTAATTGAGCCTGCTCTGCATGCAAGCTGCATTGTGCTGCAGAGCAGTCATGTGTACAAATGACTTAAATGCTTAGGTTACTTTTGAAAATAGAACTTAATTTTCTGCAGTACCTGGGGTCAGGGTTTTACAGGAAATTTGGATAGAAGTGAAGATAGGCATCTAGTGAGTATATCAAATATGGTCAGAGATCTAATTTCAATTGTTTTTGGAAAATATTTTCCTTAAGCACTTTCAAATATTTTACCCAAAGCTAATTAAAGAATTTTTAAAATTAAAATTCAAACATTTTTCTCCTATAAGTTCCTGTGATACCTGCATGCTTCCTGTCCCCACATCTAACATGTACTATATCGTATTCATAGAATCATAGAAAATTGGAAGGGGCCTCAGGAGATAATTTACTCCAACCCCTGGCTCAAAGCAGGACCACCCCTAACTAGATCATCCCAGCAAAGCATTGTCTAGTCAGGTCTTAAAAACAACCAAGGATAGAGATTGCACCAACTCTCTGGGTAACCTTTTCCAGTGGTTTACTACCCTTCTAATGAGAAAATTATTCCTAATATCTAGCCTAAAGCGAGAGGCACGACAAGTCTCTCACTGGGGTTGTAGAGAGGCAGCAGCAAGGTGCCAGACTTCCATGCGTAGATCCTGAGGTGGTGCAGAGTCACTTGGAAGAACTGGATGCCTTTAAGTCGGCAGGCCCAGATGGGCTCCATCCGAGGGTGCTGAAGGCAGTGGCCGACGTCATTGCAGAGCCACTGGCGGGAATATTCGAATGCTCGTGGCGCACGGGCCAAGTCCCGGAGGACTGGAAAAGGGCTAACGTGGTCCCCATTTTCAAAAAGGGGAGGAAGGAGGACCCGGGCAACTATAGGCCGGTCAGTCTCACCTCCATCCTTGGTAAATATTTGAAAAAATTATCAAGGCTCACATTTGTGAGAGCCCGGCAGGACAAATTATGCTGAGGGGAAACCAGCATGGGTTTGTGGCGGGCAGATCGTGCCTGACCAACCTAGTCTCTTTCTATGACCAGGTTACGAAACGCCTGGACACAGGAGGAGGGGTGGATGTCGTATACTTAGACTTCAGGAAGGCCTTCGATACGGTATCCCACCCCATACTGGTGAACAAGTTAAGAGACTGTGACTTGGTTGACTGCACAGTCCGGTGGGTGGCGAATTGGCTAGAGGGTCACACCCAAAGAGTCATGGTAGATGGGTCGGTCTCGACCTGGAAGGGTGTGGGCAGTGGGGTCCCGCAGGGTTCGGTCCTTGGACCGATACTCTTTAATGTCTTCATCAGCGACTTGGACGTGGGAGTGAAATGTACTCTGTCCAAGTTTGCAGATGACACAAAGCTATGGGGAGAAGTGGACACACCGGAGGGCAGGGAACAGCTGCAGGCAGACCTGGATAGGTTGCACAAGTGGGCAGAAAACAACAGGATGCAGTTCAACAAGGAGAAATGCAAAGTGCTGCACCTAGGGAGGAAAAATGTCCAGCACACCTACAGCCTACGGAATGACCTGCTGGGTGGCACAGAGGTGGAAAGGGATCTTGGAGTCCTAGTGGACTCCAAGATGAACATGAGCCGGCAGTGTGACGAAGCCATCAGAAAAGCCAATGGCACTTTATTGTGCATCAGCAGATGCATGACAAATAGGTCCAGGGAGGTGATACTTCCCCTCTATAGGGCGTTGGTCAGAACGCAGTTGGAGTACTGCGTGCAATTCTGGGCGCCACACTTCAAGAAGGATGCGGATAACCTGGAGAGGGTACAGAGAAGGGCAACTCGTATGGTCAAGGGCCTGCAGACCAAGCCCTACGAGGAGAGACTAGAGAAACTGGACCTTTTCAGCCTCCGCAAGAGAAGGTTGAGAGGCGACCTTGTAGCTGCCTATAAGTTCATCACGGGGGCACAGAAGGGAATTGGTGAGGATTTGTTCACCAAGGCGCCCCCGGGGGTTACAAGAAACAATGGCCACAAGCTAGTAGAGAGCAGATTTAGACTGGACATAAGGAAGAACTTCTTCACAGTTCGAGTGGCCAAGGTCTGGAACGGGCTCCCAAGGGAGGTGGTGCTCTCCCCTACCCTGGGGGTCTTCAAGAGAAGGTTAGACGAGTATCTAGCTGGGGTCATCTAGACCAAGCACTCTTTCCTGCTTATGCAGGGGGTCGGACTCGATGATCTATTGAGGTCCCTTCCGACCCTAACATCTATGAATCTGTGAATCTATGAATAAAATTCCCTTGATGCAACTTGACACTGTTGCTCCTTGTCCTGCCATCTGCCACCACTGAGAACAGTCTAACTCCATCCTCTTTTGAACCCCCACCCCGCTTTCAGGTAGTTGAAGGCTGCTATTAAATCCTTTCTCAGTCCTCTCTTCTCTAGACTAAATAAGTCCAGTTCCCTCAGTCTCTCTTCATAAGTCATGTGCCTCAGCCCCATCACCATTTTTGTTACCCTCTGCTGGGCTCTCTCTATTTTGTCTACATCCTTACTGTATTGAGGGCCCCAAAACTGAACACAGTACTTGAGATGTGACCTCACCAATGCTGAATAAAGGGGAATAATCACTTCCCTGGAGCTACTGGGAACACAGCTACCAATGCAACCCAGTATGGCATTAGCCTTCTTGGTAACAAGGGCACACTGCTGGATCATATTCAGCTTACTGTCCACTTTAACTCCCGGGGTCTTTTCTGCAGACCTGCTGCCCAGCCAGTCAGCCCCCAGCCTGTACTGGTGCATGGGATTGTTCTGTCCTAAGTGCAGGACTTTGCACTTGTCCTTGTCGAACCTCATGAGATTTCTTTTGGCCCACTCCTCCAATGTGTCTAGATCCTTCTGAATCCTACCTCTACCCTCCAGCATATCTACTACTCCTCCCAGCTTGATGTCATCTGCAAAGTTGCTGAGGTTGCACTCTATAACATCATCCAGGTAGTTGATAAAGATATTGAAGAAAACTAGCCCCAGGACCAACCTCTGGGGCACTCCACTTGATACCAGCTGCCAACTAGACATCAATTCAATAATTACTACCCTCTGATCCTAATGCTCCAGCCAGTTTTCTTTTGACCTTGCAGTCCATTCATCCATCCCATACTTCTTTACCTTTCCTGCGAGAATGTTATGGGAGACCCTATCAAACACCTTGCTAAAATCAAGGTATATCACATCCACTGGTTTCTCAGCATCCACAGAGCCAGTCATCTCACAGAAGGCAATCAGGTTGGTCAGGTGAATCCATGCTAACTGCTTCTAATCACCTGCTTCTCCTTCAAGTGCTTAGAAATGGATTCCTTGAGGATCTGCTCCATGATTTTTTCCTGGAAGTGAGGTAAGGATGACCAGTTTGTAGTTTCCTGGTTCCTCCTTTCTTAAATATGGGCACTACATTTTCCCTTTTCCGGGACCTCTCCTGATAGCCATGAGTTTTCAAAGATGATGACTAGTGGCTTTGCAATCACATTGGTCAATTCCTTCAGATCCTTTGGGTGCATCCTATCCAGCCTAATGGATTTGTATGTGTCCAACTTTTCTAAACAGTTCCTAACCTGCTCTTTCATCACTGAGGGATGCTCCCCAAACTGTGCTGCCTGGTGAAGTAGTCTGGGAGCTGACCTTGCCTGTGAAGACTGAGGCAAAAAAGGCATCAAGCACTTCAGCCTTTTCTGCATCCTCTGTCACATGGTTGCATCCCCCATTCAGTGAGGAACTCACACTTCCTTTATCCTCTTTTTGCTATCAACATGCTTGTAGGAACCCTTTTTGTTCCCCTTCACATCCCTTGCTAGCTGCAACTCCAGCTGTGTTTTGGCATTCCTGACTTCATCCCTGCATGCCCGAGCAATGCCTTTATACTCCTTGCTAACTATTTGTCCAAGTTTCCACTTCTTATAAGCTACCCTTTTGTGATCTAGCTTACTGAAGTGTTCCCTACTAAGACAAGCTGTTTTTCTGCTGTATTTGCTAGTCTTCCTGTGTGTTGAGATGCTTTGTTTCTACACTTTCAGTAAGGTTTCTTTAAAGTAGAGCTAGCTCTCTTGGACTCCTCTCCCCCTCAGACTTGCCTCCCAAGGGACCATGCCCATGAGTTCCCTGAGTGAGTCAGAAACGTCTGCTTTTCTGAAGTCAATGGTCCATACTCTGCTGCTTTTCATCCTTCTTTTCCTTAGCATCCTGAACTCAATCGTCTCATGGTCACTGCTGCCCAAGTTGCCATCCACTACTACATTCCCTACCAATTCATTCCTGTTTGTGAGCAGTAGGTCAAGAAGACCATGGCCTCCAGTTGGCCACTCCAGCACTTGCACCAGGAAGTTGCCCTCAACACTCTCCAGAAACTTCCTGGATTGCCTACGTACTGCTATACCTCTGTTTATGAACTGGATTGCCTCTTTATGAACCTTCAGCCACTGCATACTCTGGAACATTGGAGAAGCAACTGAGGAAGAATTCTGCTGAGTTCTAGACTGAAGTATGCTTTGTGAACTGCATAGGGATGGAGATTGCTGAATATGGTTAGCTCAGAGTTGTTGGGGAATACTCAGTAAAGATAAATATTGAGAAAATTGTACTGCCAGCCTTTAGCAACCAGTAGGTATTTGCAAGCACAGGACGTATATTCTGGCCCAGATTTCAATTGGTTTGCATTAGAACAGCAACGTTCTTTGAATTTTCATTAGCTCTAGAGACTCTTTGCCAACATTCAAGTTCCTGTTTCACACCACAAGGGAACTACAGCTTCTCAACAGAGCACTTGGGAAGACTTAATATTGGCAAACAATATTTCTCCCTAACCTCATTCTCAGAAACAGGTAAGCTAATTATTCTGAATCTTAAAAATTACATAGGACCAGCACATGGGCATGAGAAATTTCTACTCCGATGGTTAAGTTTTGGCAAAGTCATAACCTTAAAATGTAATATTTTAGGTGGTCTTAAGCAGAGATGTTCCTACTAGTGCCTCCTATAACAAAAATTATAAAACACATCTAATTAATGTACATCGTTTCTAACTGATGTAGGTGGTTTGATTCATCTTCTTCAGTTTTAGCCATTACTTTTCAAGGGGACTGATTTTAGAAGTCAGCTAATATACAGTAAAAACAGGAATTTCAGGAACTATTGGTAATAAATGACATTTTTGCCTTTAATAGATTTTAAAATCAATTATATTTTGGGGAGTAGTTACGGCCATGTGGATATACTGCTATCTCATTTTACCACTCTGAAGATTCCCCTTTAAGAAGTTAAAAATTACATGACTTGCTAAAACATAAACAGAAATTTTAAATAAACTGAAAATGCTACTGGCTTTCATTGTGTCAACAACTTTATATCATTACTTGTAAAACAAACACTCAGCAAACCAAACAGAAACAGCTTATGAAATGAAGAAACAGAAGATGAAAATTAAAAGTACACATAAAAAAGCCCCACCAAATATTAAATAAGTATTTGGAGTCTTACAAAAACTGGAGATAGACACACACACAAAAAAGCAAGATAGGACAGTAAAATAATAGCCAGAATGTCCCGTTCTTAACACTATTGAAAACTTTCTCTTAAAGTGCTGTGATTCAAAAAACAAATCAATAAACCTGCCATCCACCAGAGAAAAAAGGTGGAAGAAAACCAAATACTTTCAGTAATGCTTGGTAGGATTTTCAAAACTTCATTATGAGTTATTAGCTAAAGTTCACTGACCATCAATAGAAAAAGCCATCATTTAAAAAAAAAATATGTTACAGGTCAAACAAAATTATAAATTTCATCAGAAATTATTAAATGAGATTCCTTCATCACTATTATGTAAATTGTTTGATGAGATGACCATAGCTTAACATTTGTTGAAGGAGTATGCGACTTGTGGCTCTAACTGATGTAGGTATTCCGAAAATCCCATTCATAATTAATATTCAGTGTGTATATATGTGTATATATATATATAGGTATAGAAAAAGATCTACTTACAGACACACACGGGCGTTTGTCCAGACCACTTATGATCCTGAAGGCAAATCCTGACAGAAGTGCCAACAAGCCGAAAGCCAGGGTTACACTGATAGACTACAGTGTCGCGATAGCTGAACCCATCCCCACTAATGTGGCCATTTACAATTGGATCTGGAGAACCACAATGACCAGCTAGAATAAAAGAACAAATCAATCAAGAAAACATATACAGAACATTTTTGTAAATATCGGTTTAACATCCGCTTCCTGTCATTTCATTTACCCCTGTGGCAAATACTAACAGCAAAGCCCTACAAGTTGCTGAACACCTTCTGGATGGATATAACAAATTTATTTGTACTGCAAAAGACCACATAAGCACTCATCTTAGGTAAAGTGCTTAGTTATCTATCTTAGATTTATTTTAGATTTCAAATTGTTCAAACCACTCAGCAAATTCTCCATAGAAAATACCAGTTTTCTAGGCATGATTCCCATTACCACGTTCTAACCTTAACATACATTTACCCTTATGTTAAGGCTTTTTCACAGTGCTCTGGAAATGCAAATGGGGTTAGTGGAAGGAAAAATCAGGTCTGTTTTATTGATTTCTGCCAGAAACTTGCACATAGGTCTAATGGTATATTTTAGGGCCGGATTATAGTGTAGCACTTAAATTAATTCAGGAAAATGCTAGGTGCCTACCCTTATTCCCTTATACAGATACTGTTTTCCTACTTGAGCAAGTGGGAAGAATGATGACAAGAATGATTCCTAGGACAGGGAAGTTGTATGCTGCCTTCTCAATCTGCTGTATTCTTAATCAGGCACATTCTTAATCTGCTCTATAAATAATATATTTATGCTGACATCAAGCAGATATTTGATTCTGAGATGATCATAGACCCGTTTATAGTTGGTTTAAGGACAACTTCTTTCACACTGAGTTAAAGAAGCAAATCTCTTTAAGTACTGTGAGATTTCTGGAATCAGTAGAAAGTACCAGGTAGGCCAAAATAACCTCAGATTCAAAGCAAAACTGTAGCATCTGAGGGATTTCCTGATGGCAAACAAGGCAAATATCAAATTGTTTGGCAAGGAAAGCGTGTGTGTGTGTGTGTGTGTGTGTGTGTGTGTGTACATGAGTGACTTCAAACAAACAAACAAAACAATTAGATGAAGAAAGCAGTCATAAACCAAACCTAAGAGGGAGCAGAGAGAGAGAGAGCTCTTTGGGTATTGAATGTACAGTAAAGGTTTCCTTGGTTTTCTGAACATAGAAACAGCAGGCTACTATTTATTTCTACTTTGTCCACAACCTCTGTTTAAATTAACAGGAGTGCAGAAAGTAATATACCTGGTTTCTAACAGTAGTTTCTCCTGCTAAATGGTTCAAATCTGAAAGGCTATCCATATTTGCTAATTCTTTCATCCAAAGGGTTAACACTAAAATTAGATTTATGAAACAGATGCAGAAAGGGAAAGCAAAGTTCTATTAAGAGAAAGGAAAAGAGTTTAAAAACCACAAATCATTCAATTCAAACAGAGATGAATAGATACTTCTCATCTGATCAAAATTCTTTGATTCCTTATACCAGAATGTTATATTAGTGCATGACTGATGAGAGATAAATTGAGATGTAATTCCTGTAGTGAAGCCAAATATATTGAATCTTGACAGACCACAGGACTAGGAATAACTGAGAAGTACAAACAAAAGTATTACATTATTTCCAAATGAATAAAGATTCAACAGCCCTCTGTACTTACACATAATTCATTTAACTAACAGAGTAGTACAGTTAGTGGATTGAATGATTTTTTGTCATTTTGGACTTGGTTAGATTAAATTTTCCAACAGCTCAAGAACTCAATAAATGGGGCAATAAAACAGCATATTTATGTAATTTCCCAATCAGGCCAAATTAGGTCTAAGTACAGTAAGGACGCTGTTAGTGGATCATTTCATAAAATATGCTTTCAAGAACTAAAGAAATTGCTGAACTGGTTCAAGGGTGGGTCAGCACTTCCATTATATAGCAGCCAAAAAGTTATTACTTTTATAGAAAAAAATCTATAAAATAGAAGTCAATAGGTCTCTGTCAAGGTGAAGCACTTTACCTGTGACCTCTAAGTTATAGGATCAGGTCCCCAGTTAGAATTGCAGAACAGTGTAACATTTTTTTCCACTGGATTTACATTCCAAGAAAAGTAAAACAGAGTTTTATCCAAAGGGAATGTTTTATGACTTTTTAAATCAGTATATTTAATATTTTGCAAGCCATTAGGTTGAAATGTAGATTTTGAAATATTGCCTTCATTTTTGTGTGCACAACTGTACACCTAAACTACAAGAGAGGACAAAAGTGGACCTACTTCTAGAGAGCATATCAATTCAGAGAAATATTTAAGCACATACTTAAATCTAATTGAAGCCAGGAATGAATTTGAGAACATGCTTTTGTGCTGTTCTGAATCAGGAATATTTATTGTCATATCTCTAATAAACAGTTTGACCTGCAAATGTATATAAGATTTTGGCCTTCAAGGAACTGCTTCTGCAAACTTTTTTAGGGGTGAAATATTACTAACAACAGGATTAATTTAGGGCCAAAGCCCTAATGTTCTCTAGATTCAAATGACTTGGCATGTATCCCACTTACAGATGTACTTCAGTTAGTCACAAAACCATTAATTGAAGGTCTCCTGGACATACCTGCTTCTGGGACAAGGATGAGATAATTTTTTATTGCGATATAGCTAGTAGCTCCTAGTATCTGGACTGAGCCCATAAGTTCATTTCATATAAGTTAAGAGACAGCTACTATGTGAGAACTGTTTCCAGGTGCAATTGTCTTAAGCCTAATTTAAATTACTGCACTAGAAATGTAAAAGCCTTTTTTAGCCCTTTGTCAGTGCTTTAGATAGCAAAGGTCCTGATCCAAAGCTCAGTGAAATCAATCTGAATTTTTGTATTGATTTTAATGGCATTTGGATCAGCTTTCAAGCCCCTTTTAACATATATTGGTATGTTTTGTGCTTGAAGTGCACATTATGTGAAAGCACTGGCTAGAGGCAGACACAGCTCTCACAACAGCCTCACAGCCTTTCCAAGCATATCTCTGACAACTCAAACTTTTGTATGTAGTACTCTTACACACGAGCAAAACCCAGAAATAAGGCAGTGAAACTGCTTGAAGGCGCATCCCCTCCCTGCTGTCCTCAAGGACTTCTGCTTTGGTCATGTTTGAGAGAAGAGGTGGGATTTTTCCTTTGGGGACTCTTCACTGCTGGGTGTGACACACAGAGTAGAGGCAGGTGACTGCAGTTTGTTTCTCAGCTGAGCTTTGAGAAGAGCAACTGAAGCAATATAGCCAGACTCCAAGATGGAGTGAGCAAGCCACAAAACATAATGGTCAGCTATTTAGATTCATCTACTGTGCTCAGAACTGTTACCATATTGGCTGAGCCTAAAGTCTAAGTGTTTAAACCTCACCACAGGGTGTTTGCAATTCACAAACTAGGTCTGCCTGCACCTGACTCCTACTGGACTGATCCTGTAAGCCTGCTTTAAGATGTTTAAAATATACTGACAACACTGGATTCAGCAAACAAACACTTTCATTAAAAATACATCTGGTGATAGACAATTGTTTTGTAATAGCCTAATGGTTAAAACTTTTGACCAGGAATTGGGAGAGGTGGGCTTAATTTACTCTTCAAGAATTTGCCTCAAACACAAATCTGCCACTTCTGAGGATACTGCCCAAATCCCCAGATTATAGGCTATGCACAGTTGAAGGCATTCCTCACTACTGTTGGAGATGGGCTACTGGGCAGAAAGGAATGCAGGATTCAAGGAGCCCAAAGGAGAATAAGCAAGCAGAACTTGCTATTCAATCCATTAAGTTAGGCACTCTCTTGGAAAATGGGATTTCTAGAGTCTGATTTCTGCTCCAGAATACTGCCTGTGTATTTTAGTAGGCACCAAGTAAAATGCATGAACACAACTGGTAGCAAAGATCAGATCCCAGGTCACCTCTTCCAGTGAATTGCTCTTCTCATGGACTACAGTTAGGCATCCTTTTGCTTGTTGTTCTTCTGGATCCATAACTCTTGCCTCCTTATCTACACAGTGGCCCACCTTCAGTATGAATAATGGAGGATGTTCTCCCTCCTGAATTATTCTGTATCTCAGTAATTAGGACTTTCCCCTACTGGGATGCTGGAGATAAGCATCTGAATCCCTGAAAATCAAGGTGGACCTTCAAGCCTGATCTCACTTTCTGAGTGTTATAACTATTTGGTTATTATGCAAGGGGTGGTTATCACTACCATCATCTTCTCCTCTTTCCTGAGGGAGCCAACTGCCTGTGCACAGCATGTGGCAATGTAGGTAGTTAAGTTTAGCTGCAGATTTCAAGCCATTCTTACAGAGGTGCCAAACTTAGGGCTGCAGGTGAGCACCTAAATGTGGCAAATAGGTGGGATTTCAGCTACCAGTCTCCTCTTTTTATCATTTCCTGTTGACTGGCTTAGGTGTCCTTCTGGTCTGTGTGCTAAACATTGCAGATTCTATTTGTAGGAGCCTAAGGGTGCAGACAGACATAAATAATTGAAATATTTCCAATTGAAATGCACTTGGAAACTTTTCAAAAAGGAATCATTTCAGCTAACGGGCATACATACTGCCCCTATAGCATTCCCCCTTCCCTCCCCACAAATGGAATGTTTCAAAACACTGCAGCTTCCCCCAGCACTGCCAAGTTGCACAAAGAGTGGGCTACAGCAGCTTACTCTCCACTCTCACTATAGAGAAGAGAGCACTGAATTGAAGAGGTAAGTTGGGTTGGTGAGGACTAGCTGCTGCTGTGATCCCAAATTCTATGAGTCTTGCCTCTCCCCTTCTCAGTTTACCAGGAAGGTAGAGGGGAATAAGGTTAGTTGACTCAACTCCAGGGATGGCAGGAGCAGGGATGTGGCAAGGGAAGCAGTGAGTGATAGTGATGCTCTCTGAAGGCAGGGGGGTGGGGTGGTCTCAGTGGGGAACCAATGTACCCTCAGGACCCAAAGTGGGACACAGAGCCTGGACATCTGGTGAGCTGTGCACTCTGTTCTCCTTCCCTTTCCCTAGAGACATACCAAAAAGGAAAACATTCCAAAATAGTAGCTAATTGAAAGAGGTACTATTTTGCACTTATTCAGCCAGTTTTGGAACATTTTAAATGGCATGTACTTTTTTGTATAGCTGGACTTTTGAAATGTTTCAATCATTAAGTCTACCCACACCTAACACTTTCCATTTAAAGTACAGGGAGCTAAGACATCTAAAGTTGGTTTGTGGATAGCACTCAGTGCATTAAAGTCACTTTTTGGCTAAATATGTGATGGTGAAGATTAAATCAGCTATAGGTTACATACAGGCATTCTTTACAGATAGTATACTGACAGTCACCACATGTTCCAGGAAATGCAGAGCCATGGCTGCTCCTTTCCTGGCCCTGCACAGCAGGTATGCTCCCCTCCCCACACATGAGGAGCCTCCGATGATGACAATGGAGGAGGAGGAAGGTAAGCACTATGCTGCCACCTCCAGGAGGAGCCGCAAGGTGGTGGTAGTGGGGGACTCCATCCTGCGGAGCACTGAGGGACCCCTAGCCCATGAGGTCTGCTGCCTCCCTAGGGCCCACATCTGAGATGTTGTGGAGAGGATCCCCAGGCTCATCCAGCCCTCTGACCA
Organism: Alligator mississippiensis; assembly: GCF_030867095.1. Lineage (NCBI taxonomy): Eukaryota > Metazoa > Chordata > Crocodylia > Alligatoridae > Alligator > Alligator mississippiensis. Next base: position 44,122,783 of record NC_081824.1, read on the forward strand.
CTATCCCATGCTCCTCGTCCATGTAGGAACAAATGACACAGCCAGGAGTAATCTGGACTGAGTCATGAGTGACTACAGGGCTCTGGGGGCTGGGCTCAAGGGGTTGGGGGCTCAGGTAGTCTTCTTCTCTGTGCTTCCTGTTGCAGGCCATGGTCCTAGGAGGGCACGATGCATCAATGAAGTCTCCAATGATGGTGCCATTGAGAGGGCTTCAGTTTCCTAGATCACAGCATGCAATTAAGGGAGAGAGGACTCATGGGAAAAGACAGTTTCCACCTCACATGGAGATGTCAGTCCCTTTTCTTGGCCAGGATGGCAGATCTTCTTGATAGAGCTTTAAACTAAGATTGCTGGGGGATGGGGAAACACTGACTGGAGCTTGCCTGGGGACTGACGTACAAGGAAACTCTGTAGATAGAGACACAAGGAGCCTCTTGTGGGAGCTGAGGGAATAGTTCTCCTTCAGTGTGACAGGAAATTGAGGGCCTCAGTAGGAAGACTCAGGTGCCTGTACACTAATGCCAGGAGCACGGGGAACAAGCAGAAGGAACAAGCAGAAGGAACTAGCCCTCCTGCTCTCCAATAGCCATTACAATCTAGTAGGGATTATGGAGACCTGGTGGGACTCCTCACACCATTGGGGTGTAGCCATAAAGGGCTATGCCCTGCATAGAAGGGACCAAGTAGGGAAAAAAAAAGGTGGAGGTGTAGCTCCCTATGCGAAGGAGCATTACACCTCCTTGGAGACCGATATTGGCTCCAAAAACGGCTTGAAACTCCCTGGGTCAAGCTGCAGGGGGGGCACAGCAAGAGATATCTAACAGTAGGCATATACTACAGGCCACCAAACCAGGGGGAGAAACTTGATCTAGAGTTCACCCGAGAACTAACAGAGGCTGCCTGGACATGGGATGTGGTTGTCATGGGAGACTTCAATTATCCAAAGATCCCTTGGAAGGAACACTCAGCCAAGTCAGATCAGTCGCATTCCTTCCTGACCTGAATTGAAGAGCTTTTTCTGACTCAGGAAGTGCACGGGCCAACCAGATGTAATACTCTTCTAGATTTGGTCCTGGCCAAAGGTCATCCATAAAATAAGACAACCTGGTAACTGACTTAAACATAGAGGGCAGCCTGGGTGATAGCTATCATGAAACCATTACATTCACAAGGCAGACAAACTGGATAGCAAGCTTGAAGTTTTGGACTTCAAAAATGCAAATTTCAACAAACTCAGATAATTAGTAGGGAATGTGCTAAGGGGCTGGGGACCAAAGGCAATAGGAGAGCATGAAGAGTGATTGTTCCTAAAGGACACGATTCTTGAAGCACAAAGGAAGCCCATTCCCATGTGGAAGAAATGTAGCAAAAGGGCTGGGAAGCTCTCTTGGCTAAACAGGGCAATTAAGGTCCTCTTAAGAAAGACAAAAGAGGCGTACAGTCAATGGAAGCTAGGGACAGCACAAAAGGACTATATACCTATGGCCCACACTTGTACGGATCAGATTAGAAATCCTAAGATGGTGACTGAACTAAAATTGCAATGGGAATCAAGGACAACAATAAGTCAGGTGCATAGGAAACTGGCTGTGGGGAAGGACCCAGAGAGTTCTAATGAACAGATCTGTGTCAGCTTGGTGGGAAGTAGCCAGTGGTGCCCTGCAGGGGTGAGTGCTTTGTCCAGTGCTATTCAACATCTTCATCAATTATTTTGATGTGGGGTTGAAGAGTTCACTGGCCAAGTTCACGGATGGCACCAACTTATGGGGAACCATGGTCGTGCCTGAAGATAGGCTGCAGATACAGGTGGACCTAGACAGGCTTGCAAGTTCGGTGGACCAGAACCAGATGAAGTTCAACATTGAGAAATGAAAAGTCCTCCACCTGGGGACAAACAAGCCTGGGCACACCTACAGGCTTGGCAACACCAACCTAATCAGCACTACGAATGAAAGGGACCTGGGGGTAATAATGGACCACAGTCTGAACATGAGCTGGCAGGGCCAACAATACCCCAGTGTGTATCAATCAATGCATCTCCAACAAAACCATAGAAGTGATTCTCCTACTCTACTTGGCATTGGTGAGACAGCAGCTGGAGCACTGCACACTGCATTCAGCTCTGGGCTCCACACTTTAACAAGGATGTGGTAAAGCTTGAGAGAGTCCAGAAAAGGGCCACCCATATGATCAGAGACTTGAATGGCAAGCCATACAAGGAAAGGTTAAGGGATCTGGGACTCTTCAGCCTGGAAAAGAGAAGGCTGAGAGGGGACTTGGTAGCAGCTTACTGCTACATCAGAGGTGTACATTAAGGACTTGGTGCACAACTGTTCACCAGGGCACCCTTGGGAAAAAAAAAAACTAGGAGTAATGGTCACAAACTCCTGGAAGATCATTTCAGGCTCATTTCAGACTCAACATTGGGAAAAACTACTTCACAGTTAGTGTGTCCAGACTGTGGAATAAGCTCCCTCCAGAGGTGGTACAAGCACCTACCCTGTAAATCTTTAAGTGGAGACTGGATGGGCACCTTGCTGGGGTCACCTCACCCTAGTTGTCTTTCCTGCTTGGTGCAGGGGGCTGCACCCGATGATCTTCCAATGTTCCTTCTATCCTTATAATCTATGAATCTATTACGATAATAGAAATCCTTTCAGGAGAGGGAACATTACAGATGTTCAGTTTGGAGCCGACCCCTCTCCCCTGCTCTCTGTGCCTACCCAAGGCCAGAAAGTGGGAATGGAGCAGGAAGTGGAAATGAACAGAAAGGACAGATTTCCCACACTTGCTCCAGACGAGGCTTTGGGGAACAGGGTACCAGAGCAACCTCCTCCACTCTGCTCCAAGTCTCTAGGAAAGGAGCGGAGGGAGCACTAAGGCAAATTTTCAAGTCCCTACCCCAAACAGAGCAGTGTCTGGCTTGGAAAAGAGGCAGAGAACAGTGATGCCTGCTCCTCTCCCCTCTTGGTAGTTCCTTTGGTCACAGTTAAGTGAATGAGTTTGTCTAACAGTGGCTAAACAGAGGGCTTCGATCTCCGGGCAATCAGTCTGGCATATTAAACAAACAACAAATTTACTCAGCTATATTAAAAATGGGAGATAAGCTAAGGTAAATATTAATTTCAGCATGGTAATAAAATATTAGTTGCTGGAGACCTTTAAAATGTGAAAATATCTTTAGGGAAAACAGTTTGAAACAAAGATATACTGCTAAAAGAACAACACAAGACAGTAGTAATGATGAATGGGACGAATGGGTGGTAGATACTCAGATACATGTTTGTAAATTAATACTGCAGCAAGCAAAACAATACAAAGAAGCAGTTGGGAGGAGGGGGTGAAGCCTTGAAGCTGTGAACAAAAATTTCAAGTAAAATTGAAACTGCATATCAAGAAATTCTTCCCAGGAAAATGATCCTGTAACTTGAGTTATAGTTTCCTCAAAAATGTGCTGGAAGATCCACTACTGGCAAATTTAAACGTAGACTGCACAGCATATTAGCAAATGACCAACAGGTCTATCTCTTCTTGGCAGGGAGAAATACTGAATGACCAAATAGGCTTTTTTATCTTTAGATTACTTGACCCTACATGTTTTGGCTACAATGGACAAATCATCTTCTGTATTATTCAATCTGCAGATGAATTTCTCAGTCAGTATAACAGAAAGACAGCGAACCTTGTCCAGGGTTCCATAAACAAGACTAATTTATGATATAAACCTGGAAAACATTGGTAGTAAGCATTACTTAGTTTGTACATGTTGGCAGTTAGTTTTACTTTGAATTAATGCGTGTACAGTGATTTGAAAATGTAAAGCAGGGCATACATACTAAGTTCTGTGGTTATCAATCAAAAGATCAAAGGATTGTTTTTAAAACATACTGTAAAAACTGAATGAAATCTGGGGCATACTTTCTGATCCTGACTTTGTGTGGAAATAAAATCTATGAAATGGATCCTATTCCACCTATTAAGTACCTAAGGGCTTTGACACAGGTTACCTGTATAACATTAAAAATTGGTGGATGTTGTGATATCATAAAAGGATGGCATTTTTAAGGCAGTCTCAGGTGAAGGCTTCATGTTGTTTCATATCTGCATGACTGTGACTTGCTGTTTGTGGGTATGTAGCAATTTAGTCACTTGAAAATTGGGTCATCTAGTTCCTTGGCCTACCAGGTTTAGCATCAGGAGCAGAAAAGGAATGGGTACATCTCCTTTGTCCACAGAGCTCAGTGGGGAGAGTACTCACCTGGGATGCTGGAAGTCCGGAGTCCCCTCACCCAGAAAGGCTTTGAACTTGAGTCAGAAAGGGTGACTCTTACTTTTGAGGGTTTACTTTGAAAGGATTTGGATGAGAAGTGGGTAATTGGGATAGTCTGTCCAGGCTCAATTACAGCAGATTCTGATTCAGTTCCCAGCTCTGAGTAATCAGGGTACTGGCTGAATAATCCACAGGGCCCCCAGGAATAGGGCCCCCAGGAATAGGGCCCAATCTACATTGGCCTGTATAAACTCAGGCCAGACAGCTGAAAACTGTCTAAGCAATACATTTGTATGGCTGCATCTCCTAACCCACCTGACCTACTGTCAACCTGCTTGCTTATCCCACATGAGCTCTGCCTAGCCTAACCCTTACCTAAATTCATGCCCACACCCTTCCCTGGCCTAAACCTATGCCTTGCCCCTGCCTAGTTTCTGCCTCTACCTTGCCTAGCCTGAACCTCACTCCTGCTTGGATCCTTGATTAGCAGGTGATGTGTTCCTTATCCTTATCCTCCCAGTATAATCAACATTCACTTCATTGTGACTCCTAGCTTGATACCTCAAACTTGGACTAATATTGGCTTGATCCCAGCACTCTCTATAGTAACTCCTGTTCTACCAGTTTCTGGGCTGACTATCCACAGTCCACCCTAACAGTTGGGTCCTTTAACTGTCACTTTGCTCATATGCAGAATGTAATGCTTTGGAACACATTCTGGATTATCAGCCTTAATATTTAATGACATATTTTTATCAGTTTTCTTATAACATAATGTTTTTACTATTTAATCACAGAGGAAATAGGAAAGTGTAGTCCTGACAATCATATTTGTTGAGCAACTGTGTTCCATCAAACATATAATATGACACAGATTGCATATCAATATAGAAATCTTTCACCTTGTTGATGCCTACTGCATGCATAATGAATTATTTGTCTCTCTTCTTATGATATTTACTGAAAAGATAAAACTAAGACATAGGGAAAGAGATGCAGAATTCTGATATTTCCAGAATATATTAAAATAATAATTTGCATGTATATTACTTTTTCCTTTTGTAAATCATTACATTTTTTGTCAGTACATAGACAGTTATCTTCCAATACAAAATATTCTGTTGTTAACCTAAAAGGAGCATGGTAAGCCTTTACCTGCAGTTCTCGTATTTGATCAAATACCACCAGAAATTCATCAATATTTGAACTTTCTTTAAAGTTTTTTTTTTTCCCCCACTGGCAACTCTTGAAAAAGTCGAATCAGGTATTTGGGCCATGAACCAAGCTGGTTCACAAGCATGGGACAACTGAATATACATATACATGTACATTTTCTAGTATTCAAGAAAACAGGTCTCATTTTAATCCAGCTCTTACTACACACTTTGCGATGAGAATTTGTCATTGCTTTCTCTCTTTTTTTTAACCAAAAAATCAAATAATTCATTTCCACTCTGTGTGCTCTTTTGTTTTGTTCATATCTGAGATGAGAAAGGAGAAGTGCTAAGTAATGTATATTGCAACAACATTATTTCCTCTGCTGTGTTCTTCATGGAAGATAAAATTATCGTTTTATGGTCCTGAGGGAATGGTATTTTTCTTTCAATTCCATTTTGTTCACTAGAATTTTGTTCTAAAACATCAGGTATAATTTGAAAAAAATATATTAAGGTAAAACATTAAGATAATGAGCACAATGTTACATTTTACATATTTAGCACATCTTTTTATATAGCTTTAAAACATCTTCATAGAACATCAATCCATTTTCAGCATCTACTTATTCATTTGACATTTAAAGAAAGACTTTATGCATATTTACCTAGACATCGTGTTTCGGTGCCACTCCAGAGGCCATTTGCTAAACATTCCCTCACATGGGATCCAACTAGTGTGTATCCTGTGTTACAGGTGAAGATTGCAGTGGCTCCGTACACTGTTAATGTTCCAATCTTATTACCATTTGGTGGAGATGGAAGACCACCACAAGAGATAACTAGATGAAAAACATAAAAATGAATCAGAAATACTAATTTTTTTCATATTCTCCTACAAAAAAAAAAAAGCCATCTCTTGTAGCTTTTCTACATTTATAGCCCAGTGTTGATTTAATGCTTATAAAATTAAGAATCTGGAGTTGCATTGGGTCCAAAGTAAGGGTTTTACATTACGTCTACCTCGGTATCACTGTGTAAAACTCTAGAAAATTCCCAAAGGGCCTTCTCTCTAGTCACCAGTGAAGGTGCTATTGATGAGGATAGCAACAATTTCACTTTCAGTGCTGAAGTATGTAAAGAACAAGACTAACCTGGCAATGGCCCCAAAATAATCATGTTCAGATAACATAATAGCCTTATCCAAAGCATTTGCTCTTTTATCAGAATGGCAATAATTTCCCCTCTATGAACTTCCCAGGCCTGAAGTAAAAGTATGCCTTTAGTAGGCTTGAGGTAGTGATCTACCAACAGACACTGAATTTTCTTCTTTAAATAATTTCTCTTGATTTTCATAGTAATATATTCATAGTAATAACATAGATTAATGTATAAATGTAAGCTATCTGATAAAAAATTACAAATCTTCTAGTTTGGTAACACAGTAGACTTAGAAATATATGGTGGGAAGGACCTTCTGGATCATCAGTTCCTTTTGCCTGCTATCACAGACATGACATCATATAGCCTCTTTCATATTTGGTGAAATATCATCTCTGATATCACATTTTTTCTAGTAATCTAAAAATTATAAGCTGGAAATTTAAGAGATCCCTCATTGTCTTAGATTTCTTTTTATTATTTTACTAAGTGCAGAGATTTTCTTTTTATTTTCTATATTTACAAAGATTAGTGTTAGTCTCAACTAAATTTCAAAGACATGAAATGCCCTATCCTAGTCCTTAAGGCAGCGTCTTCTACTACTTTACAACATGTCTAACTAGGTAATGATAAAACAGCTGCAGTTTAAGTGCTCTGTGGGACTCTATTTTGGAAATAATACACAATAAACTGTATTCTGTTGTATAGTTAGTCACACTGGTATGTTCATTAGGATATATATTTCCAAAGTTCAGTATGCTCCTCACATTTTCTGAGAAGTGCCAGTCAATCCAAATTAATGTAAAGAATCCTCCTGACTACAATTAAAGCAATACTGAATCAGTTTGTAGAGCTACCCACTGTTTTAATACATTTAATTATAAACATATAGAATATAAGATATTTATAGTGAAATGAAATAAAATAAATTTCCTAATAGGTCAAACTAGGTATTATACCTCCATTTTTTTCAGCTGACTAAAATGTTTTGTATCTCATGAGTTGTCATGGACACTATTTTTCATATTTGTAAACAAAAGTGAGGCTAAAATCTCTACGTAAATGTTCCCAACTGCTAACCTCATTTATAATGGTCAGAAAAGCATTATGGTTTTGGCTATTCATACATAATACTTGAGTTACTTGAGTTACTTTTCATTATCATTTCAATATCTCCTATACTGTTTTAAATAGATGTTTGCACAGCTATGATTTTTATTTATATATTCTTGTTTCATTATGTAAGTGACAAACAAAGTATTCTAAAAATATTCTTTCACATATCTCAAGTTCTCTATATTATCTACCATATGGAAATGCTACAACATCCATTGTAATGGCTGATCTTTACTATCATTAAAACTTTCACTGAAACTCAGTTTTCCCATCAGAGGATGAGATAACATATTCATCTTGTAAAAGAAACCTTCCAAACCCCCAATAAACCTTTAGTCATTAGTCTATAAATAAGTCCATTAGGATTATGCATCTATTATTTTTTAGCTCATGGTTAAATATAACCTTTGCATCTCCATCTCTCTTTTTACCTCTAATTAGTTAAATAGAGTTGCTATCACTGTGGTAGTTAGTGAATCACTGGTCTTTTCAACAAACTTTCAGAGGTGGATAATGGATTCCAGAATAACTGGTTGTTATCTAGTAGCAAAATGAACTTCATATTAAAGAAGGTACCAAGGCTTTCATAGACCCACAGAGAATAAAAGTGGTATAATTTCAATGGATGAAATCTAAATCTTATTCTTCATAACTGCAAAAAGAATATCAATATTCCCCTTATTATTTCATGGCAGTTATGAAAGAACTATCTTATTTTTCTATCATATTCATTAACTTTATTTTACAAACAAACAAAACCACACCTTACTGCCATTTAGTTAAAAATAACATTAAGTAAATAATTATTTTCTTACTAGTAATATAATTTTCTTATTTGTTTTCTTATTCAATGGAGGTCTACCTTCTGCACTTTCTTTGCTATACACTTTCCCTTTGGGAATGGGGAAAAAGTTCCCACTTCTTCTGGAGCCTAAGAATAACAAAATTCCCTAAACTTGGTAGATACCATTTGGCCATTTGGCTGAACCATAATGCTAGAGGGGATATAAGCAGGTCTAATTACATTGGCAAGATCTCTCTATACTCCTTGTTTGCAGTAGCAAATGACACCAAGTTGGGTAGAGTTGCAAACATTTGGGGATAGGGATAAGACTCAGAATGACCTTAATTAAACGGGAAAAATTACTAAAAATCAATTTCATGAAATTCAACAGGGAAAAGTGTGAAGTCCTGCACTTGGGATGAGATAACTGCATACACAAATAAAGAATGGGAAATGACTATCTAGCCTGTAGTACAGCAGAAAACGACATAAGAGTTGCACTTGAGCCCCTAAACTGAATATCCATAAGCTGAATATCAGCCAAGCATTTTATTATTTGTTTGTTTGCTTGTTTGTTTGTTTTTAAGGGCTGATGGCATATCTGGCTGTATCAATGGGAATGTTACTTGCAAATCAAAATAGGTGATTCTTCTACTCTGTTCAGCACTGGTAAGGCCTCACCTTGAATACTATGTCCCATTCTGGAACACCTTGTTCAAGAAAGCGGGGACAAATTAGAAAGAGTCCAGTGGCAAACATAAAAAAATAATTAGACATCTGGGAAACAGAAATGTGCTTTATGAGGAAAGGATGAAACACCTGGCTTGGAGAAGGGAAGGCTGAGGGGGAATTTGATAACAGTCTTCAATTACACGGTGGGTGGTTATAAAGAGTATAGTGCTAGACTATTCTCTGTGGCAGCAGCAGATAGGACAAGGAAAATGGTCTTAAATAGCAGCAAAGAACATTTCAATTAAAGATTAGGAAGAACTTTCTCACTTTGAGGGTGAGAATGGAAGTACTGGAACAAGCTACCCAGAGAGAATCCTCAGCCTTACTAATTAAAAGCAGGACAGACAAATACTTCCAGACCTACTTGCATATGATTCCTATAATGGTAATGGCCTAAAGCTTTTTGGGAAGTATAGGACTTTTGCCCTGGATTATGATTTGAATTCATTACTTCCTCTAGCATGATGCAGTAGGGTTTATTTAAAAAAAAAAAAAAAAGAAAAGAAAAAGAAAAAAAAACACAATGTATGACAGTTTATCCAACATTCCTATCTCTGGCCCACTATTTATGCACATCAGTTGAATTAGCAGTGTTCTTTGGCAAGTAGGTTGATACCATTAACTACAGTATTATCATTTACAGTGCAGAACTACAGTAATATTTTCCAATAGTGTTTCTTTATATTTGTATTATATTTTATAACATTTATATGCTTTTACCTCATTCTAGAAAAAATCATGAACGTGACCCCCTCAGTTAGGTTTAACATTATAATATTCAACAGTAAGAATTTAGTTATGGTGTAGAATTATTATTTCATTGTATTCATACTTCTGAAGCCCATAGCCTCGTACATATTTTTGCTTAACTACTGCAGATGCCAGTTGATATTTTCCTACATTCAAGATAATTTTTATACCATCTGTTTTCTCTGATGCTCAAAGGCATCCACATATTTTCAAAGACACTTTATACAAAAATTAAGGGAATATATATATATCATATTGTAACAAATTATTTGATTTCTTCAGAATCTTGGAAAAGTCACACGCAACTCTTTTTTAAGGAGTGATAAGTCTCACTAGGACATAAATAATAAACAAGAATAACACCAAACAAAGTTTCCTTTATTTCTTTGTAGTCAAATTCTCTAACCATGATATGGCAGATGACTATTTCATATTGCTTTCTTAGAGTTATCAACTAACATCAAACTAGTATAGACTATTCATATCTTTCATAGTATGCAAATCACCATAGGCGACTGGTGCCTCCCGAGCCTGGGGATCACTAATGGAGGGGGTCCCCCAGCAGCTGATCACCAACTGGGGGTGGAGGGGGGTCCCCAGCAGTTGAACACCGAGCCAGTCAGTTTCGTGGCTGACACTTCCAGGGGGTGCACGGCTGATCTCAAGGGTACAAGGTGTTGCAGGTGTTGCAAAGCAGGCTGAATCTGTTTATGTTTTTCTTGAGAAATTCCAGTGAAAAGCACCATATAATAGATTCAGACTGTCTGACTATTTTAGAGATAGAGGATTCCATGGAGTTTCCTATTTTAGTCAGCTTGTGTGTAGGTTTCAGGTTACCCATTCTCAAAAAACATTTTTGCCTTATTGCTTTCATTCCCAGGGCTAGTCCATCCTATCCTGCAAAACCTGTGGCTGCAGGGGGTCCTATAGCCAAGGGGTCCCCTGCAGCCATGAACACTACATCACTCCGCATTGCCACCACCATCTCTGGCTTCATGTCCAGGTTCTCGCCACCCCAGCCCTGTCATCAATGCTGCCACTGGCTTCACATCCAGCTGCTAGCCACTCCACCTCCCCGTCACTGCTGCCACCGCTGGTTTCTTTGGCTGCTGCCCACCCTCCTCCCCTGCCGTTGCCACTGATTTCTTCACTTCAGGGGGGCCCAAAACTATATCTCACAGGGGGCCCCAAAACACTGTAGGCCAGCCCTGTTCATTCCCCAGAATGAAGCACCAAACTTAGTTTGAAAGAGTTTTTGGTCTAGATATGGACTACAGAATTCAATGCAGACATAAAAGAATTTTAATTTCTGCCTTATGTAGACCCTTCAGTTAGCCAGTTTCTTGATTATAACTACAAACCTTTATGCTGGTCAGGTATTGATAAGGGGCCTGATTCTAAATTAGAGTGACCAGCCAAGAATTACCCCTGATATAAAAGTCTCCACTATTGTGTGGTTGAAAAAGATAGCTCAGATGTGCTAACTAACCTCTTTTTCACTCCAACACATTGGGGAACATACCGAGGAAAGGAGCGGGGTGGGGGCTATTGTATTTTAGGAGGGTTCTATTCTTTTAATTCTTGGCTGCCTTGTGACCTGTAGGCTGCTTGAAATAATAGATAGTCCATAATCAAAATCAAAATAATTCACAGAGCTAGGAGCTGCAATCGGATTCCTGACACCTCTTTCACACCCAAGCAGCAAAGCTTGACATTAGGGAAGAAACTGATTTTCTGAGTCTGTGTGGCCATATGTAAAATCATTACACCAGCAGTTGTACCCTACCTGTTGTTACATGTAACTGTGTGTGTCCCTTAAAACCCACCGCTCTGTAACAATGTGGCTTCCTTGGGTAGGGTACTTTGTATTCTCTCTTCTCTATAAGCATCCTGACTTTTAGCTTCCCTGCCCCCCATCCCAACCCATCCAATTCTTACTATGTAACTTAGATGCATCTTCCTCCCTCCACCCCCACCCACCCACTCACTATGTACTATGTAGCCACCCTTATCAGGATATTTGTATTTCTTCCTATCCCTTCAACTCTGTAACTACCCTTTTTAACATTCACTAATAAAGTTAAAGTTATGTAAAATAAGAATATCAACACATGATCTTAGCCAAAGGGCTGAGAAGCAAAGTGTATAACAAAGTGTTGTTACGAAGATAAGTTAGTCAGCATTGTATACAATGTTGTCAGTATATTTACATGTACATATTTACAAAGTTAGTCAGCATTGTATACAATGCAAATATACTTTTACAGAAGCTGTCAGCTTGCACCCAGCAATTTCAACCAATGATATATAATGAAAATGTCACATTGAATTACTTTCAACAGAAAGATAGAAATATTCCCTTAGGAATTACAGTTTTCTATTTATCTATTTAAATACAATATTTGTAAAAATATTAAAATATTAGAAGTGATACTCAAATATGGAATAGCATGGTACATTTGATAAGCAAGCATTTTTCTTACCCTTACAACTTGGCCTTTCATCACCTATACTCCATGTTCCATTAGTTCTGCACTGTAGAAGTCTTTGTCCTGCTAAATAATAGCCGGGACTGCAGCTTAGCATGACTTGAGCTCCATACTCATTCAATGACCCAGAAATCAATCGCCAGACAAAATGTTCTGAGAGCACAGTCTCAATGCTGAGGCAAGTTACAGCTGTGAAGAAAGGACACTTGAATATCACCAGGTTCCTCGCCACATTTCCTCACAGAAAATGAATCATGGTCTTATTGACAGAAGCCTATCTGCATGAAATTGAGCATGCTGTGAACATTTTTCAAATTAAAGTTCCAGAAAAGAGCATCAGATATTATGTAATTGAAGTTTACCATATATTTTAACTTAGATAGCTATAGTAGAGCAGTTATATCTGCATACAGTTACATTTTATAAATAAAGGTAAATTTATTTAGGGATCAATCAAATGCTATACTATGATAGATATAGAAGGAATAGCAAACGATTATAAACTAAGTTAACGGTAACCGCAATGGCTCAAAACTTCTCAAGATATGGCTCCGTTATCTAAACGCAAAATAAATTTGCAGTTCCATAAGCCATGCTTAAACAATTTCAAGGAATGCCTCATTTCTCTGTACATGACACTTATTTTATAATAGATCTAACTGGATTTTGCAGATGCTTCCTATGTCGACTATAGTGAAGATAGTTAATGAACATTTAATCCCTAATTACTAGGACACTGATGTTCTGTAAGTATGGAGGAACATAATTGCATTACAGTATAGAACAGTAGTGATTAAAAATAAACTCAACATTTGACACTCCAGAGTGATCTCTGTACTGTGGCATCCAGTATCCCGAGCTTGGCAAGACAATACAATTACAGCAAGTATATAAGAATGGTAGTGCTACATTTTTATGATCTGCAATATAGATATAATTGAATTTCATGTGCGCTGTTTTGCAAATCATATAATTTATAGCATTCTCAAAAATAATTTATCAAGCTTTCAATTGACTCTATTTATTAAAAATCATAAATAAAGTTCACCATATATTTTCTCTGTTGGAAGGAACAATATTTTCTTAAATGTGTCCCATGCATCTGGGTTTACAGATCAGATTTTGAGAAACAGCCTTGTTTACTTGTTATTAAACACTAAGTAATTTATTAAAAGGTCAAAATGCTTTACAGTTCAATATTAAATTGTAAAGGTTTATCATATCATATATGCTACTCTATATCAGTATTCAGTAACTTTTCAGATTTACCATAAAACTAATTTTCATTGCTGCCTCTTTCAAGTATTAGTTTTATAGAGAAATATGGTTCTTTCAGAGATGAAAGAAAGCCTCTTATTTAGCCTAATCATCACCAATAAAAAGATTCCAGCTTAACCACAGGGGATATTTTAAGCCACTTAGAGATAAGAAGCTCACCTATTTCACCTTATGAAAATGAACTCCCAAGATGATTTCTCTTAATCTGATGCAGATATTGGTAGGAAAGTTCATTTTTTCTTTAAATATAAAAGGCACCTACATTCTTACTGCAAGCACACTTTTACAAATCACTTTTATACTTGACACAGCATAATACAACTTCCACTTTGAATCAGTAATATTACTGATAGAGTAAAGGCTATGCTGGTTTTAGTTAATGGCTATATGTAGATAGAACTGACTTGAAAATATTGCTTGAGATAGTGTAGCTTTTAATTTTACAGTGAATGATTCTGAGTTATTAGTTTCTCTTTCATTCAAGGCAGAAAAAAATAGACTGTTAACAGCTGCTCTATTTAGCATTCACAGATCACGAGGGTAGCGTTGTTTACATTAGACCCCTTAGTTGTCTTCTTGTGAGTTTCTAGGTACATGCAGATGTTCTACTTAGACTGACCAAGGTAGGGTAATGTCAGTCTAAATGCTGATCTATACATATGTTTGGGGAGGTTAGCTTGGGCAAAAATGGCTGACCCAATCTCACTTTAGTTCACCTAAGAAGGTGAACTAAACTTTGGTTGGGAATGGGTTAGTTTGATTTAATGAATGTCTGTATATGTTTAGAGTGTAGTCCGAGGGCTGAGACAAACCAGCCACATACCACAGCCCCAGTGCTATGCTTTTCCAATGTTCCCCACAACTGTAGAGGGGCTGTTTTTAGCCACCTGAGCCTCCCCACTCTGATGGAGAACCTCCCCACGGATTCATTAACCTCCCCTGCAATCTCCCCATATCCCACCAACCCTTCCCCCCAGACCTGCCAATCCCCTTGCAGACCCGCTTCCCCCCTGCCCAGTATGTCTTAGGTCGGGTTTCCACCATGGCTTCTGGCTCCGGAAAACATCTGCACAAGCTGGACCCAATCTACAATCATGTGACTTAAAGTAAGCTGCATGATCATTGATCAGGCCCTGCAATTGTATCAGACAGGATGTAAAGGTGCAGAAAGAAGTTACAATTTTCACCCAATCTGGCCACAGAATGCAGTCTATAGCCATAACCAAATACAAGTGCACCACTGCAGACCACTTCAAAAATGGCCAGCTGAGTGAAAAATTTAACCCTCATTGTATGAGTGCTCAGATGAAAACACTTCAAGACATAGCATCTTCTGTAATTTGTGTCTGCCTGCCTGCTAGCCTCTGAGCTGTCTGCAGAATGGAAGCGGGGAAAGGGAGGAGAGGGAGTTTTGTCTGGGGGTTTTTCAGGCCTCACTGGAGGGTGGGGTGCCCTGGGCCACAATCTGGCTTCTTCATATCTTCATGGAGACAAATACTACTTATCCACTGAGTTCTGTCAGTATCTATTAGCTCTTTCTTGGCTTGCCATCCCAGTAAAATTCCAATTTTCCCTTACACATATTACTCTAAGCAGACATCTCTGTGCCAGTATGATATTTATTATTTTTCAAGAGCAAAGAGCAATTTGGTAAGTACAGTGCATATGTAGTTGGAATATCCACTTATTACAGAAGGTAGGTATTACTATGCACAAATGTAATGGTATAAGATACTTTGAGGCTATCCCTGTAACTAGTTTTTTCTCATCAAAAGAAAAAAGCTGACCATCTACAGTCCTAATCAAATGCCAATAAAATTATGCATTATCTAACAGGATTTTTTTCTTGCATTTGTAATACAAATGTAATGTAGTATAGATACTTTACTTCAGACCTTATTTAGGCCTCAGTCCAACATTCATTAATTGCTGTATGCTAAGATCTGTCCTATACACTGAATGATGTTCTTTTAAAATAAATAGCTAAATATTTATTATATGAGAATGGGAGATTCAATGTATTAGCGTAGAGTCCTAGAGCTATCAAGGGTCTTTAAAAAAATAACTTTGTAGCATGCAAATTTCTGTGTATGTATCATTTTGATACAAAATTAAAATGCTTAAAATTAGAGAAACTTGTATGGAAACATGAAAGAGTTGTTTATAAATGTTTATGTAAGTGCACAGAAGAAAAACAGCAATAAAGTTATCTGTTTACAAGGATCACGTTTTCTGCTCATTTTGAAAAATATCAGTAAATTATTAATATTTGCTAGGTAATATTTTGCAGCATTCCAGCACTAGCTTTATTTCAATAAAAATGAAACAGTGTCTGGGTTTAACATTTTACTTTTAATGAAGTAAGAAACTTGAAAATAAATACCTACCTAATTTGAGATGCACACAAACACACACACACACACCTTCTATATATACATTAGTTCAGCACTAATATTACTACGTAATGCAACCTGAATTAAAAGTATAAAATACCATAAATCTAATAATATATAGTATAAGAATAGTGGCATTTAACCTTGGTGAGCTGGTAAGGCAGACTCTCATCTAATAGAATCCCACATAGCTAAAAAATAAGGGCACTATGACATTGTATCCTAGTTTCTATATTGTGACCCACATACTGCAACAACTCAGTATCTTCATTAGTTGATATCTTCTTCTGAGAAACAAGCAATGAACAACACAAAGTGTGCTGTGTTGTAACTCATTAACAGAATATTTCAGTTCATATTCTTGTGCGTGGTCAAAAAGCAAAGAATTCAAACCCAGGATAATATGCATACTTAAAATACATACTTGCTCTGCCCCGATCATGGGGCTGTTCTGTTCTATTCTGATAATATGTATTCTGTTAAAGCATTCTGAAGGGAGGTTGCTCCCACTGAATGAAAAGGTAAATTTTCTCTTCATTTCATTTAGGGGAAGAGTTGGAGGGAGGGGAGGATTTGGTAGACACTGGATCAGATTCTATTCCACCTTTTAGGTGCATAAGTGGACTTAGCTGCTCAAGTGCAATTCTCTTCCACCTAGTTTTATAGTTGATAGGGTCGGAAGGGACCTGAGAAGATCATCTAGTCCAACCCCCTGCCGTGGCAGGAAAGAGTACTGGGGTCAAACGACCCTGGACAGATGTTCGTCCAGCCTCCTTTTAAAGACCCCCAGGGTAGGAGCCAGCACCACTTCTTTTGGAAGTTGGTTCCAGGTCCTAGCTGCCTTGACAGTGAAATAGCGCTTCCTAATTTCTAGCATGAAACTACCCTCCGCTAGCTTGTGTCCATTGTTTCTTGTAATCCTGGGATTGCTCGGGGGAATAGGGACTTTCACAATGCCGGCTGGTCCCCCTTGACTAGTTTGTAGATTGCCACTAGATCCCCTCTCAGCCTTCTCTTTTGGAGGCTGAACAGGTTCAGGTCCCTCAGCCTCTTCTCGTAGGGCCTGCCCTGCTGACCCCTGATGAAGCAGGTGGCCCTCCTTTGGACCCTCTCCATATTGGCCACATCCCTCCTGAAGTGCAGCACCCAGAACTGGACGCAGTACTCCAGCTGCAGCCTGACCAGTGTCACATAGAGGAGGATCACCTCCTTGGACCTGCTTGAAATGCATCTGTGGATGCACGACAAGGTGTGGTTGGCCTTCCTGACCACGTTCCCACACTGTTGGCCCATGTTCATTGTGGCATCAGTGAAGACACCAAGATCCGTTTCTGTCTCAACACTGGCGAGAAGGGAGTTCCCCAGCTTGTAGGTATGCTGCTGGTTCTTCCTTCCCAGGTGCAGTACCCTGCACTTGTTAGTTTTGAACCCATCCTGTTCTCTTTGGCCCACCCCTATAACCTGTCAAGATCTGCTTGCAGCCTGTTCCTTCCTACTAGCATACCCACTTCACCCCACATCTTAGTGTCATCTGCAAACTTGAACAGGGTGCTTTCTACCCCCTTGCCCAAGTCACTGATGAAGATGTTGAATAGTGTGGGCCCAATGACCGAGCCCTGGGGAACCCTACTGCTCACATCCCTCCAGGGTGAATAAGACCCATCCACCACCACCCTCTGGGTGCGGCCCTCCAGCCTGTTAGTGACCCGTCTGACTGTGTAGGCATCAATGCCACTGTCTCCTAGTTTCTTACTGAGAATGGGGTGAGAAACCATGTCGAAGGCCTTCCTGAAGTCCAGAAAGATTATATCCACTGCAACACCTGCATCCAAGGACTTGGTGACCTGGTCATAGAAGGCCACCAGGTTGGTTTGACAAGACCTGCCCCTAATGAACCTATGCTGGTTGTCCCTGAGCATAACCTCCCCTGCTGGCCCTTCTTGGACATGTGCCAGGATAATTCTTTCGAAAAGCTTCCCCAGGAATGAGGTAAGACTCACAGGCCTATAGTTTCCTGGGTTCTCCTTCCTACCTTTTTTGAAGATGGGGACCACATTGGCCCTTTTCCAGTCCTCTGGCACATCACCCAAGTGCCATGAGTGCTACTAGAGCTGTGCCAGAGGTCCCGCAATGACCCCTGCTAGTTCCTTCAGCACTCTGGGGTGGAGATCATCAGGACCTGCAGATTTAAATACATCTAGTCCCTCCAGAAGTTCCCTGACAAGGTCCTCATTAACCCTAGGCCTGGGTGTGCCAACCACAGGGCCCTCAGGGGGGCCAGTGGGGGAGATATCCGGGTTCCTCCTCAGAAATACGGAGGCAAAGAAATTGTTGAATATGTCAGCTTTACCATCAGGTGAGATGACCAGATTTCCTAGCGTGTCCTGCAGAGGTCCAACGTTAC
Source organism: Alligator mississippiensis (assembly GCF_030867095.1). NCBI lineage: Eukaryota > Metazoa > Chordata > Crocodylia > Alligatoridae > Alligator > Alligator mississippiensis. The sequence continues at coordinate 44,141,314 of NC_081824.1, forward strand.
TTGGCACCTTCTTTTGCCCCCCCCCCCATGTATTTGAAAAAGGACCTGCTTGACTTCCTGAAATTATGTTAATGCATCTACTTTTGTAACAACTGCCATTTACCCTCACAATTAAGTCACAAAAAACAAAGCAAAACAAACACAGGAGGAGAAGGAGGACCTACCAATCTCTTGCATTCACTATTTTTCAGGGACTAAAGCAGCCAAGAACAGAGTTGCACTTATGCATGTATGTTCATTTATGCACCTAATAGGTGGAATAGACTCTGTACCTAACTGGGTAACAAAGCACTTCTCCATGATCAGTGAAAAATATATCATTTTCAGAGTTTAATTTAAAACCTCAGTTTCCCAGAGTTAAGACCTTGGATTAATTCTGTACCTTTTTATTTAGAAAAAGTGCTGGGCAAACAGTTTCTAACAGTGCTGATGAGAATCACTTGGGGTGTGGCACAGCTGGTTCTAAGCAATTACTTTCTCAGTCAAGTATGACATTATTATACTGATGCATGCCTTTTTAACTCAATTGTCATTACTGTATGGACACTTGCCTTTTTTTTTTGCTCCACATTAAGTGTTAAACATTACATCTGTTTTACAATGTTCTTTAAAAATAAACTATATTTTTTACTTATATCTTGTACTAAGTTCTTTGAAAATAAACAAACAGTGCAATTACAAAAATAACAACCTGGGCAAAGAACGGGTACTTCAGCTAGTGTGTACACACATACACTCACACACACATATGCATACATACAGAGTGTTTATAAAGTCCTTGTGCAATTTTAAACTTTAATAACTTTGTATATACACATGATAAAAGCAAACTGTAAACAAAGATTGAAAGCACAATTCATTAATTTTTTTAGCATAGTATAAGCTATGCATAGGGTAAGGATCACAAATGCAATTCATGAAATCATTCAGCAGCAACTGGAAAATGTTTTCTATGAGTTGGAAAATTGGATTGAATGATGAATCATGAAAGATGGCAGTTATATTGAAGTCTAGAAATGTGAGCTGTATTGTGTTAACACTTAATGAATTGTGCTTTCAATCACTGTTTACAGTTTGTTTCTATCATGTGTATATTCTAAGTTATTAAAATTTAAAATTGCACAAGGACTTTATAAACACACTGTATATATATATAAGTATAAGGGACATGTTCTTCACCTGCTGCTCACAAACAGGGAAGAATTGGTGGGGAATGTAGTAGTGGATGGCAACTTGGGCAGCAGGGACCACAAGATGATTGAATTCAGGATGCTGAGGAAAGGAAAGAAAACCCAGAAAAACACACTTTGACTCACTGAGGGACAGGATTCCTTGGGAGGCAGGTCTAAAGAAATGTTACTGAAGGTGCAGGGATAATCCATCCTGATGTGCAGGAAGACTAGTAAGTATGACAAAAGACCAGCTTGGCTTAGAAAGGAACTCTTCAGTGAACTAAAACACCAAAAGGAAGCTTACAAGAAGTGGAAACTTGGACAAACAACTAGGGAGGAATATAAGAGTACTGCTCAGGTAGGCACAGATGAAATCGGGAAGGCTAAAGTGCAACTGGAGTTCCAGGTAGCAAGGGGCATAAAGGGCAACAAGAAGGGTTTCTACAAATATGTCAGCAACAAGAGGAAGATCAGAGAAAGTGTGGGTCCCTTACTGAATGGGGGAAGCAACCTAGTGACAGATGACGTGGAAAAGGCTGAAGTACTTAATGTCTTTTTCATTTCAGTCTTCAAGGGCAAGGTCAACTCCCAGACTACTGCACCTAGCAGCAAGGTCTGGGGAAGAGGTGAGCAGCCAAGAGTGGTGAAAGAACAGGTTAGGAACTATTTAGAAAAGCTAGCTGTGTATAAGTCCATGGGGCCAGACATGAGGCACATGAGGGTGCTGAGGGAGTTGGGCAATATGATGTCAGAGCCACTGGCGTTTATCTTTGAAAACTTGTGGTGATTGGCAGAGGTCCTGTATGATTGTAAAAGGGCAAAAATAGTGTCCATTTTTAAGAAAGGAAAGAAGAAGGATCCAGGGAGCTACAGACTGGTCAGCCTCACCTCAGTCCCTGGAAAAATCATGGAACGGGTCCTCAAGGAATCCCTTTTTAAGCATCTGGAGGAAAAGGAGGAGATTAGTAGGCCTGTGCAAATAGGGAAGCATTCAATTTGGATTCGGCCAATTCAGAGGACAGTGATTTGATTGAGAGATTTGGATCACTGTCCTGAATCAATTCAGCTGAATCAGCTACAGAAGATTAGTCGCTAATTCAGAAGTTTTGGTGATTTGGATCAGCTGGGGAGAGGCAGGCACAGCTGGGTCACTGCAGGTTCTCCCATGGCTCCTCCAGCTGTGCCTGCCTCTCCCTGGTCAGGGGAAGCCATGGGAGAAGCCCCCATGGCTGCCCTGCCCAGCCCAGCCCCTACCTGGCCCCAACCTAGTCCCGGAACTTTAACCCCTCCCCCCCACACACTTACTGGCTGCAGAAGCAGCAATTGGGGCCTCTTGGTGCTTGTAGAAGAGCCCCCCGATACAGTATAGGGCAGTGGGAATTGCCCCCCCCCCACTTGGCACCCACCCCATGGCAGAGGTGTAGCGTGGCAGGGGCTGGGGAATCAAACCGGGAGCTGGGGGAATGTTCAGGGACCTGAACAGTTCCCTAGGTCCCAGTTCAATTCTCCAGCTCCTTAATCTTTCTGCCAGTTTTTTCCCAGGGGAGCAGTCCCCTGGATGATGTGGGATAACAGCAGGTTGCCACTGCCAGCCTCTGGTGGTGACATCTCTGGGTTATATCCCCAGTGAGCAGCAGCAGCCTGCTGAAACACCATGCAGATCTAGGGGTCATACCCCCTAGGAAGAGCTGGAGGAATGATCAGAGAGCTGGGGAATTGAAATGGGAGCTCCAGCTGACACATGGAACCAATCCAGCTCCCAGGCAGTGCGTGGCACCCTGCCAAATTGTGCTGCACCCACTCCATGGGGCAACAGCCAGGTGAGGTGGGGAGATCCTCGTTGCCCCCCACTGTCTCTTGCTGCATGGCAGGGGGGCTCTGCCATGAATGCCCAGAGGCTCCAATTGCCGCTCCTGCATCCAGTGAGTGCAGGGCTTTTTTTTCCATTTGTTTAAGTGCTGGGAAGCTGGGCCAGGCAGGGGATGAGTCCAGACAGTGCAGCCCTGGGGGCTTCTCCCATGAATCCTCTGGCTATGCCTGTCTCTGCCCTGACAAGGGGAGCCTCGGGGGCTCTGCCCTTCTGCCAGCCAGTTCAGGGTGGAGGTGTGGGGCATGTGATACAAGCACAGCTCATAATGGGCTGCAGCAGGGCATAGCCCTCTCTCCCAGCAGTGCTGCACCCGAATCAGTACTGGAAGTGGGGGCTGTGCTCTGATGCCACTTGCCAGCCAACACGGGGAGCACAGGATATGGGTATGGCAGCACTGGGAGTGGGGTCTATGCCCTGCTGCCACTTGCTTCCTTCCTCCTGGAGTGAGCCACACCCACATCCTGCCCCCCCCCCCGTCCTGCCCCAGCTGTCAAGTGGCAGCAAGGCAGAGCCCCCACTCTGAGCACTGCCATGCCCACATCCCACGCCCTCCCAACCCTCTCCACAAGTAATATGCCCCCCTGCCCCAGCTGGGCAGCTTGTCCCAGCCCCAGCCCCAGGCCCAATCTCTCCCTCCTGCACACCCCTTCCCTCCCCCTCTCCTGCAACCCCAACAGACTTACCAGCTGGAGGCAGCTGTCAGGTGCCTGTTTAGTCTATGGCCAGATCTCTGAATTGACTGAATCTTTTTCCAAAGCTTTTCCAAATTGAATTGGATGCTTCAAATCAATTCAGAGCTTTTACTTGGTCTCCCGATTCAAATCAGATTCGGAGATTTGGTCCCCAAATTGGGCTGAATCTCCTCCGAATTGAATAAACTGCTGAAGCTTCGCACAGCCTTAGTGATTAGGAGCATTCATCGTGGATTCACTAAGGGCAATTCAAGGCTGACCAACCTGATTGCCTTCTATGATGAGATGGCTGGCTCAGTGGATGTGATATACCTTGACTTGAGCAAGGGTTTTGATATCGTCTTCCACAATACTCTTGCAAGCAAGCTAAGGAAGTATAGGATGGATGAATGGTCTATAAGGTAGATTGAAAACTGGCTGGACTATTGGGCTCAGAGGGTACTAGTCAATGATTCAATGGATAGGTGACAGCCAGTATCAAGTGGAATGTCCCAGCAGTCAGTCCTGGGTCTGGTTTTGTTCTATATTTACATCAACATTCTGGAAGATGTGATGGAGTCCACCCTCAGCACATTTGCAGATAACACCAACCTGGTTGTAGTAGTAGATTCATTGGAGGGTAGGGTTAGGATTCATAGAGACACCTTAGAGGATTGGACCAAAATAAATCTCATGAGTTTCAATATGGAGAAGTGCTAAATCCTGTACTTAGAACAGAACAATCCTATGCCCATGCACTGGTACAGGCTGGGGACTGAATGGCTAAGCAACAGTTCTGCTGAAAAGGGCCTGAGGGTTGCAGCGGATAATGAGATCCATATAAGTCAACAGTGTGCCCTTGTTACAAATAAAGATAATGACATACTGGGCTGCATTGGTAAGAGTGTTGGCAACAGAACAAGCAAGTGATTCTTCCCCTCTATTCGGCACTGGGGAGGCCACATCTGGAGTACTGTGTTCAGTTTTGGGCCCCACACTACAGAAAATATGTGGACAAATTGGAGAGAGTCCAGTGGAGGGCAATAAAAATGGTTAGGGGGCTCGGGCACATGACTTCTGAGGAGAGGCTGAGGGAACTGGGCTTATTTAACCTGGAGAAGAGAAGGCTGAGGGGGGCATTTAATAGCAGCCTTCAGTTACCTGAAGGGTGGTTCCAAAGAGAATGGAGATAACCTGTTCTCAGCTGTGGTATATGACAGGACAAGAAGAAATGGTCTCAAATTGCAGAAAGGGAAGTTTAGGTTATATATTAGAAAAAGGTGTCTCACTAGGAGTAAAAGTTGTCTCACTAGAGTAGTAAAGCACTGGAACAGGTTACCTAGAGATGTTGTGGAATCTCCATGTTTGGAGGTTTTTTTAAGACCTGGGTAGACAAATCCTTGGCTGGGATGATCTAGTTGGGGATGCTCCTGATTTAAGCATAAGGTTGGACTATATGACCTTCTGAGATCCCTTCCAACCCTAATTTTCTATGATTCTTTTGCTGGGAAGAGAGCATCTGGAAGTGAATATCACTAGTGTACTATGCTTTGGTGAATCCAGTTACGGGAAGATTCTCTCTGACCCTCTTGAATATACCTCAGATATTTCTTGATAATGATGAGATTTGGTAGATACTTACTATGAAATACATAGCTGAGGTAGGTTCTATGTACAGTGCAGATAAGCCAGAAATGAGATTAGCCCTTTACTTCTAGTATAATAAAAGAATATATGCAAATATGAGAAGTACCTTACTTAATCAAATATAAGACAAGGTTCTTCCCCAATCAGAATGGGGGAAAGCCCTATGTCTTGTATTTGATTGTAAAACACCTGGCCCATATTGGGCAAACATGCTGATGGGAACCGTGTGTGTGTGTATGTGTATGTGTGTCCCTAAAAAAAAAAGCCAGTGTTCATTTCACTCAGTCCCTTCAGTACTGTCTCTTTTTCAATTCATGGTAAACTACATTGGATCATTGGTGTGGCCCCACCCTCCATGAAGTGGAGCTAGACCAAATGGCCCCACATCCGTCATTTGCATATAAATTTTTGGAGGCACCCAGGGCTCAAGACAAGAACACCCAGTTCCAGTTGTAAGTGAGGGGCTAATTAGCACATGGATCCTTGGGGGGAGGGTATCTAGAGTACACACAAGGCACATCTATACATGCACTTTACAGTAGAGTACACGAATTAACTCTGCAGTAAAGTGGCATGGTCTACACATGTGCTGGTATTATGGAGCAATAAACTAATAAACTCTAATATAGGATATTACTGGTAGGGACAGTATTATCTTATGGTGGAGTACTTTACTTCACTGAAACATGTGTAGACAGTGACCAGATGTGTGATCAGCTCAGCCAGCTGGAGGGCTGCTCTGCCTTTGCTCAAATTGCTGCTATCCCAAGTGCACGTGTAGACACTGCACCCAGGAGTAGTTACTCCAGCTCAAACTGCTCTGGAGTTTATTGTGTTGCATTAATTACACATGTAGATGTACCCACACATACCAAGCAGTGCTGGGATGTGGGATCACCATGGATGAAATACTGTTGACTCTGATGGGGCCCAGCTCAATAGCCTATATGATAAATCATAGGTCTCTTGGCTTTGGACTAATATCATGCCTAGTTTGTAATATATATAAAAGTGCTGCCCCAAATTATGGAATTATTGTGCTAAAATTTGCATCAGTTTGCACAAAAGTAAAATGTATCAATTCTGGATAAACTAAGTCTATAGGTACCCATAGTAATATGTCTATATCCAAATTACTGTTGGTATGTTTTACTTCCAATCAGCGGTTTTTGGTCCCTTGTGTTTCAGATTTGCTTCTTTCTTCCACATGCTCAGGGAGAGAACATATCCCAAGCAGGGTCTGAGAGTAAGGGTGAAGAAATTGTAGAGAGAAGAAGTCAGGGGAGCAGAGAGCAGGGGGGCACTTCCCCCCTCCCTCCATCTACTATTTTCCCTGCTGTAAAAGTTGGAGGGGGACAAATTCAAGACAAACCTGTGATAATTAGATTCTATACCTGAAAATGTAGGACAAATTTATACATTTTCCTTATATAAAATCTAATTATTGACTGGGGGGGCGGGCGTGTCTGAAATTCAGGGTCATTTTACATTTGAGTAAATAAGGTGCTAATGGAAGCATTTGATGTTTAAACATTATAATGGAACAAAATGATTCCTAGCCTATCTATTTGATTTCATGGACAACCAATAAAATGCCCCAATGTAATAGTGAAAGAAGGCATTGCAATTTATTCATACAATATTAAAGACAGATAGCAGGGATTTACCAGTTTTAAAACAAATTATTTTACTGTTTTTTATTTTTTTTTAAAAAGGAATAGCATATTTATTTCCAGTCATTATAGTATATTTTTAATTGATTTTTTTCATGATAAATTGCTAAAGCTGGAACAATTTATTCCTCATAGCAAACTTGTCTGTGTTTTAGAAGACAATGCAATATTATATTTCTCATTGATTCATGTTGGATCTTACATTAATTTAAAATGTCAGTATCTTGTAGTTATCATGTCTAGTAGTGCACTTGATTTTCTACTATTGATGCAAAGGGGAAAATTTCACTTTCCATTTCTTTCCATTTTTAAAGAGAGGCTATAATAGATATTTTTCTAGAGTATTTATAAGAAAAGTAAAGACTAATTGGCTCAAGGCTGGAGTAGGTTTTGGTGCTGTCAATATATTTCATAATATAAGGTTTATTTGCTGCCGAGAAAAGGGCTTAAGGTATATATCATCATTTTGATATGGAGAAAGGTATCAATGTTGTATAAAACACACAAGTGCACATATACACCAAACCCCTGGGTTATGACCTCAAAGAAACTTAATATAGTAGTTCCCCCCAAAATTTTATAATATGTCAGAAAGTTCTTGTATGTTATCTTTAGACAAGGAGATGTCAGAAGACAGTCCTAAAAACCATTTGGACTAGGAAAATAATATATTTTGAAATTGGACAAAAAGGGTTTATTCGTCTGTTCTTTCCCAAGTCTCAAACAGTTTTGAAAGTACACCTACAAATACAAGATGGGAAAGAAAAAAACACTTTGGATAGTTTGAAAATCTAGATTCTTACATGTTAAGTCACAGAAGAAACAGAAAGCTAATGCATATATCTAATCTGAAAGAGGAACAAAATTGGATGTATGGATATGCTAGCATTATGTCCCTGCACCCCCATATCAATTTGGTTCTGTAGCCACCAAACAGTTTTCTGCATTTTTTTCTGTTTCTGCACGTGTGGAAGAGACAGATAGGGAGAGCTGCAAGTGACAAAGAACAAGAAGAATGGTAGCTAGTGACAGTTTAAATTCATTGTGTAAATCACCTTTCACATGTTCACTTTAAGGGTACAACTAATCAAAGCACTAGGTGGGAGTTATTTATATATAGAATCTGCCATGCAGATGTCAGCCGAAGAACAGAAGACAAAAAGGAAGGGAGATGTGGTTGCCATCAAGCCTGGGATTTAAGATCTGTAAACTTGTTATTCAAGACATACAAAACCTACATAAGTGTTATTCAGACTTTATCCATTACTAAAGCCCATAGTAAAGCTAAGGTATGTTCCACTTCTGCATATCTGATGAACTAAGAAGCAGAACTGGGAGGAATGTGTTTATTGCTTATGTGGGCTACATGTGTTGAAAGTTTGATTCAGTTATTAGCAAACTTTCAAATTACTAAGGAAAAGAAGAGGCAGAGTTCAGTTATTATAAGGCTTTATAAAACCCATATGTGGCCCAAAGTAATATATAGCAAAAACATGATGGCCTAAGAAGAAGGGACCATAGAAAATAATAAATGGCCAATGTTTTTGTTATGATATCACTAAACATTAGCTATGTATTGGACAGAGGCATGCTTTCACCAGACTACAAAAATGGAAGAATGAGACTGTAAAGGTGCCTGAGCTCTGAAATAATTCATAAACTAAAGGTATTTTTTATTTTTGTTTTTAAGTTTCTTTTTTTGCCAACTTGCAAGTTATCTAGAGAATAACTGCCAGGGAATACTGTATATAACATGCGTATGCTAGCCCAAAATAAGTTCAAACATCCTGATGAAAAGTTAGTTTTGAAGATGTGAAAAATGGTATTTTTTTCCATGAATATCCACTGTTGACTTAGGAGAGAGAAACCGAACATGAAATCTTGGCCAATATAAATTTTGCATTGATTTCAGTGGCATAAGGATTTTACTAAGTGGGCACATCTACACAAGACATTGTGTGTCTACACACAGGTGCACTTACTGCACAGTAAAAATCCTTAATTGTGATTAAATTTGCTATCCACAAATGCAGGTAGCAAATTTAAGCACAAGTAGTAATGGGACATTAATGCACATGTAGATGCAACCCAGCAGCAAATTTGCTGCTGAGTCTGCCCAGCCACTAGCAGGGCAGTCTGAGGGCAGCCCCAGGGCTCCTGGCTGGGAGCCTTTCCTGCTCCAGGGCTGGGCTGCTGAACTGGCAACCCTTGCCTGCAGGCTATAAACCTGCAGCCTTTTTGTGCTCTGGGGCACAGATCACAGGCAGCCTGAGGGCACTGTAGGCCCTGTGTGTCCCCCTTAGCAGGCCACAGCTGAGCTGTGATTGCCTTCCTGAAGCCCTTTGTTTCTGTATAGCCCTGCATAGCCTTGCAGCTGCTAGAGCACTGCTGTCTGGGAGGTGGGTGCACAAGAGTTGCTGCAGGCTCCTGCAGCCCCTGGCCAGACTGGGCTGCCTGCAGGCTGCTTTGGGCAGTAGGGCAAAGGCCACCTGCCTTCTTCTCACCTGCAACTGAATGCCCTTTGCCTGCAGCAGCTGTGGGGCATAGCCTGTGCCATTCAGATGCCAGTTCCTTGCGTGTCCCTGCAGCGGGGAGCAGGAACATGTAGTGCTGCCACAGGTTGCCCTCCTGGTGACAGTGAAGGTTGCAGGGCAGCCTAAGCTTGCCTCCCATGCCATTATAGATTAGAGTCCCAAACCAGGAGTTCAGGTGCACTTGGGGCACCAGGAGGACCAGCAGCAGCAGGGTGTAGTGGTTGGGCACCCGTCATCACAGCTCATCACCACCACCCAGGGCACCAACCAGGGCAAACAGCAGGGGCATGCTTGGGGCACAGTGGAGGTGTGGTGGGGGCTGGCCCCAGGGCACCTCCCCAGAGAGGCCCCATGAAGGGAGGGTGGAGGCACAGCCATCTCCTCATCCCAGTTGTCTGGGAGTCCCGTACCCCCCATGGGCTGGGTGGCAGCACAGCAGAGTGGTAGCCCTATGGGGGGGCAGGGAGAGTGGGGTCTGGATCCATGTGCCAGCTGCTTCAGCAGTGCATGCGGGATGAGACCTTCCTCCTCCAGCAGTTGGTGGTGGCCAAGGAATGGGAGGAGACTGATTGGACCTGCCAGAAGGATGACTTGGTCTGGGAAAAGATGTGGTAGGAAAAGGACCTGGCCCATCAGGAGAGGTGGCAGGTGGAGGACATTGCCTGAAAGGAGGCATTCCAGGCTGACATACTGGCCCTGGAGCAAGAGCAGCTCCAGGTCGTGTAGGACCAAAATAGGGCCATGGAGGCCCGGAAGATGACCGTCAGACCCTGGATACCATCCTGAGCATGGTGGTCTTGTGTATGCCTGTCACTGCCCAGCCCCCATCTCTAGCCCCACAGGATCCCTGAAAGTCACCCACTACCCTGCAGCAGACCACCCACTGCCCCTGTGTTGGGCCTGGATTCTGCCAGCTGGTGGGGGAAGCTGCCTGCCCCAGAGGAGCACTGGGCACTGTCACCCCTTGGCAAGCCTTCTGCCTGCTGCATGCACCATGCTGTGTGTACCCACAGGGGAACTGCTTGAATCTGGGTGCTGGCTGCCTGCCCCTGGGCTCTGCCCCCTATGTATCTCCATCTCATCCCCTCTCCACTCTGGGACATCAAAACACAGATTTTGGAAATAGTTTTCACACTGGCAAGAGGGTTTTCTATTGTCGGTGAGTAGAGAGGGTGGTGGAGGGGCTCTATTTGTTGGGGAGAGGGGAGGGGACTCTGTTGAGGAGGGAGGAATAGAGGGATAGAGGGATGTGTGCTGTGAGAGGAATAAAGAGTTCTTTGGACATGTGTCTGGCATGAAAGTGGTGCTGGGGGTGGGCAGAGTATAGGGGGTCTGTAGGCAGTGGACAGAAGGACTAGAATGGGGAGTGCTGCAGAAGGTGGTCCACTAGAGCCTCCCGCACACTGTGTCCTGGCCCCCGCTGGTGGGTGCACAACTCTCCTGGGGCCTCTGTGGGAAGGATTCACCATTGCTGCTGCAGTTGGTGCTCCCACTGTCAGGCCTCTTTGGTGTTCCATGCCTCCTCTGTTCAGACCTCATGGAACAGCGCTCCCCAAGCCTTGCAGATGTTATACAGCACACAGGTTGTGACAATGACCTGGGGAAGTTTTCCTTGGCCACCTTGAAGCAGGAAGTGAGGGAGCATCAGCAGCCCTTGAGGCAACCAAAGGCACATTTGACCAGGGCATGGGTCCAGCCCAGATGCTGGTTAAAGTGGACCTGGTGGGGGTCCAGGTGGCTGGTGTAGGGCCTCATGAGCCAGGTAGGCAGCGCCCCTGATGAGCAGGGGTGAAATGGCCATGGTGCCCAGCTGCAGGTCCAGCAGCCCTAGCATGAAGTGCCTGTTCTCCATGAGTCCTGCCATGCTGGAGTTCCTGAAGACATGGATGTCATGTGCACTGCCTGCCCAGCCAGAGCTCATGTGCATGAACATGCTCCAGTGGTCCATGACAGCCTGCAGGACCATGGAGTGGAGTCCCCTGTGGCTATAATAAGAGTGGTCTCTGTAGGGTGGGCAGGTGACTGGTATGTGGGTCTTGTCCAGGGCCCTGATGCACTGCAGGAACCCCAGTGCAGAGAACCCTGGACCATCATCTCAGGATCACGGACACAGAAGGCAATGTCTTCCAGAATATCCTGGAGGGTGCTGCTTACCTCCAGGGTGGCCTCCCTGGCAGTGGCCTTGCCCACACCAAACAGGTGGCCCACATACAGGAGGCAGGTAGGCATGGCCAGCTTAAGCAACACCAAGACCAGATGGAAGTTGGAAGGAAGGGCCTGGCATGTGCCAGTGTCCTAGTGCTCCAGATGGGGCTAGAGCTGGTTGAGCAGGTTCCCAAGGGTGGCCCAGGTGAGCTTGAAGGCATCCACACTGCTTGTTGTTCCACTTCTGCTGGACAAGGTGCTGCCACCATTGCTGGCTGGACTGGTGGGCCCAGAAGCAGCAGGGCTGGAGGCCCAAGAAGGCAACAGCAGCCTTGGTGATGGCCTCATGGAGCCCCTCATTGGCATCCCTGGTGCTGGCAGGTGTGCAGTGATCCTGGGAGGGCACTGGGAGGTAGGCAGAAGGTGGTTGGGTGTGGGGGAGCTGGGCAGAGCAAATGTCAGTTGCCAGTCAGCCCAGTGAGTCCACAAGGTGATTGCAGCAGCCAGTAGGATCCCGGAATGGTACTTGTTGCTGCCACGGCCTGGGGCTAGGACAGCCACAGCACAGGGAGGCAGGGTGGGCACAGACAAAGCTGTGACATGCTGCCTCTGCACTTCCCACGCTGCTCCTGAGGACAGGAAGAGGCTGCAATTTACTGCCTACTCTCTGCACATATAGACACCTAATCAAAATTACTTACTGCACAGTATCTTATTGCACAGTCAATCTAGGCTGGAGTAAATGCACATGTAGATGCGCACTCTTAATGAAAGTTATTCAGGGCTAGTCTTGCCATCCAGAGCCTATATAAAAAGTATTTAAAGAATACATCTGAATACCACTTTTTCTCACATACAATATACATCTCCCCTGCCAAAATCAGCACATTGGGGTGATTATATTAAGTGCAGAATCTGCTTTGATTTCTGCTTCACAGTACAGCATCTGTTGTATTCAGGCAGGTGAAGGACTCAATTGACTTAATGGCTCGTTGTTCTTCACTCCACAGTCATTCCTGATTGTCTCTCCTTTTTAATGGTCTTGATGTTTCACTAATCAAGATAACCTTTCTTAGGGCAATTTTTCTGTCTCCTTACTGCTCCTGGTTTTTGTCCTCCTATTTCACACCCTTTGAGACTCTTTAGTTCTTTCTAAAATCATAGATCTACCCATGGAAACAAATCTTCAATAGCAGCTATGGGTTAATCTTTAGTTAAGCAAGAAAGGGAGGGTAAGTCTGCTGAAGATTAGACTCTGTCTCTGTTTTATGTGGCCATAACTTTGGAAAAATCATTTTAAAATTCATTCTGCCTTTAAAAACAAGATACATATTATATTCTATAGTATTTTGTATAGTAGAAAATATGATAGTTTATTAAATGTGACTATTTCTATACCATATTCTTCTGAGATAATCTCTCTCTGTGACAGGGACCAAGAGCTTTTAATAAGATTGCAGTCAGGTCTTAAATGCAATGACACTTAGTTTGACCTTGCAGATGCTACTTGGAAAGCCCTAGAAGGACATAACACTGGCCTACACTTAAGTAGAGTAAAGATAAGGAAATGAGGTTCAGGAAAGGGAGTGTAATAACTGTATATAAGTGAGTCTACAGCCCAATTATATTTGTATGAATATTGTATTTGTGAAACACATTAATCAGCTTCAGCATAATTGCACATTAGAGCAACATAAACTGATTGTTGAAATAAATTTTAGATGACCATTTTGACAGCTAAGGAAACACAATGGAATCAATAATGAGATCAATCCTATGAAGCAATAAGTGCTTCCTTTCAATGGCTGTATTAAGTCTGTTTGAGTACAAGGGGCCAATATTTTGTGTTAAGGAATGTAACATACTAAACTAGTAAATGTTTCAACATGAATATGGAATATAGATCTACTATAGCAAATATATCATCCAAATAAAGAATAAAAAGCTGTAGAACATCTAATTTTGGAATTGTGAAAACTAAAGAAAAAGAGATATATAAATAAAATTTTGAAGTGAACTTTAAGTAATTCTACTAACTGTTCTGTTGGATTGTAAACCTCTAATTTCTTTGTCAGAAAACCGTTCTTTATAATTATTGTAAACCAAGTGTTAATCTAATTGCTCTTCATTTTGAAAATGTGATTTATTTTAGTAAATTTACCTGTCATTGGAAGGTTGGGGTGATTTCTTTACACTAACTCATCAAACTTAGAACTGCCATGTTTCAGTAAAACAGAACAACAAATAAATAAATCCAGACAGATCTATTAAGAGTTCATAAAATATCATCACTATGCAATATCTCTAATCAGTGCTTAATATTACCATTTTTCTTTTTGTTTTGAAAAGTAAACTCAACTGTCAAGCCTGTATAATTATCCTTTCCACTGCCTGCAATTTCCATACCTGAGACTTCATTAAGTAACACAGTAGCATGTTTTCAAAGGTATTTTCACTTTTTATGAGCTTCTGATTTCATAATAAGAGAAAACCTGGGGAGCCTGCACCAGTGGTGATTACTTGTTAAAATACACTGAGCTGGTGGAAAGCTATCACGGACTATAAGTACCCTGAAGCAAAACTGTTTAAGAGTCAGTAGAGATATTAGTTATCAAAAAGAGTGAAAGAATGATTTAGTTGTTAGGGTTTAGCTTATGACTCAGAAGACCAGGATGAAATTATGTGCTCTGCAAAGGGCTTCCTCCTATCATCCCCTTGGGTAAGTCATTTGCAGTGACATAACTTTAAATATTGACACTCCAGGTTAGTGTTTCTTAACCTGTGGTACACATATACCCAGGGGCATATGAGACACAGGCAGACAGTATGTGGGTGCAGCATTTTGAGTTTGACCTGGCCCCCCACCCAGCAGGTTGGATCCGTCTTTGTTTGTTTGGGCTGGAAGTTCTGGCCGCTGACCCTATTGTGTCCCATTCTGAATACTTTGCAGCCTCGCAGGGAGAAAGGCCGCTGCTAGGGGAAACCTGCTGCGGGCTCCCATCCAGCAGGTAGATTCTCCTCCCCCCTGAAACCAACAGTGAACTTCTGTTTGTTCTGGGGGATTGTTGCAACTCAGAACAGTTCATGCAAAGTGTTCTCAGTCATAGCAGGGAGCTGCACTTCTGTCTGCACCCTCTGTCTCATGCCCAAGTTTGACTGGGATCCTCAAACTAAACATGCTCGCATAAGTCCTTGGAGGATTTTGATCCTTGAGGTATCAAGTCTGCTCCAATGCATTCTAATCAGAACACTTTGGAGCATATATAAAAGTGTCCTTTAAAACCTAAGCCCTCAGATTATCTAAGTGTCAAATCACGATCCATAAAACAAGGATAAGAACACTTTCATACTAAGCAGGGGTATTGCATGGGTAAACATGTTAAAGACCGTGAGGCACTTAGATACTATGGAGAAGTATCAGAAATAATTTCCATAATAGGTAACAAACAAAATAGAATATAAAGATTATGTTTCCTAAAAACTCAGTATAAGGGTAGAAGAAATTATATCATTCAAAGTAATGCGGTATCATATCACTTAATACTTTCTTTCTCAGCTTGTCACAGCAAGAATCAGCATTTGTATTTTCATGAGACAGATGCAATTTAAAGTTGAGCTGATTAAAGTTAATAAAGAATGACATATTTCTAGTTAATTTTATTCCAAGTCATAAGAAAATGAAAGCTAAAGGCTCCTAATGACAGTTCAGTGAATGTGTGTGTTCAGAGTTTTCATTAAAAAATGAAAGATCTCTGCCCCAACTGCAGGCAGACTTATGTGGCCAATCCCTTCTATGTGTGTGAAAGCCAAATGCTATCAGTGACATGAAAGTGAAAAGGTCAGAGACCTCTGGATAGCCGGTGGTCAACCCCACCTGCACTGCCCTCATGCTGCTCTCTTGCAGTTATGTCTGGTACCATGTAAACCAGTACAACCTGTTCAATGGTCAGGTTGCCAAGAACTAAACTGGCACCCCCATCTGGGGTAGCCTGAGTGAGGAAGTTGTGTGGACACCAGCAGGTCCCATCAAAAGATAGGTTAAAACAAGACACATTAAAATACAGATGAGCTCCCTATGAACCAATGGCTATCCATACCTGGAGAGGAGATGGGAGTCACCAAGTCACTTTGCCTGAAGAATCACCAATGATGTACAGCATCTAAGGTGCTCCAACAGTTGCAGTGGCCTCTGGACTGATTTGATTAATTGTACACTTAGTCAATTTTTGGATGATAGCAAATTGGATAAAGTGAAAGGCACTTCTAAGGTCAGGGATAGGCTCCAGAATTACCTGGATAGACTGGAGAAACAGTCTTGAATCAATCAACTGACATTCAACAAGTGCAAATGCAAAGTCTTTCACTTGGGACACACTAATTGCATGAACATAATAGACTGGTGAATAATTGACTGGACTTCAGTACTACAGAAAAGGACCTGAGGGTTACAGCAAGTCAGAAGCCAAATATGAGTCAACAGTGTGCTCTTGTTGCAAAAAAGGCCAACAGCATACTTGGTTGTACTAATGAGAGTTTCTGCTGCAGATCAAAGTGATTTTTCTTCTCTGTTTGCCACTGGTGAGGCCTCACCTGGAGTACTATGTCCAGTTCTGGACTCCACACTTCAAGAAGGATGAGGACAAACTGGGAAGAGTTCAGCAGAAAGTGACAAAAATTATTAGGGACCTGTGCGACAAAATTTACAAGGAAAGGCTGAAACAACTAGCAATATTTAATCTGTAGAAGACAAGACTGAGGGGAAGTCTGGTGAGAGTCTTCATATAGATTTTCATAGATTTCATAGACAGTGTTGGAAGGGACCTTGTAAAATCATTAGGTCCAGCCCCCTGCCCAAGGGGCAGGAAATCAGCTTAGGTCAAAGGATTCCAGCAAGATAAACATCCAAGTGTTTCTTGAAAATGTCCAGAGTAGGTGCTTGCACCACCTCTGGGGGGAGTTTGTTCCAGGCCTCAGGGCTCAGACAGGAAAGCGAAAGAAGTTTTTCCTTATGTCCAGGCTAAAACAGTCTTGCAGGAGTTTGTGACTGTTGGACCTTGTCACACCCTGGGGTGCTCTGGTGAACAGGTGTTCCCCCAGATCCTGATGCAGACCCCTTTTGTACTTATAGGCTGCCACCAAGTCACCCCTAAGCCTACGCTTCTTCAGGCTGAAGAATCCCATAGCTTGCAGCCTCTTTTCATAAGGCCTGTTCTCTTCCCCTCTGAACATCCATGTGGCTTTCCTCTGGACTCTTTCAAGCTTCTCCGTGGCCTTCCTAAATTGTGGAGCCCAGATTTGGATGCAGTACTCCAGCTGCGGCCTCACCAAGGCCGAGTACAGCAGGAGGATGACATCCTGGGTCTTGCTTGAGACGCATCAGTAGCTGCAAGCCAGAGTTTTGTTTGCTTTGCCAGATGTGGTATTGCACTGGTGGCTCATATTCATCTTGTGGTCAATCATGACCCCCAAGTCTCTTTTGGTCATGGTGCTAGCAAATGTAGCATTGCTGAGCCTGTAAGTGTGATGTGGGATTTTATTCCCGAGGTGGAGCATCTTGCATTTCGCCATATTGAATGCCACCAGGTTTTCATCCACCCACCTAGCAAGCCTATCGAGGTTGGTCTGAATCACCAGCCTATCCTCAAGTGTGGAGACTCTTCCCCAAAATTTGGTGTCATAAATGAACTTCACCAGTCTGCTTAGTGACACCAGTGAAGACATTAAAGAATACAGGTCTGAGAATGGAGCCTTGGGGGACACCACTAGTCATTGAGTGCCATGTGGATTTGGTTCCATCAACTACTACTCTCTGGGTCTGACTTCAGAGCCAGTTCCCCAGCCATCGGACTGTGGAGTAGTCGATGCTGCAGTTGCCCACTTTTTCCATGAGGACATCATGGGACATCAGGTCAAAGGCTTTTCTGAAATCTAAATATATATCAACCTCTTCTCCCTTGTGCAGGTGATGTATTTCCTGGTCATAGAAGACAATGAGGTTGGTCAGGCAAGACCTGCCCACAACAAACCCGTGCTGGCTATCCCTCAGAATGTTGCCTTCTGTTAGCCTGTCAAGAATGGTTTCTTTGATAATTTTTTCCAACATCTTTCCAGGGATTGAGGTCAAACTGATTGGCCTGTAGTTTCTTGGGTCTTCTTTCCTCCCTTTCTTGAAGATGGGCACCACATTAGCCCTCTTAACAATCTTCAGGTACTTCACCTGAGCACCATGAGTTATCAAATATCCTTGCCAGTGGCTGCACTATGATGTCATCCAGTTCCTTTAGCACTCTTGGGTGCAATCTATCCAGACCAGCTCATTTCTGGGGGTTAAGCCTCTCAAGATGCTCCTACATAAGATCCATGGCAATGGTGGGCATATATTCATCATCACCCCAGTCATCCAGCATCATGTTAGGCAGGGTGGTCCCTTTGGGCTGATGAAAAACTGATGGAAAGTAATCATTAAGCAGTTTGGCTTTTTCTTGGGTGTTGGTAGTTAGCTGCCCCAGCTAGTTTAGCAGGGGTCCAAGCTTGCCCTTGTTTTTCTTTTGACTCCCCACATATCTGAAGAAAGACTTTTTATAGTCCTTGATTCATGTAGCCTGATGGAGTTCAGTTGCAGCCTTGGTTTTTCTAGTTTCCTCCCTGCAGGTGTGGACCAGTGCAGTATACTCCTCCTTGGTGGTATTTCCTGTCCTCCATCCATTATACGCCTCTCTTTTTAGATGTAGGAGGTCCATGAGTTTCCTGTTGAGCTAAGGGGGTTGTTGAGCCCTTTTACCACCTTTCCTACAGGTTGGGATGGACTTCCCTTGTGCATCTAGGATTGCTTCCTTAAGGAGCAACCACTTATCATGAACTCCCCTTCCTGTGAAATCATGGTCTCTCAGGGCCTTAAGAACAAACCTCCTGAGCTTATGATAGTCATCTTTCTTGAAGTCAAGGACGACTTCATTGCTGGCTGACTTGCCAGCTTTGCAATGGATAATGAAAGTGATCAACTTGTGGTCACTGTCACCGAGCTTCCCTTCGATTCTTAGCTTATTGATTAGATCATCCCCTTTGGCCAGTACCAGGTTCAACAGCTCCTTGCCTCTTGTTGGCCCATAAACTTCTTGGGACAGATAGAGCTCATCCACACATGTAAGGAAGCTTTGTGACTGATCGGATTTGGCCAACCACTCATCCCACGCAATGTCCAGGTATTTCAAGTCTCCCATGACAACCATGCACTGAGAACGTGAAATCTCAGCCAGTTCCCTGGAGAATTCCTGGTCAAGTACTTGTTCCTGGTTTGGAGGTCTGTAGAAGACTCCAACCATTGTATCCCCTTCACTATGTTCCCCTCATATTCTAACCCAACAGGTCTCCAGTCATCCTCCTTGTGTGCTAATCTCAGTTTGTAGGGATGTGTAGCTCTCCTTCACATAGAGAGCTACATCCCTGCCCCTTTTTTTGGCACAGTATCTCCTGTCTGGGATATCTCCATTTGTACCAATAGTCCAGTCACAGGAGGAGTCCCACCAGGTCTCTTTGATCCCTATGAGATCATAGTAGTTTCCGTTTAGCAGAAGGACCAGTTCCTGCTGTTTATTCCCCAAACTCCTAGCATTAGTGTACAGGCACACAAGAGTGCCGTTGGAGGCCCTCGCCTTCCTTGTACTCATGAAGAAGCTCTGTTCCTGGGCTGGGGTAGGAATGGGTTTCCTTGAGTATCCTAACATGCTACTTTTGTGGTTGATGCTTAGTGAGCATCACTTCATATAGATGAATGATGATTTTAGAGAAGTTGGAGATGGGCTTTTTCTCTGGCTGTAGGGGTCAGGACTAGAAACAATGTCCTCAAGCTGCAGTAGAGAACATTTAAGTTAAAGAAAGAGAAGGAACTTTCTGACTATGACAGTGGTCAAACATTGGAAAAGGCTACTTAGAAAGGCTGTGGAATATCCAACCCTGGACATGTTCAAGAGCAAATTGGACATACACATGGCTGGGATGATTTAGTCAGGGAGAATTCCTTCCAGCCCTACTTTTCTAAGATCCTATGAACTAAGATTTGCTTGGTGTTGGTGGCATTGCACTTCCTTTTTTATAATAGGTTTGTAGGTACTGTAATGACCCAAGAAGCCTAGTATGGTTTAAACCCATGTCTTCCATTCCCACAAAGGGGAAGCACCAGGCTAAGCTCCAGGCTATAGAAAAAGTACCAAATTAAATTAGGTGTTAATTGTTTTTGTGCTGCTGGTGCAAGGTTTGTGCAGGGGTTTTCTGAATCCCCTTTGTAGAGGCTCATCTAAATTGTCCTAAGTTCCATTTAGGTGTTCCAATTCTTTGATCTATCCAAAACTTACTGTGTCTACCTCACACAGTATTACACAATGTCATTCTACTATGTAAGGTAACTGTTGCAAGTTAGTTATTAGTCATTCAGGATTTTTTTTAAATAGATGTGTGTTAATTGTTGTATCACACAGTAAATCAAAAATGTTAGTATCAGTGACCATTGCTTGTTTCATTATGTAACCAGCATGAGTCAGAATTTCAATGATCCAAAACTAGTTTAAGTAAATAATTAAAATGAAAAGAAACAAACCTCCAACATCTGCCTCAGGGACTACATTATCACAGACACTATGCAAAACATCCTGCATTTTTTCAGCCTTCATTTCAGTAAACCTGGGGGGTAGAATGAACTAATTTATTTACCATTTACCTTTGTGTGCTGTTTGCTACTCACCACATCTGAGATACTTCTATCTCTAGAGAGTAAGTTTATTTATCCTCACAGCAGTGATACCACAAAAATAGGATTCTACTCAGATTTTCTCAGACTCTTCTGCACTTTACAAGCAGGTTAAGTTTGAAGAAACATATTTTTTTAGTGGATGGGCAACTGGTTCTGAAAAAAAATGGCTTTGATTTTGCTTCTCTGATTTCCAGAGAAGTCAGAAAAATAGGCTTATAAACTCAGAAGCTTTCTCACACCAGGACAATGTTTTTATTTAAATTTCTTATGTAAAGCAGCTTCAATATTTTTAGATTCTGTATAAAATTATTCTATTTCCTGAATTTAACTGTAATGTGTTAGTTGCACTAGAGTAAAAACACTGCTTTGCGCAGTGGCAGTATCGTAGTTGCACTAGAGTATTTATAGAGTCTAGCATATACCTAGTAGAGTGCTTCCGAGAATTAGTTATAATTTTGACCACATCTCAAAAGATGGTATTATGAAGCCTTCCATCCACAAATAAGGCCACTGTTGGGATTCACACATGAGAACAACATCATCTCCTCATCATACCATAATAAATATTTACAAGGAAAAGAAAGATTAGAAAGTGTGTGTACTTCTAGAAAATCACAGCTGAAAATGAGAAGAGCTGGGGTCAGCTTTTCTCTACAGGCTGCTATCAAATGTTTTCTAAGTTTGTTAAGAGCAGCTATAGCACAGGTCTTCCTGCTTAATCCTCCCAGGAATTATATTTGTAAAAGGACCTGATTACTTTGCTATCTATGGCTAGAAGCAGAACTGATAAAAAACACAAATATGTATAACCTTGGAAATTCCAACTTTTTTAAGGAAAAAAAGAGGTTGTTCTGAATCAGAACAGAATCTTGAAAATTAGAAGTCATGACAAAGAAACATTTTGAAATTGTTATATTCAGAAATCTTGAGCTATTTTAATTCAGTAATGATGAAATACGCTGTATAAATAATATTAGTGTATAAAATATGACATTTATATGCACACACAAAGAGTCTCTATATGCAAAGAGACTCTTTGTGTAAACACACATACCCAGACTATACATATATGTATACACACATGCGTATAGTAACATTACATTTTTACTTTAATTGATAGCCAGTATTTTGGGAATCTGATTTTTCCCCCCTTGGTGCTATTTATTTTGTTTTTAAGAAGTGTACATACATTGAACTTTTTTTCTCTCAACACAGTACTTTAAACAACAGCAGACAGTTTGCTCATGGCTCCAAATGTGCCTTTCTTGCCAGTCCTCTACCACAGGGAGCTTTGCTAGTGATAACTTTCCAGGCCAGTTTCACATCTGATTCTCTTACTGTCTGCTGTTTATTTTGCTTCCTCTAGTTTTTTTTTTTTCTTTTCTCATTCTAACACATATAGCCCACCCTCACCCCACATGCTCCCATGCCCACTTCAGTAGTGCACATAGCCAGTCCCCCCCACCCTGCCCCCTGGATCCATCCCATTCCCCACCTGAGCTCTGTGGCCACCCATTCTGGCCTTGGGCCCCAAGTCCCATGCACTGTCTGAGCTGGGCAGCAGTCCCAGCCCGAACTCCAGCCCAACTCCCTCGCTCCCCCTCTGTGGAGGTCTCAATCCCCCTCCCCCCACCCTGGCTTACCTGTGGGAACTGCTCTCCAGGCTGCTGGTGTATGTTTGCATGTGTACACATGCACATGGTGCTCCCTGATGATCACCCTCTTCCTGCTCCATGGGTGACTGGTACCCTCTTAGTCGGTGGGGGGCACGTGTCGGAGGGGGGTGTCCCCATGGCCAATTTCACTATGCCCAATCACTGCAACCACTTCCAGGAGTGGCTGCAGCCACTTCTGGGAATGACTGCAGTGATTGGCTGGCACTTGCCAGGGGGGCACCGGCACTCCCATCTGCCCCCCCCCCGCCCATCACCTAAGCGGCGAGTGCAGCCAGTCAGAGGGTGCATCCCCTATGAGTTGCTACTGTCCCTAGCCCCTTGCAGGCTGGAACTCTACCACCCTCCTAGGGAAAACCCACCATTTTCCATGTTTTTCTCCTTACAATGAGACAATCCAGGGTTTTTCCTTAAAATGATAAAATCTTGGTTTTACTGTGGCAAACTGAAAACCCGGATACCTGCTCATCAGCCATCTTTGGCCACTCAGATTAGCCAGTCATGGAAGACAATCATCCTTGACTGCAATGGGCTGCTGAAGAAGACAGTGGAGAGGGATTTGTGTGTGTGTGTGTGTGTGTGTGTGTGTGTGTGTGTGTCTATATGCCACATGCAAAACGCATGCAGGAGAAGGTGACAAACTCTCTTTAGTTTCTCAATAAGAATTTTTTTGGCTCTCCCTTTAAAGTTTGTCAGTTCCTTCAGTTTCATCCAATGCTTTTCAAGTGCACACAATTGACTATTTTTTATTACTCAGTTTAGCTACTATAGTTGTCTCTACAAAGGTTCAACCTCCATGTTGTCCATCTGCTGTCCATCATGCTGTACACCACAACCTTTTCCAAAGTTAATGCTACTACACCCTTGTGTAAAAACTTGTGTAAAAACTGATGTAGAATGATCAAATCTATTAGTTTTCCTGTTGCACATAAGGCAATAATCTCCTGAGCCTAAGAGAATGAATAGAGTTGGATGGTTTCACACTCACAAATTGCTTTCAGCATCAGTTGGGAGAGGAAAAGAAAGAGATGCTGAAAACCAACAGCCAGTTATGGCTCCCAGGTATCTTCCCCAAATCTGGAAGCTACTATAATCTGTGACAGTTTGTGTAGATTCCACAAAGTCCATCCATCAACTGAGGAAGTCACAGCATTTTGAACTTCAGCCACTTCCCTTTCCTGCCTTCAGCTTGACATCTTCTGTGACACTGAGGTCAGAGAGATATGAGCCCTATTTAGCTTTATACCCCAGTTTTGATGATAAACCCCTTTGTCTCTTCCCTGTTCCCTATCCTAAGGGAAAAAACAGCATGTGCAGACAAAGCCACCCTGACTTCCATAATGCAAGGAACAAACACATACCCTAAACCTGCTTCAAACTGCATAATTTGTACAATTAAACTCTTCTAATCATAGCACTGGACAAAGTAGATGGTTGCCTATGAAAATGCATACCTCTCTGGACCACTTAGTCTCCAACATCCCCTAGCCTACCTTTAGCCTGACTTCAGACAAACAAGGTTAAATACCTCTATATTCTGTTCTTTGTGTGATATCATCTGACAGATAAACATTAATTTATTATGCCCTAGGTCACATGCAACAATTGTCCTAGACGAATTCCCAAAAATTCACCAGAAAAAGAATATTTTTGAAAAAGTCTAGCTATGTTCAGGATGACATCATAATCTAAATGAGTTGTGCTCAACGTTTTGGTCCTATGGCCTAGATGAGTGATGTGGTGCTAGTCCATGTGCTAGATCCACAAGTTTGGAGTCCAGATCAGACCCCATATGCCTGCACTGCCTAAATTGGGCCCTGCATTCCCAGATGCCACTTCATGCTACCTGGATCAGGATGCCACCTTGCTGTGCCCAGATTGGGCGTCTCAGCCTGGATCCTACCTTGCACCACCCAAATCAGGCCCCATGTACCTAGATCCAGATTGCACCACCCAGATAAGGCCCTTCATGCCCTGATCGTGCCTTGTGCCCAGTCCTGATTCATGCATGTGATCTAGCAGGGCCATGCTATCTTGCCTACAGGGCTTTTCATGGTTTTGGAAACTTAGGAGTAGGGGAGTGGCAATTAATGCTGCCACCACTCCCCCACTGCCAAAGTTTTGAACCCATGGGGAGCCCTGTGGGCCAGATGTCACAGCTCTGTGGGTCAATCTGGCTCACAAGTGAGGGGCTGAGTATCCCTGATATAAAAGCTTTAAGTATTTTATCCTAAAATTGGAGAATTTTATGCAATGTAAAAAAACCAAGGCAGTTCTAAGCTGAAAAGGCAAAAAAGTTATCTTAGAATGTAGTCGCTAAGAAAAATCTATTTTATTAGAGCTGAAAAACACAGAAGATAACTGTTGATTGGCCACCTGAAGGAGACAAGTAGTGTTCAAATCTTTTCATGAAACAGTCTAAAACATTTCCTTATCTTAATCCTTTCTAATTATTTGTCAAACTGTTTTGGTCCACTTTCACCCCTCCATTTTCTCATTCACATTTATTCAAACTGTATGCACTGCTACAATAAAACCGTCAATTTTCATGCTTTTTTTAAAGCAAGCTATTGATTCAAAGTAACGCAATATAATTTATGCAGCTTCTCACCTCTGTGTGTCCAGTTCAAAACTGAATGTGCTTGGCAGAATGCCATTTGATGGCTTATGTGGAAATCAACATGTTGGTTGCTTTATTTTCATAAACCATAATCCAGAACTACAGTCAAAATCTTTTCAGGCCATCACATCATTTTGGTTACTCAGACACCCTTCTATCATTATTACTTAAGGTTTCCTGTACATTAGGGGAGCTGTAATAAATCAGTCCTGTGTCTTTCAAGGCTATGTTGTTCAGTTGTGGATGTCTGAGTTAATTTGTAAATCAAGCGCATACATTCAAGACTATGAAGTCCAA
The DNA here is from genome assembly GCF_030867095.1 of Alligator mississippiensis. Lineage (NCBI taxonomy): Eukaryota > Metazoa > Chordata > Crocodylia > Alligatoridae > Alligator > Alligator mississippiensis. The sequence goes on from NC_081824.1 coordinate 44,166,362, forward strand.
GTAGCATTTTTTTCCCCTTAAGAAAGCAGGAAGCAACTCTCATAGGCAAAGTAAAGTTTTAGTCATATTCCACCTACATGGGCAAACCAATTAGAATTTTTAAAACAGTTTAAATAATGAGAGTTTTTATATGTATATAAAAACAATTTACTTGATTTTTCCAGTGTTATTTTTGCAACATGGAAAGGGGCCTATAGCTCATATTAAATTCATAGCTTAGACAGTAATGTATTAATAGTATTTCAGGTCCCTATCAATATCAGGGCTCCCCTGGGTCCGATGCTGTACAAACATTTTAAGAAACAGAACCTGCTTTTAATAATTTACAATCCATATTGAAATAAATTGTGACAAGCAATAATTATTGAAAGATGTCAGGAGAAGGACTGGGCATAATAATGGTAACACAGAGATGATAGGTGCATATTATTTTTGGGTATTTACATCAGATTTCTTTTAAAAGTTAAATAAGAAATAATAAACATAATAGGTCTTTGCCTTATGCCTACTACAGTTACTTCCAGTGAATGCATGTCCAAAATACTTTTATCTGTTGGCAGAGATGGGCTCGTGTATACTTAAAACACTATGAACACAGTTTTTATTGCCAAATTAGGGGAGAGATTCTCAGCTGAACACAACTTTGTTTAGCATTAACCTCAGCAATGCAACAATGGCCTCATATCATCTTTTTGTTCTGTGATCTTGATACAATCTTGAAAATTGGACTTATGATGATTAGAGCAGCCTCAGGTTTTCATGTTTGTAGAGTGTAGGGAGAGCGGTCCCTAAGACACCATTCTGCAACTAGGGATTCAGCATGGAGGGTGATAAAGAGCTAAGTACAATAGATGACCACACATGAGGAAATATTTGTATAGCTGGTTAAGAGATCTTTAAGGCTGTTTTGCATTACTCTTAATTTAAAAGAATGTTTCACTCCTGCATTAAAATTAATCCCACAATGGCCAAAAAATGAGTTCCATGTACAGAAAGCTAACATTCACTATAGAAAACTTCTCAGAGCTAACTCAAGAGAAATATGCCTGAGAAATATATGCACACTTACGTTTACAGACAGGTGGCCTCCCTTTGTTACTCCATAATTCATCTTCTTGACACACTGCTGTTGCTTGTTGACTAGTTTCTAGCTTGAAGCCCTCCTTGCATTCATATATCACTCTACTGCCCAAAGAGAATTCATTACCCATAACTGAACCATTCCCTGGAGATTCTGGAATACCACAGGATACAGCTGAAAAAGGGGGGACAAAAAGTAAAAATCTGGTATGTTCTGGTATTATTAAAAAAAAAAAAATCACATTTACCCTCAATAATCAGAAACAGCACATGAATAACAATGCACTTGTATCCCTTTGATTGGTAACTAGTGGAAACAATTTATATTACCTTTATAACATTCTAACGTTTTCCAATGATACTTAAAAATGCATGAGTAAATTAGAAAATGCATTTTGTATTAGCAGGCTCTCTCATAAATTGTTTCTTATTTAGTGCAATTTCATGACCTAAATGCAGCATAAAGCTTAAATTATCAGAACAAATATATGGCCCAAATTTTATTTACTGGTCTAAAAGTAATTGTCCAGCAAGTATCCAGTATTATGAGCCCGAAGTAAAAATATAGGAACATAAGACTGGAAGGGACTATGGTACAGTTTCCTGCAGCACAAGCACAGAGAATTATATATATATATATATATATATATATATATAGGGTCTGCAGTGGTATCAGTGATATTTACTTTCTCATGTCACAAAGCACTCCAAGCAAGCTGTATAAAACACTAAGGGCCTTGTTACACATAGAGTTAAGTCATTTTCTGGAGCACTGAATCTCTGAACTGGCTGCATGTTAACAACTTTTGAGTGGCTTAAAGCACTCATTATTTGGTTTAACATTACACCACTCCAGGGCAGGATTATCTCCAATCTGCCTAATTTTGGCCTGTTCCATTAACTTGTGGCCACCCGCCATAGCTTTTCTGCTCAAGTTGAAGTACTCCACACAGAACACTGTGGATGAAAAGGGATGCTGGGGCACAAAGGGGACAGGCACAGCACCTTGCCCCTGGGGTCATCATGCCTGGTGGCTGTGATACTTCCCACCATCACTTGCTCCCATCAGGAGCAGAGTGAGCCAGTCTGAGTAAGGGGGCACTGCCTTCCCAGCACTGCTAACATCAGCTGTTCCAGGACTAGCAGCTGGTGTGAGTGGCAACAGGAGACAACACAGCTGCTAGGCACTCCAGGGCTGTAGCGCTCACTCTGGCCAGCAGGAGTAGCAAGTCTGTCCTTCCTCTAGCTCCTAGTCCTGCTCACCAAGCTTCTAGTGGCAACTTACAGTTGTATAGATGAGGGATAGTCAGAGCAGGTTTTTCACCTTACTGTGTAACTGCTTCACTAGGCTGAACAACAATGAACAACAATGAATTGATTAAAATTTGTTTGGTTTACCACATAAGGTCTGACAAGGTCCTAAGATCCTTGGTACAAATTCAAAAGTCTAAAAACGTATAGTGTGCCATAGGAAGAGATTAGAAGAGATGAATAGCAATGCCAAATTCCTTTTATACCTGCAATAGTAGCTATAGTGGTCTCAAAAGTGGGTCATGCCCCATGCTGCAGGAAAAGAAAAAAGGCTCCTTTTTAATTTCAACTATTCCTTTTTGACCCTCAATCTGTTGATTTATTTGACCTGCAGCATATGAGCAGAAAAACCAAGAACCTGAAAGTTTTTCAGGACCACTAAGGGCATCAAAACGCCCATCTCAATTTATGACCATTCTTCAATGCTTAAAGAGGAAGGTAAGCTAAACATTCAAGAAAGACAGCAAAAAAACCTTCCTGGACCCTGCAGTAAAGCAGCAGCAGAAGACATGAAACCTGGGTTTAATTGGTTAAAAATCAGTTAATATTGATCAATTAGAAACTTCTAATCAGTGCTGCATGAAAACTATTCACCTACTTTCCCTGAATTCTTAGCATGCTTGCATCATTCCATTTTTACTATAATTCAATTTGATTAACTTAATTTTATTTATTTACTTAACATTACTATTAAAGTCACTCTAACAACTCATGTACATAAAGTTAAGCACATAGTTTAATGCTTTGTTGGTCCACACCAGATTGCTTAGTATCAGGCAGAATTAACCTTATTCCCTATTCACACCTTGGAGAAAAATGCTACAAATAAAAGTGCTTGAGAAAGATCTTCAATCTCCTTCTCTGAAAGAGACAATATCCTTCATTAACAATTCTCCTTGAGCTTCCAACCTATTAACACTCTTGTTGTTTCTTTAACCCTCCCACCCCAGACAACTTTATTCAACCTCACAAAGTTTAATTTCTTTTCCATCCACAGTAAAACGAGATGTTTTACTGTGAAGTAGCATAGTTTGCTGCACAGTAAGCAAGTGCATCTGCATGTACACATGCTTACTGTGCAGTAAACCTCATTAATTGTGAGTAAATTTGCTACCTGCAAATGTAAGTAGCAAATTTACTTCCAATTACAAACTCAACAGTAACGCTCATGTAGACACTTGACCAGGAGCAAATCTTCTCCCCATCAGCCGGCCACCAGTGTGTGGGAAATTGCTCCCTGCCCACAGGAGCTGCTTGCTGCCAGGGCAGGCTTTGGGGTGAGGACTATGTTCACCTGCCCTAGCAGCAGGATGCTCCAAGCCCCCAACTCTAAGATTGCAATTCAGGGAATGAAGGGTGAGAGACTCTTATCCCCCAGCTCTAGTTCTGCGACAGCAGGGCTGGCACTGGGAGGTCCTTATCTCCCAGCACCAGCTCCATGATTGTGGGGCTGGTGTTAGGAAATCCTTATCTCCCACCCTGAGCTGGTGCTGGGAACTCCATGCTGGTGGGCCTGGGGAGCCTGTTCCCCATCCAGCTCCATGCTCCCTGGCTCCCCAGCCTGTTCCCTACCCAGCTTTGCACTCAAGGAGCTGAGCAGGGAACAGCATCTGCCCCACAATTGTTGGGGGTGGGGTGGTGGGTGCATGGGTGTAGTAAGTCCCATCCCTCTGTCCCAATCTGCCAGTAAGGCAGCTAACAGTGAGCTGGGGGGAGCTGGGGCCAGGAGCCACTATATATATAGTGGTGTTTCATTTTAATCATGGAAAAAATGTGGATTTGGGGTTACTTTTTTAAAACCGAAAATTGTGTGTGGGGGGGGGGGGTTAGATCAGAGAAAACCAGGATGCCTGCTGATCTGCTGAACATCTCATCCTCTCCCCTTCCTAAAAAAGAAAGAAAGAAATCTGGGGGAATTGAATTTTATTTTCTAGCTTGGTTTTAAAATGGTTAGCAATCTGCAGGGGGTAACTCCGAGACATCTGAATAAATCAGTAAACCGGGAAAGGTGTTATATTTGCCCATGGCACTTAATAACAAAAATTATGCTTTTACATTCTTAAAAATAATGTTTGTTTTAAGCAGTTGCTGGGAGCACACAACATTATTTAAATTTAGCCCCTGCTGCTTAGCCATTGTGTCTGGCCCCTAGTCTCAATGGCATTTATGCACTATGCATTTAATATTGCATAGTGAAATAGTTGTTGCGTTCGTGGGATAAGAACCTAGAGTCTCCACCTTTTGACAGTAATATCTAGCTCACTATGGCTTGTTCTGCTCCTACTCCCATATTTCTTCCTGTCTTGACTGCCCAGTGGGCCAGCTTCAAAAAGACACCTGGAATGTGCTCCAGGAAATTCCCAGCCCACAGTCTGGTGGTCAGAGCCCTTTATAAGGAAGGAAGAAAGAAAGTGAGGTACAAAAAGTTTCTGGGTAGTGATGCTAGAACTGAGCCTTCCACACCCTAGACAAGTGACCTAATTACTGGATAAAGAAGTGGGTGAGTTTTCCTCCTATGGTGTCAAACATAGGCTACTTATGCTTTTCTCTGACTGAGGTTTCAGGGGCTCACATGTCATTACACTTGCAGTTAGGCAATACTATTCCAACCCAGAGTTTATGTGGCTATAATACAGCATTTTGAGTGTGTGAGGAAGGGTAGAACAGGACAGCTCCATAGGTACAAATATATTAAACTGTCACAAAGGCCAAAAATCACACTTGCCCAGCTCTGTAAGGTTGAATTAGGTGCCTAAAGGTGAAACAGGATTTTACCTGAAGTTTTTAGATCCTACATTTCTGTAAACAGTAAGAGGTCATTTTTATGATAAACTGGACTTGAAATAAAAAAAAAAACAACAACAACTCTGCCCCATTTCTATATTCAGTTGTAAGAAGCAAAGGAAAATTGATATAAGGAAGGAAAGGATGGTCTTTATTTGGAGCCTATTAAATATATATGAAAAAAGAAATACATTTTTAACTCATTTTGTCATTTACCTGCTTCAGTATAAATGATTAATTTCACCATGCATTTTCATGGTACCATAAACATGAAAGCAGAGTTGTTTTCATTATTTCAGAGCTGTCACATTTGATATGTTTAAATTAAACTACAGCATAGTGTTTTGAATATGATTATAATGAGGCAAAATAAGTACTATGAAGTGATGAGTGTGTTTCACTTTGCTTCTTATTCTATTTCAATTGTGTTTGCTCCCATCTGGAATATGCCAAACTACACCCACAAGTGGAACTAGAAGAATGTGACAAAACAAAACACTTCATTTGCAATATTCACACTGGCTTTTTCTTTTTTACCATCCTACCACCAAATTTTCATGGTGAACACAATGTGACAGCTGGGAAGCCTTTGTCTGTACTTAGAAACTGGTAAAAAGTTGAACTGCCACTGTTTTTCTACTTATTAAAAATTGCCATGCTCCCTATTCCCAATTGTTTTGTAATTTTTTTTCTGTTCACAACAAACTTTGGGCAAAATTTCCTGAGCTCCCCCACAGAACCTCTTTTTCAATTTGTTTCTGCCTTGCGGCAGAGTAGCTAAAGGATTGGCTTGGGATGCAGTGGGTTTCATTTTAATTTCTTCTCAGTGTTTACAGAGATTCTTTTTCAGCATTTTCTTCTGGTGCCAAAATCTCAGCCTCTTTTTTAAGAATGGCAAAAATAAGGGCTTAAATTTTAAAACATAGCCAGGCCTAATTCTGTTCTCCTTAAATAAGAGGAAAACTGGAGTAACCTCTTTGCATTCAAGAGTTTCTATTGAAGCAGAAGTGAAGCAGAATTTGGTTCTCTGTCACTTAAAAAATGCTTAATTCATTTTATCAGCAAAACAGCTCTGCCAGGACTCATTGCTTCCACTCTACCAAAGTAACACTATTATATAGGCTTCTTAGGCAATCCTCCTTATTGCATGTCATGCTGCAGAATAAAATATGTATAATATTCCATTTTATCTTCACCCTTCTACAAACTGCACCAAAACAAATCTATTGTTATGCCGGTCCTGATGAGCTGCATACTGTATCATGGCACCCGGATTTTAGCATCTTCACCTGTCACTTCCTCTCTTATTATTTCCCTTTACTACTTTTCTTCCACTTAAGCTGCACAGTTAACTACCCACTTTGTTTCCTTTTCTCCTCTCTTATACAGGGATACTGTTGAAGATCTTTCCACTCCTTACGTTCAAAGTTATCACAGCGGTAGTTCAAACTACTAATTATAGCTGTACCTCCTGGTGCTGCTCCAGTTATAGTCAGTCCAATTATGTGTTGCTCATGTCTCTCCCAATAATGCTAGTAGTGGAAAGAGGTATTCCTGCTGCTACTGCTTTCCTGATAACACTGCTGGCTTTTAGACCAGCAGTGTCCAAACAAGATTATTGGCTTGAATAAAGTAATATGAACAGCAAACACACCTGCATTTTGGAGTAAAGTTTGATTAAAAGAACTAACTAAAATGGTATTTGGTCCTTTATCATCTGAGAGAATGTCAATGCTGTTAAACTCCTAAGTTCACTGAAGCGACTCTCAGCTTCCCACATGCTTGATAAAATGGCTAACAGCAGTCTGAGAAAATTGTCCAATTCAATCAGTGGTCCCTATATTTCTCAGGTCAAGGATTAGAAGAGACTTACAGCCTCCAGGACAAAGATTCACTTGTACTCATTCATGAACACTTCCAGCTGGGTTATGTGCATTCATACAGTGAATAATGGATTGGTCTTTAAACTTAATTATATCCATTGTTTTGCATTGCAGCAAGATACACTTCCTCTGAACAACAGATAATCAGTGCAAGCTGAAAACCTACTTACTACCTAGAAGTGGGGATACGACTTCAATTGTTTAAATATTCATCATTAAAAATATTTTCCTGCTTCTACAGGAGTGCTTTCCCAATTTTCCTCTTCTCATAAGAGAGAGAAATTGAGATTTATTCAAAATATGTTCATACATACTGTATGAAAATACCTTACATGCAAATGCAGTTATGGTGATATATGCCACAAAAATATTTAAATAAAAAAACAGAGTTAATTATGCAGTAATTTAACTAATATTTCATGTTTTGAAAAAAATATTGCAAGAAATTCCTGAAAGTTGAAGTTCCTCCTGACTTAATTAAGTTAAATCTTAATGATGAATTTGGCCCGGTACTGTATCTATATTTAGAAACATGGACCTTTTCTTTATTTCTCTGTATGAAAATGAATGTCTTCAAGAAAAAAAATAGTTTTCACTATCACTCAGAAAATATCCCAGCCTCAGTAGTTTATTTTCACTCAAAATAAACCCTCAATAGTTTATTTTCACTCTATTTTAACAAATATTAAAATATGTGTTTATTTTTTCTGAAATAAAATCATTCCATGTATGCTTAACTTAAATCCTTGCTATTAAGGTGTCACCAAATATGGCCAGAATCATTAGCATGTGTTATAATTCAGTGATGTTCCTTAAGGGTTCTTATCAAAAGTCCTTTGTAGCCCTGATAGAAATCCTTACACTTACATTATCAGAAGCCTATAGAGTTCTATGCACTCGATAATCCAAGCATTTAGGGCTAGATTTTCCCTCCCCAAGGAAAAAAGAATTACTCCCCTACTCTCCTCAAAATAGCACAAATGCCTAAAAGCAGGCATTGCAACACTTACAAGTTAGACATCTGGCCCTAGCAGTAGACTCCAGAACCCTAATAAGGTCCTTAGGCTTCTTAAGCAGTGCATAGGGAGAGTTATGAATCTTTAATAGGATAAATAGTTAATCACAAACCATGGTTTTTGCTTTGTGAATTTAGATCATAACCTTTACAAAAAAATCCTGTGAATGGAAAACAAACCCTTCAGCAACTTTGCGTAATTGATGTTCTTGTCAGTTTCACTACTAATAGGTCTGCAAAATCGTCAAATACAGGTTTCCCTCACTTTATGCAGGTTCTCTATATGGAAATTTGCTCTTATGTGATGACCCTTTTTATATCCCAATTTTGTTATATGCAAGGTAAATTCACTCTTATGTCACTGGCAGCAGGTAAGTCTGTGGTGAGAGGGGAAAGGGTCATGGACAGGGGGGAGGAGGGGGGGCCCTCTCACCCCAGCCCCTGGAACCAGGTTCTTCCTGGCAGGGCGCTGGGCCACAGTGTGCTTGGAGTGGGTGGCAGCAGCACTGGGAGAGGGGCTGGAGGGGGGGGGCTATGGTGATTTTTGGGGTGGCTGCAGCCCTCCACATAGCCTCCTTCCCAGCTCCGCCACTTCCCACCCTGGCTGTTGGGCACCGGATGGGGGATATGGCTCCTGTTGCTAAGGGCTGCCACTGCAGGCTGAGGCTGGGGGCCATGCTGGGCTCTTCCTGGTGGGGGCTGGGCCTGGCTGTGTTCGGGGCGGGCAGTGGTGGTGTTGGGAAGGGGCTACAGGAGGGAATACAGCCACCCTCCTACCCTCCCAGCATCGCCGCCACCCCCCAAGTGCAGGGTGGCCCAATCCCCCCACTGATAAGAGCCTGGCACATCCCCCAGCCCCAGCCCAAAGTGGCAGCCCATAGCAGCAGGAGCCATGCTCCCCATCCCATACCTTGTCCCAGCTCTGCAGCACCTGCCTCTGCCCCAGCCCCACTCCCTCCCTCATCACCAGCAGAGGGAGGCAGATTGAGGCCCCACTCACTTCAGCCCCTGGGTCTGGGCTCTTCCCAGCAGGAGAGTTGTGCTGTGTTGCACTTGAGGTGGGTGGTGGTGGTGGTGCTGGGAAGGGGATCAGGGGGGCTATAGCAAATTTAGGAGTTGCTGCAGCCCCCCCCCATAGCTCCCCTCTCAGGGTTGCCGCCACCTGCCCCAAGCACAGCCCAGCCTAGCCCCACACTGGGAAGAGCCCTGAACAGCCCCAGCCCAAGCAGACTTACCTGCTGATGATGCAATCAAGATTTTGGAACATATCCTTATTTGTTACTTTGTAAAGTGGGTTCCCTTTATGCAAATTTTAGTTATGAACAGTTTTTTTAGGAACATATCTATCGCATAAAGTGAGGGAAACCTGTAGGTCAATTTCACAGAGAAGCTTTAGGAGGCCTCTAGGCTCTGGGATAGCTCACATTTGGACTTTCTCAGGGCCAGGAGCCCCACAGTTTTCAGAGCAGGCAGGCCAGGAATCTATGGAGTATTCATTCAGAATCCTGCCTTGGATTTAGTGAAAGTACATGTGACATAGGGATTCTGCATGAAATATCACTTTGCTGGATAAAATATTTTAAATAATTCTGATTCCACCAAACAGCAAAACAGCAAGAATTTTCTAAGAGCACAGAAATAGTATTTCAACCAAATATCTGTTGATAAAAAAGACAGCAGCAAACCTGGGGATATGATAACAGTCATCAAATACATGAAGGGTGATTTCAGAAAGGTTAGAAATACATTCTTCTCTGTGGCTACAGGGGATAGTGTTTGAAGCAATAAACTCAGGCTATAGCAAAGAAAATTTAGGTTGGAGATTAAAAGGAACTTTCTGACTATGAGGGTGTTCAAGCACTGGAACAGGCTATTTAGAGAAACTTTAGAATCTCCACGTTTGGAAATTTTCAAGAGCAAGTTGGACAGATGTTTGTCTGGGATAGTTTAGTAAGCAAGAGCAGGAGGTTGCACTAGATGACCTTGTGAGGTCCAGCCCTACTTTCCTCTGATGCAATGCTCATAAAACTGTCTTACTGATGCATTTTACCTTTTTTCTCCTGAAGTTTCAACACAAACAATAATTATACATGTGAATATTTTCTGGACTGGGAAAATATATTATTTAACTCTCCTCATATACTAAAACAGGTGACATATTTTATAAATATTTCACCAGTATTTACTTAGGGTACAGAGAAATCCTAGGAAACCTCAAAAGTGGAAGCCTTAAACAAATTAAAAAGTGGATTTATATATGAAGTTTATAATGGAAGTGCTTCAGAAACTTACTGCCATCATTGTTCATTCCAGCTTTTATTTTTTTACATTTGTTGTGACCCATGATTCTCTGTTACTTCATGAGCTGCATAAATAAGCCATGTTATACAAGTTCTATATACATATATGTTTAAGAACTTTGTTCCTGTTACATATATACATGCATACACACACACATACATATATATGACTAAAGATGATATAAAATGGCTTAAAAATGAAATCATACACTTCAGGAGGGGGTTGTGCTCTATGTAGCCACTGAAGGATCACTCTTATTTCACATTATATGCCTTAATGGTGTGTCTGTAGCTATGGCCCCATCTATATGTTATACTTAAGGCATGATTAACCAGTTAATCATGTCTTATGTGACCACCCATCCAGAAGTTCAATCAATAAATGGTGTGATAAAAAGAAATAAGCTACAAGTTATTCCACAAGCACATGCAATAACTACATAGCTGTTTCCTATCATGCCATTAGTTAAACATGTGTCCAGGGGCCTCTGTGGCTGGGAGCCCCATCAGCTGATCATACCTCCCAACTTGGGGGGAGGGAGGTGGCTATGTGCACCTCTGAGCCTGGGAGCTCCCAGCTGATGCTGACCACCAGGCATGGGAGCACTTGCCCTCTTGCCTGAGAGCTCCATCAACTTACAAGGAGCCCAGCCATGGATCCCAGCCACTATTTTACTTCTAGCAGGTATGTGTGTATGGAGGTTTTGACACAAAAAAAACAACAGAATCTCAAATTATGCCTAAGTGCCAAAAACTGCAACTTGATGAAGAATGCCTTGCATTCAACAGCTCGTTAACTATTTCAACCACACAGTTGGTCCAATAAAAGATATCATCCTAAGAAACCCTTTCCTGATGCATGATTTGTGGACCATCAAAGCTATAACATTACTCTTACATTAACAAAAACTGTAATTGCAGATGCACTATTTAGACATATCAAATGAAATAGGATTTAAATATACCCCCACTTCTGTCCTTGTCCAATGGACAAGCTTTGCTCCAGTCCTCTCTCTTTTCTGTCTAAACCCATTTCCTCTTCCTAGTCTCATCCCAAACTCATATACTATCTCCAAAAATCTAATCTCAATCTTCTTGCACATCCAGTCCCAGCCTCCCAGTCCAAATACCCCATATAAGTCCCAGGTATCCCTTCATCCTGGCTCCCAATCTCATTTTCCCTCTTCGAAGCACCTTTTGTCTTGGAAATCTCATCTGGTTTCAGTCTTCTTCCTACTCTTGGTCACAATATCTTCCCAGGCCTTCCCCTATGGGCTCCCAAGCAGTCCCTTTGTTCATCCAGCCTCTACTTTCTCTCCTATTTCTCCCATTCCTTTTCAATGTGCCAGGTTCCAAATTCTAGTCTAGTCTCTTGACATCCCAAGTCTGTTTCTTGTTGGTCTGCATTTGAGTTAGAGCATTAACTCCTGAATGATGCCTATGTGCCAGCAGGGGATATACCAAGAGCACAAGAGAAGCTGTCTTGTAGCTCTCAGTTCTTGTACCCAGAATGATGTGCTGGAGCTGGAGTATCTTCAGTGTAGAAGGAATGGATAGCTGATAGTGGACACGTCTACACGAGACATTACTGAACTTGTGTAATTGTATAATTTCACAAGTAGTGTAAGTATTAGTACTTGTATAGTCATGTACTAAATAAATGGGCAGTCAGTAGAGTTACTGTGTAGTAGCACCAGCCAATACCTTTTAAGTGAAACTAGTGAGCAGCAGCCTAATAATACTTCACAACAGCATGTTAGCACTAAGTGCTGTAACGTGCTACTGCTTAGTATTATTTGGCTACTGAACAGTCAGCATCTCATGAAGATGTGCCCACTAAGCATGTATGTAAGGCTGTGAAGTAAGGTTGTAAAATGCTTATGATATGGTTAAATTTAACCAGTGTTTCACTTGGGCAGGAAAAGGTACATGCTGTATTGTAGGATTAGCCTTGTGCTAGATTTCAACTTCCAGCTCTACCACATCATCACATTTTTTTTTTTAAACTGGTCAAACAACATTTTTTCCCATCTATTTTGTTTTTGGGAATGGCTGAACATTTTTGCAGAAATTTTCCACACATATTTGGCTCAGAGCAAGCATCCAACATAGTGCAGAAGTTATAGCTTACCCCAGCTATGAGCTTTTATCATAAGAAGTGCTGGGAAAACTTAACTATAGGTAGCACTGTCAACTCGTCTAAAAGTTAAATGAGAATTGAAGCAGGAACCTGTCATATTAAGTCAGACCATATGGCACACTGGACATACCATACATCTAATCCAATCTTATTTGACTTTCTTCTACTTTCTACTTCAAGGACACTTCACAAAGCCTGTAACCATAAACCCCATCACCATACACTACAATCTACCTACAATCGTGTTAACAATATTTACTAAAAAGACACGAAAAAGTAATTAAAATTAATTAAAATTATTACATTCAAATATCAGTTCTAGACAAAATATTATACAATAATACAACAATACAAATAGTCAGAACACAATATTCCAAGTGAAAACAATAATTTACTATTTTTTTGGCATAAAATATTGCACTGAGCTGAGAACTTTCTGGAATTTAGCATTTAACCAAGTATTAAAGACTTATTTTCCATTTGGTATATAAAAATACTTCATTAGACCCTTGTTTTTGTAAGTCCTTGGATTTCTCACACTTAGCCATGTGGTAATAATGCATGAATAAGCCCATTAAGTTCAATGTGACTGCTGACACACACATGTAGACAGTAATGAGGCCTTATTTTGTAAAAGGGTTTTGTGGGGGGTTTTTAGATAAATTATGGATTCAACAGCAATACAACATCATACCTTGGCAGATCGGGGCAGGAGAATCCCATTGGTACATGCCATTTTGACGTTGTCTGCATGTTGCATTAGTATGGCCAATCATTCTATATCCAGGTTTGCAATAAAAGTGCACTTTACTTCTAGTCGGGCCTCCTGTTTTGTTCACAATCCCACCATTCTTCAAGACAGAGTTTAAGCTGCAATAGGGAGCTATATGCCAAAAAATACAATAATATCAAGATATAAGGCATTTAATGCAAGTATAATAATCCCGCTTATAGCAGTAATAAAACATGTTTATGCAGTTTAAAATTCTTTGAAATATCTAAAATTACTGTCAGAATTGTTCAGTATAAAACACGTATCTTATGTGGAAATAACATGAGGTGGAGGACTACCACTCATATCTCACTCACTCAGAATTATTTGAGATGATAAATCATAGAAGGGATGTAACCGAGTAATATTGCTGACATATGTAGTTGCTTCAGCACCTCAGATACCTCACATTTAATTATCTATCTCATAGATTAGATTAATTTAAAGATATCAGATATAGTTCCTTGAGCTACATATCATGCACACTACATTATTTGCTTTAGTTAATTACTATTTAAGAATTTCCAAGTACTTAAAAGTTTGAATCATTTAATTAAACACTACCCAAAAGACACGAAAAAAAATCAAGTAAAGTAAAACAAAAATGTGGAATTATCATATATATGGTGTTTTGGATTCTGGTTAATAATCAATGTGAATATTTCATTACATTTGAACTAGGCACTTTAGAGAAATGTCTTCATACAATGATATTATATAGTAATATAAAAAAATGTTCATATGATCATAGACGGTTATACTTTCAGAGAAATTAAACACTGGGGAAAAAAACAAAACCTAAACCCTGACTTTGTGTGCCTATGAAAATATTGGCTGAATGCATGATCTAGAATAAAATACAATGCAGGCTTTTTTTTTATTACCACTCTCAACCTTCAATGCCCTTATTATTCTTGTCCTGGACCTGGAGTAAGCAGAGACTGCCAAAATTGTCAAAATACAACATACTGTGATGTGCTTTAATAACAAGAATAAAAATCAACTAGACAGAGAATTTCATTTCAGACTGTGACCTAAAGAAAAAAAGAGAACTTACTGTAAGTCTCTAGAAGTCAAAGGGTAATACATTATTAACCTACTTGGCCATTTTGCCTTCTGAAAATAATAATTTAATAAATGTATTTTGCATATTTTGTTATGGATTCCAATAACTGTATATGCATGAATGGAAGCCCAATAATTGGTGAGACACCTAGGACTTGATTATTCTGAGTATTTCACAGTAGCTGTTTTTTAATATTTAAAGCACAGCTGCCATTGATTTCACATATAACTAAGAATGCTTGCCACTTGTGCAAATTTGATTGCAGAGTATCAAGCCAGATACCCACTTTTCAATATGGCATTTTCTGACTTTCATGTGAGTGATAATTTTAGCAATATTATTTTAATATCGGGCATCAAGCCCAAAGAGAAGAATGAGACTGAGTGGTCCAGTAAAGATTCTGTAACAAGAATGGACATTAGAAGAGCCCTGTTGGATAGAAAACTGGATTGACTTAGTGACTAGTTTAACAGAACCAGGACAAAAATCCAAGACAGAGAACAGATTGCACTTGGACTGGTAAGGTTGGAGATGACAGCGGAGAGCAGGTCAAACACGGCAAGAATCAAACACAAGGGTCTGCATCTATTAAAACATCCTCCTTTCTAGAGTCTAGAATGGAATACAAAATTCTAGTATCCCCATTGCCTTGCTGCCAATAAATATCTGTGAAACCTACTGGACATGTTAGGGTCCCATACCTGCTCTAGTATGATTGATACTTAAAATGACAGGCTATTGCTACCATCATTAACTCCATGACTTCATGTAGCATAAGGCTTTGGGGTGGATCAAACTTTCCAACCCTGCTGCTGCACCATGTGGGTGCCAGTTTGGTTCTAGATGGTAGAATTTGTTTTATCAGCTTTCATTAAAAAAGGGGAAAAAACCTAAGAAATTAAATGCAAAATAACCATGTTAAAGAAATATTTAACATTGCATTATCAAACCCTTGGAAGTAAGGAAATACAGGAATTAAGCATGCTGGTACAACCTTCATTTGTCTCGCTTTTCCATGTGTATGTAATTTAACTACATGATTGCATAGTACATATTCGACTGGATACCCGATTCATTTATTGAACTGGAAGGGTGGTGCTCCCATAATGAGCAGGTATTAAATATTTTGTATTATCCTAATAGTTTAAGGTATGCCCCTAAACCTTATTTACTGCACTCTTCAAACACTGCTATAAAGATCGAATAATTAATTTGCTTATAAGCTTTTCTGTGGCACACACAGCTATGGCATCTGTCTGGTTCCCAAATATTACTTATCTTCACAACATCATTGAAAGGTAAGGAGGTGTTATCATGCACAAGGCACAGAGATTAAGGCCAAAAGTGTTTGATAATTTTGCTGAGACACCCAACACTTTATTTTTCTGAATGTTTTATATTACACACCATTTTAATTGTTTTAAGTGTAGCTGCCATTGACTTGAGATTCAAATGGGAGTGCTTGCCACTTTTGCAAATTTGATTGCAGGGTGTCAAGTCAACTACCCATCCTTAAATCTGGCATTTCCAAACTTTTGATTGAGTGACTTTACAATTTTAGCAATATTATTTTAATATAACTTTTCTGTATTTCTGACTTAACATTAGAATACCCACTTGGTTGCAGGCCCAGCTCAGACCCACTTCTATAGACATGTTTAGATGCCCTGTTACCTCAGGCACACCAAACAAAGTGGCACAAAATTCATAGGAAAAGATGGTATGGCAGCCATAAAAATGTATTGAGCCAGAGCCTGCAGTCCTCATCCAACCTAAAGTCCATCTGAAGTCAATGTGAGTTTTGCCTAGGTGAGAACTGTAGATATACTGTAGTATTAAATATATTCTTTTTAATTAAACAGCTTGAATATTTATTAATTTATTCCACATTTTGTGGGAAGGAGGACAAGTTGGGTCATGTTTTGCAGCTAAATTCCTTAGAATAACAATACAGTTATTTTGACATTGTGATAAAGCTTGCTGAAAGCTATAACTTTTGATGAGTGGTTTTTGCACGTGTGGCCCTGCTGACCCTGAATAGTAAGTGGGCCTGGCAGCCAGTGACCTAACTACTAGGGCTGCGTGAAACAGCACTGTTTCATTTCAACTTCCACTTCACAGTTTCAACAGGACAGTGTTTCATTTTGAGTTTCATTCTGAAGCACTGTTCCATTTTGTTTTGTCAAAACTGCTTCGCTGTTTTGACACTGTTTCGACATTTTACCCATAGGTTATAATGGGGAAGCATGAAACTGTCTATAACTTTGTCATTTTTTGGCAGATTTGGATGAAAACAGCAGGGATGCAGTGCCTGGTGGCAGCGGCTTGCCCCAGCCAGGAACATTAATCCCCTGAAAATTCTCTTTTGGCTCTGAAGTTCCCTCACTACAGGGATCAACTGGCTAAGGAGGGCATCACCAGTGCTGAGGATCTCAGTGGCCTCAAGGAAGGGCTTGAGGACCACCAGGATCTGGGAGATGGTATCCCACTCAGCTCTGTTAAGGGGGCCACAGACCCCAATCTCCCCGACCAATGCCATTTCACGGATGGCCTTCTGTTGCTCCACCAGCCTCTCGAGCATCAGGTATGTGGAGTTCCACCAAGTCTCCATATCCTGAATGATTTTGTAGGATGGTTTTGTAGATGGTTGTCCTGCAGCATCTTGCTCCCCTTGATGCTCTGGTGGAAATAGCCTGCCACCTTCCTCCATTTGGAAATGAGCTTGCTGGTGGTGCTGGTGCCATCACCAGCAGCCCTGTCCCTCACCAAGGCATCCCTGACAATGAGGTAGAAGTTGTGTGCCACATAGTGGCTGCCAACAAAGTTGGCATCACGGACCGCCTTGACCATACCGGCCCCATTGTCAGTGATCATGAACCTGCGGGTGAGCTCACTCTGCCCAATGAGCCACTCCTGCACCAAGTGGTTCATAGCCTCCATGATCTTTTTTGCCATGTAGGACTCATCCATTAGCTGAGATTCAAGGAGAGCCCACCGACAGCCTGTCTGGTTACACCCGTGTCCTGTGAGGGAGAGGTAGGCACAATCTCCACCACAGCTGCTCCAGAGGTCCAAGGTGAAGTGTAAGGCCATCTGCAGACCTGCCTTGTGCAGCTCCTCCCTCAAGTACTCTCTGGTTCTTAGGTCTTGCCAGAATCTCTGTTCCTGGTTCCTAGTTCCTAGTTTAGTGTTTTGTCTCCTTAGCCCAATCCTTTATCCATGTTTAATTCTTGGGTTCTAGTTCCTGGTATTGACCACCACCAGATCTTTGCTCCTGACTCTAGCTAAGCTTCCTATTTCCTGGTTGCTGGCTCAGGGCTCCAATACAGACCTCAGCTTTTAGCTGTTGCCCAGGTGGCTTCTGGTCCTAGTCTAGATCCTACCTCTGGCTTCTGAACTTGTCTAATCCTAATCCCCTAGTTTATGATTCTCTAGTACCAAGACCCAACTGCCAACATCCAGGTTATACCCCTGTATCTACTCTATACAGTTTAGTAATCATTAAAAATGAGATGTTTCTATTAAACCAACTCCTATAATGGCTGGAGTGCAGAATATTCAATATCTTGCAAGATCAGGCACTAACACAGCAAGTAAGGAAGCAAGTACAAAGCCATAATTTAAAAATGTCTAGAAGTCTGAGGGTGAAAAAATGCCATAAGAAATGTCAGTCTCAAAAGCTGCAACCACTACCAAGTGAGCTCCATTTCTCTGCTTCATTGGGAATCTGGATAAAATGCTTATAATGTATTCCAGACTCGCACCTAGGACTACAGAGATAAAATACTTTCCCCCTTCTCATCTGGCTTCTGAGAGAGGATCTGCACTGTTACTATGAGAGGATTAGCAGATATTGGTGCAGTGGTTCAGAAGTGCTTTTCTCTAGGAACAACAAACCTTCAATCCATAAAAATGATGAAGTTCAAGCTGGCTATTCCACTGACCTGAACTCGTGTTACATTTATAGATTTAATTCACTTTTCTGAGTGACATATCAGCAAAGTTCTTTCAAGGCCTCCTAAGTATTAATGTTTTCTTCAAGGTAACACATTTGTACAGCTTCAGCTTACTTATATTTACAATGTCCACTTGTCATTTGTGACTAAAGACCAACCAGGGTAATGACCGCTTGGCTAAATCACACTTCAATGCTATAAGACACATCACCAGTCAACTGACATGTGAACAGCGGTAGCATGGATATAGACAAAACACACTCTCTTGCTGAAGCATGTAAAACATTTAGGCTGAGATTTTCAATGATGCCTAAAGGGTTCTGGATGTCCAATTCTCAATTAAAATTAATTGAAAATAGATGTCCAAATCCCTCAGGAGCATTATAAATCTCCATCTTAGAGTTAATAATATGACAATAACTTGCACAAAAAACTTACTCCAAAAAGGGAGACATTTTTTCTAACAGTTTCTTGATCAATTTAATATTAGTTCAATAATTGATGCCAAGAAGAGGCTTATAATTAATGATTTTTCCCTCATTCCACATTCCAAATTTTAAATGAAAAACCTGTGGCCTTTGCTTAATATATTTATCCTTAAAACATCACTGTGAGGTAGAGAAGTGATGATATCCCCATTTTTTAGGAGAAATTAGACACAAAAAGACAGGGCCAGCCCACAATTTTTGGGGGCCCTCTGCAAGATATAGTTTTGGGGCCCCCTGATCCATCAAAAAATCAAAATTGCAGTTGTGGTATAAGCTCACTGAAATAAAATAGTCAGAGCCAGGCTACACACACACTGACTGGGCTGCAGGGGGGCATGGGGTGGGATCACCATGTGTTGGGGATGCCTGGGTTCCCCCCCTGGGGCCAGGGCTGGGGCCAGAGCAGGAGCGGGAGTGGAGACAAGAATTCCTGCCCCACTCAACCAGGAAGGGGCTTCTTGCCTGAATCAAGCCCTTTAAACATGGCACATTGGCAGGAGATGAGTGAGGCACAGCCCCTTGGCTGTGGGGCCCACAGGATAGGATGGGCTGGCCCTGCAGGAAGATTGAGGGCAGGTCCATGCTGCCTCAATATTGCACTAGGGACTGTCATGCTAAACATGTGGTGCTTGATCCACACACACTGGCTAAATCCAGACAGTCAAAGAGCTCAAGGTGGAATTGACCCAATCTACATAGGTTTCTCTAAACTGCATAGATTGGACCGTTAATGTACAGAACTCATGTTCAGGCTTTCATTGGCCAAGGTAGGCAGATGCCTGCACTGGCCAGGGCCAGAAGGCAGGAGGTGCTCCTGCATGTTTCCCAGTTCTGCCAAGCAGTGAATGACCCAGCCCCAACCCCTTGCTAGCCCCCTACCTCTCAGCTGTGGGGGGGTTGGCAGAGGGGGGGAAACAACACTCCCCACATATCCCCATCAAGGTTTGCACAGCAAGTTGGGGGGAACCCCTAAGGAGGGGGAGCTTTCCCACTGCATAGCACAGCTTTGCTGGGCAGTGAATGTACCAGTCTCACTCCCTTACCAGCCCCCCAAAACGCACACCTGAGAGGCAGGGGGCTGGTGAGGGGTTTGGTTGGGGCATTTGTTGCCCAGCAGAGCCAGGCTGTGCAAGGGAAAGGTCTTTGGGGACCTCTCCCACACCCACTGTGCACACCCTGGCTGGGAAGGCGGGGTGTCTGAATGGTGAAGTGGTGGTGAAGGTGCAGGGTTGCGGTGTTTGCTGTCTTGTGCATCCAGGCTACCCAGTGGAAATCCTCCACCTTGGGGGCTTTCTCCCCCTGCTGTGCAGGCCCCAGCTGGGGAGGAGCAAGGGCTGGGGTAGGGGTCCATTCCCCACTTTGCCCATCCCCCATATGCTGCTGGCCAGACTGGGGAGCAGAGGCTTTGCTGCTTCAGCTTTGTGACAGTTACAAGGGCAGGGCTGCCTAGCTTGGCTGGAGCAGAGGAGCTGGAGTGGAGGTGAGCCTGCCTGCCTGTGAGGAAGGTTAGCAGGGAATACAATGCATCCTGAGATGCTGAGGGACTGAGACCTAACTTTTGTTGGGGGGGATCCAGAACAGAAGTTCAATAGAGCAGTCTAACCTAAAGTGATCCAATCTGCTATTACATTCATCCAAGTCTAACTTAAACTGAATTCCACCATTTTGAAACTGATCTATGTATACTGAACTTCTCTTCTGTTAAAGATTTAGATTGGTTTCCAATCACTTATACCAGTTTATGTGTAATTTCTGTCCTTAGCTATTATGTTCCAAAAGAGAAATAGTGTAGCCAGTTTAGAGCAGTGCTGTGTAGGCACCAGTAATCCCTTTCTCATCAGTGACTGCATAACATCAGTTTCAGGAGGTAGAGCATGTGGAGTAGGGGAGCATTCCTCCCTACCATGGCACCCATTTTGTCCAAGGCACATGGGAAACTTGTGGTGGGGCAGGGGGAATTTAAAACAGCTTTCCTGACAGATCAGATACTGCCTAGCAAGTGGGAAATCCAAAGCTTCTAATAGAAAAACATAATTCAGAAACTATAAAGGAAAGAAAGAAGAAAAAGAATACAACATTAAGGATCTATTACTACCTT
This sequence comes from Alligator mississippiensis, assembly GCF_030867095.1. Classification (NCBI taxonomy): domain Eukaryota; kingdom Metazoa; phylum Chordata; order Crocodylia; family Alligatoridae; genus Alligator; species Alligator mississippiensis. The sequence goes on from NC_081824.1 coordinate 44,187,255, forward strand.
TTAGGCTTGCCAAATCAGTTCATATTTACCGCGTAAACGGGCTAAAAAGAGCAGCATATAATTTCAAAGACCTATACCCTTTTTAGGAGTATCACTGCGAATATTAGGTTTTTCAAAAAATAAGATATCTAGCTGAATAACATGTCATTTATGCTATAGATTTTCTTACTTATGATGCAACATTTATAAATTATTCTGTTTACACTGTACTCCAAAGTCCTGTGCAAATCCCTATTCAGTGATTTTTCTTGCTGTACACTGTAAAGCGAGTCACCACACAGTGAAATTCGTAAATTTAAGACAGACAATTATAACCAGTTCAAAAAACCTGCTCACTTGATTCACATTGCACCTCTGACATGCTATGAGAGACGTGAAAATTTTATGATATGAAGGCAAAGCAATCAATACCTGATTATTGTTTTTAAAATGAAAGGGAAAGGGAATAATGGTTGTTTCCTGGATCCAGAGAAGGTTAAAAAAACACCCAAGAGAACATAAATAATTCAACTAAATGAAGTGAGAGAGTAGATTTGAAGACTTCAAATACTTGTATAATAGAATAGCAATGAAACCATAGCTTCTGATCAACTCTGATGTTTAATTTTTGTTATCCCATTCCTGTTCTATCAGCAACCAATTATAAGTTCAGTAACATGACCAAAAACAAGGCACTACTAACCATGTCTTCTACCTCTCTGCCAAACTAATAAAAATGTATTTGCTGAAAACAGCTACAGAAATGCAAAAGGCATGTTGTCAGTTTTTAAACTAGCTGGCTAAATCTTAGATCCTATTCCACCTCTAAGACATATAAGTGGTATTTAGGTGGCCTTTTGGCATCTAAGGATGCAAACAAGTGTTTACTGCACTGGTCTAGGTGGCTTACTTTAAGCTGCATGGGTGCTTGTCCACGTAATCAGCATTTACCTCCTAAAAATGCTCCTGGTTTAATTTTCCTTACTTAGTTTACAACAAGTAATTAAGTAACATGTATGTGATTTAATACAAAATGGCTTATGCTATAACTAGTAAAATGCACTAGGGGGTACATCAGAACAATTTTATCCTTCTTCCCTTTCAGTACTACTTTACTGCTAGGTGGTGTTTTTGCACAAGATTTAATATTTTGGTTGGCTTATTTTCTTGGGTCATGCCAGATTTCTTTTTTGGAGGGAATTGTTGGTGGTGTTGCTTGTTGGTGGTTTTGTCTGAGAAACACATATTTTGAGGAGGGGGATAGCAGTGCTGCCCGTCTCCCCTGCAAAGACTCCCACTTTTTCCTGGGTGCTTGTTGCTCGTTGCATGGGGTGCTGCTGGATGGGGAGGGAAATCTTTTCATTCAAAAGTCAGCAAGAGTGAGCCTGCCTGCCTTCCCCTCACAAGTCTGGACTGGCACTGGGGGTCTGTACCGCAGGCCTCCCAAAGGGGCTGCCCCCTTACCCAAGCCTGGTCCCAAAGCAGTTCTGTTCCCTGCTTTTTCTGCGTGCTTCTTGCACTGGGTGCTTGGTGTGGGGTATGGGCTACACAAGAACGATGAGCTCCATCCGAGGGTGCTGAAGGCACTGGCCGACATCATTGCAGAGCCACTGGCGGGAATATTTGAACGCTCGTGGTGCACGGGCCAAGTCCCGGAGGACTGGAAAAGGGCCAACGTGGTCCCCATTTTCAAAAAGGGAAGTAAGGAGGACCCGGGCAACTATAGGCCAGTCAGTCTCACCTCCATCCTTGGTAAAGTCTTTGAAAAAATTATCAAGGCTCACGTTTGTGAGAGCCCGGCAGGACAAATTATGCTGAGAGGAAATCAGCACGGGTTCGTGGCAGGCAGATCGTGCCTGACCAATCTAGTTTCTTTTTATGACCAGGTTACAAAATGCCTGGACACAGGAGGAGGGGTGGATGTCGTATACTTAGACTTCAGGAAGGCCTTCGATACGGTATCCCACCCCATACTGGTGAACAAGTTAAGAGGCTGTGACTTGGATGACTACACAGTCCGGTGGGTGGCGAATTGGCTGGAGGGTCGCACCCAGAGATGGGTCGCACCCAGAGCTGGGTTGGTTTCGACCTGGAAGGGTGTGGGCAGTGGGGTCCCGCAGGGCTCGATCCTTGAACTGATACTCTTTAATATCTTCATCAGTGACTTGGACGAGGGAGTCAAATGTACTCTGTCCACGTTTGCAGATGACACACGCCGGAGGGCAGGGAACAGCTGCAAGCAGACCAGGATAGGTTGGACAAGTGGGCAGAAAACAACAGAATGCAATTCAACAAGGAGAAATGCAAAGTGCTGCACCTAGGGAGGAAAAATGTCCAGCACACCTACAGCCTAGGGAATGACCTGCTGGGTGGCACGGAAGTGGAAAGGGATCTTGGAGTCCTAGTGGACTCCAAGATAAACATGAGTCGGCAGTGTGACGAAGCCATCAAAAAAGCCAGTGGCACTTTATCGTGCATCAGCAGATGCATGACAAATAGGTCCGAGGAGGTGATACTTCCCCTCTATCGGGCGCTGGTCAGACTGCAGTTGGAGTACTGCGTGCAATTCTGGGCGCCACAATTCAAGAGGGATGCAGATAACCTGGAGAGAGTCCAGAGAAGGGCCACTTGTATGGTTAAGGGCCTGCAGTCCAAGCCCTACGAGAAGAGACTAGAGAAACTAGACCTTTTCAGCCTCTGCAAGAGAAGGTTGAGAGGCGACCTTGTGGCCGCCTATAAGTTCATCACAGGGGCACAGAAGGGAATTGGTGAGTATTTATTCACCAAGGCGCCCCCGGGGGTTACAAGAAACAGTGGCCACAAGCTAGCAGAGAGCAGATTTAGATTGGACATTAGGAAGAACTTCTTCACAGTTCGAGTGGCCAGGGTCTGGAACGGGCTCCCAAGGGAGGTGGTGCTCTCCCCTACCCTGGGGGTCTTCAAGAGGAGGTTAGATGAGCATCTAGCTGGGGTCATCTAGACCCAGCATTCTTTCCTGCTTATGCAGGGGGTCGGACTCGATGATCTATTGAGGTCCCTTCCGATCCTAACATCTATGAATCTATGAATAAGAACATAAAAAGGGCCTGGCTGCGCCCCCCCACCTCCCTGTGTATTGGCATCTGGGTATCATGTACCCAGGCTACCTAAAGCCTGAATGGAAACAATACTACTGGAATTTTTTATTTAAAACAGAAAGAATCCTGTTTCCTGTTGTTTGTACGCTCATGTCAAAAAGCATGATTTTTTCCAAAGCTAAGAACCAGCATGGGGGTGGCCTTGGGTTGTTATCAAAATTGATTAAGATTCCTTGGGTATCCCTGTGGCCAGAACAGCTTCCCCCAAAGTGGGGTTGAAGCATCATGATCAGCCTACTCCAACTCCCCCTCCCCCGCCATCACCAGACAGTGGCCAGCATGAGCTAACACCCCCACCCCTGCATGGCAGGGGTATGGTGTGGGTTGAAGTGAAGAAAGAAACAGCCCAGGCTCAATGAGAGGAATTTTCTTATCATTTAGTCTATTTGCATGTCAATCTTTTAACTGCTGCATTGGCAGAACATCATCACCTGCAGTCATATCCCCCAGCCTACAACCAGATTCCTTCAATGCTTGTTCCCCCTCCTGTTCTCTACCCCACAAGCTTGTCCATCTTATATTGTACTCGTGTTCCTTCTAAGCCTTTTTTTTTTGGTCCCACCAGCATGTCCCTGTCCTCCTTTGACCAACCTCTGCTTGCCATTGCTCCACCTGGCAGTCATACTGCTGCCTCTTTCTGGGAGTACAGGGGGCTGCAGATCAGGAGTGAGGGGCATCAGCTAGGTTTCGGGGGGAGGGGTTGGAAGGGCAGAGGGGTGCAGGTCAAGATTGAGGGGGTGCCAGCTGGCCTGGCAGGGGCTGCAGGTTAGCTATGATGAGAGGCACTGGCAGGGCTGGTGGGTCAGGGGACTTCAGGTTTGGAGTGAGGGACACAGTCAGGGCTGGGGGGCAGAGGGTGCCACCTGTGCCAACCACCAACCCCCCATGAGCTCGTGCCACAATCTCCAGGCCACTTCAGAGAGAGGAGAGTCACACACTCTTGGAGAGGTTTGAGTCCTGTGATGCACCCAGCTCTGGGTTGTAATGGTGACATATAACTGTGTATGGTGTGGACTGTTATATGTGGCTGTTGCACCCAGCCCTGGGGTGTATCTCAGCCCTCCCCACACACTGTTATATGGAGCTGTTACACCCCAGAGCTGGACTCATCTCTTCCCTCCCCATGCACTGTTATATGTGGTCGTTACACCCCAGAGCTAGGACTACCCCAGCAAGAGTAAGGGGGTGAGGGGCACTGGCAGGGCTGTAGGACAGTGGCTTGGTTGTAAAGCATGACCATGTTTTCTATGTAATTGATATATATTGTGCCTCCTGTAGGACAGGAGAGGACCATTTCCCATCCCTCCCTCAGACCATTACCTTAAGATTCCTCAACAGAACCTGTAAAACCAGTTGAGTGACTCTGGCCAAATCCTGGAGTACTGACCCTATTTACATTTTCACTGACATCCTGTTACACTTTTAGCTTCTTTCATTTCTTGGAGTCTCAGAACAGCAGAGATCTCCATGCCTGAAGAAGGGTGACTGAACCTGAAAGCTTGCCAAGAACTTTTTTCTAACTGCTCAGTTGATCTAATAAAAGGTATCACATCTACTCAAAGAACCTTGCCTGCCTATGTTCTTAGACCAACATGGCTACATCCAAAAATCCAGACCCCTTGGAATTGCTTTGTCTGCATTAACAGTGCTCCAATGAAGCTGCTTTTTGGATGGGGCCCTGGGGCCCTGGATGAGGGCACCAGCAGGGCTGGGGGGTAGGGGCTGTGGGTTTGAAGTGAAGGACAATGGCAGCATGGGGGGAGGCAGGGGCTGTGAGTTGCAAGTGAGAGACACCCCCAAAGTGTGACAAGTCAGTGACCATGATTTTTTTGACTGAGAAATTTTATTTATTTATTTTTATTTTTATACAGAGTCAGACATGGTTTGGCATGTTATGCCACAGCGTCCAAGGACCCCAGGTCTGCTTTTTGTGGGGAGACTTGAAATCTGACAGCACATTGTCCTATCAGCATTTCACAGTAACTCTATTTGCATATCAGTTCCAGTTCCCCTGGAGCTCAGGTTACAGCTCTCATCAGTCTGTGCCTTGAGGCAGACCTCTGAACCTGGCTTTCCAGGAATTTGAACAGACAGCAGCCCAGTTCAATAAACCATATAGTTTCCTCTTCTAGAAGCAGGCTTCTGTGATGTGACTATTCTGGGGCCAGCAATATTATTGTTTTCTTGTTGCTTGCCCCATTAGGAATAGAGGAAGCCATGCCCTAGCAAACAGTCCACAGAGACAAATCCCCATTCCTACATTATCTTCCAGTATGCCAAAGCCTATTCCATGATTAATTACCCAGAGCTACTTGACCTATGCCACATGCACACAATGCTACATGTTAGGGTTCTCTTCTAAAATTGGTAAAAGCCTGCTTAACTGTGATGTGCACTTGGTAAGCCATGTACTTTGTTTGCTCTGTTCATCAGTCACACCCCCCAGGAGGTTCCAGGAATATTTCCTGAGGTCCAGAAATATTTCACTTGCAAAATTCCATGCCAGTCTCACCTCTGCCCAGGCCTGGGGCTGTGGGGGACCCCCTGCTTGCAGTGAGTGGCTTGCTCTCACCATCCACTTTTTTGGGGTGCCCCAGGCCACATGCTAGGGTTTGCTCCCCGAATTTCAAACTGCCCGCCTCTACTGAATGTCAAGAAACATCTGCATCCTCCCCCCCCCCCCCCGTGGTGTGGGGCAGGGACCCCTGGCTGGCAGTGACTGGCCTTCTCACCATTCTCTGTTTTGGGGTGGCCAACACCAAGGCTGGGCTGGGCTAACTGGACCTTATGGCAGGGATAACTGGACCTTATGGCAGGGCTAACTGGACCTTATCATGCATCCACAGGTGCATCTCAAGTAGGGCCAAGAAGGTGATCCTCCCCCTCTACGTGACACTGGTCAGGCCACAGCTGGAGTATTGTGTCCAGTTCTGGGCACCCCACTTCAAGAGGGATGTGGACAACATTGAGAGGGCCCAGAGGAGGGCCACCTGCATGATCTGGGGACAGCAGGGCAGACCCTACAAGGAGAGGCTACGGGACCTGAACCTGTTTAGCCTTCACAAGAGAAGGCTGAGGGGGGACCTGGTGACCGTCTATAAACTCACTAGGGGGGACCAGAAGGGTTTGGGGGAGACCTTGTTTCCCTTAGCGCCCCCTGGGATAACAAGAAATAACGGCCACAAGTTGTTGGAGAGTAGGTTTAGACTAGACATCCGTAAGTACTTCACAGTTAGGGCGGCTAGGACCTGGAACCAGCTTCCAAGGGAAGTGGTGCTGGTTCCTACCCTGGGGGTCTTTAAGAAACGGCTCGATGCCTACCTGGCTGGGGTCATTTGAGCCCAGTTTCCCTCCTGCCCAGGCAGGGGGTCGGACTTGAAGATCTACAAGGTCCCTTCCGACCCTACTTCTATGATTCTATGATTCTATGAAGGCTACATGCGATGGTTCATGAGGCTGCAGTTTGTTTCTTTAAGTCCCAGGTCCTTATTCCTGGTTTCTGGTTCCTTTTTCAAAGCTAATCTATACCCAATAAAAGCTTCTTATTAATGAATTACACATTCTAAAGAGAGAGAATTTCATTAGCTTTGCATATTTACCAAATAATATGTAAATTAATATCCTGCATCCACCATGCCTGGATACCTCTGACCAGTTTTGTGTGGCCCAAAGCATGGTCTGATTGACAGCCCCCCCCCGGTATACTGTAATAAGTATATGGGCTTGAATAAGGAATTTCTTTTGGGCTGGGATTAGAGATGGAAATCCTTCTTAGGTCCCCCCACACCATGACTCTGTGCCACTGAGGGACTCTCCTAGACATCTCTGACTAGAGTCTTGCCTGGCCCAAAGCACTGTTTGTTCACGCCAGGCTGCCAACTGACAGCCCCCCATGCACACTATACTAAGTATATGGGCTTGAGTAAGGAACTATTTTTGGGGATGGGATGACAGTTGGAAATCCTTCCTGGTTTAGCCCACATAGTCAGGGGTGTCCAGGAGAGTCCCCAGTGGCAGAGGCATAGTGTGGGGTGGCCCTAGCTCAGGGGTATAAAGGCCACATACCCACAGTACTAAAGTACTTTACACAGTACTTTTCTACTCTAGGAAGAAAAGAAGGACCCCTAATTCAGGCCTCTGCTCACAGCCTGGTTTATGCATTTTATCTAGAGACTGATGAGTGCATTGGAAATAGGGAGCAGAACAAAGGGCCTTCTTCACTGGGCTACCACATCAGGGTCCATAGAATCACAGAAATCATAGAAAATTTGGGTTGGAAGGGACCTAGTCCAGCCACCTGCTCAAATCTGGAATATCCCCAACTAGATCATCCCAGCCAGGGCTTTTTTGAGTCAGGCCATGAACACCTCAAAGGATGGAGATTCCACCACTTCTCTAGGTAAACTGTTCCAGTGTTTCACCACTGTCCTAGTGAGAAAGTTTTTCCTAATATCCAACCTAAACCTCCCTTGCTGCAACATGTCCAACTTTCATGTTTTTGGGTTTTTTTTCCTTATTCCATGCAGCTGAGTTGCCCCTTCTGCCTGTGCCTAGCATTTCATCTTGGCTGCCTGTAGGAAACTCCCTGGTCAGTGTTTACATTCTCTGGAAGAGCATAGTCTCTTATTGAGGGGATGTGAGAGGTATCCACCTCTCCAGGCAGAAAAGGATTGATTTTTTGACAAGAGATGCACAGCAGCCAAGCAATCAAATAGGCTTAGGTGTCTACTAGGCACAATAGGATCTGTGCCAAAGTACTAATATACTAATATACCTATATACCATTAATATTATATAGTATGTAACATTATATACTTATTTAGGCCCCCAATTAACAGAGTGCCTCCTGAACATTAAAAAGCAGTCTCTCTCCCCTTCAACATGCAAGCAAAACAGCTTAGTTATTTGATGGTTGATTTATGTTCGCTTGCTTATTTAATTGTAACAGCTGCTGCTGGATTTGCAGAAGGGACCAGGATTCCTGCAAAGGCAGAGAGGGAAAGTTTGTGGAAAGTTGTTGGTTGCAAGAGCACATGCATATTTTTGATGGGCTCCTGAGGAAGGAGAGGGGAGGGAATGCAGCCCACGGGACTCAGCCAGGCTCAAAGAAGGGAGGGAGCTCTGGGACCACAGAGCTCAGGGACGAACCACCCTGCAGCCTGCCTGTGAAGTGAACCTGCCCTTAGTGACAGGGAGAAGATAACCTGGTATTATTTTTCCCTCTGTGAGGCAGAGGGACCAGTGTGATGGAAAAAGGGTAGTAAAGTAGACTTGCCTAGGAGGGCAGGTTGTTGGTCTGGGAAAGTTAACTGAGAACCAGCCTGGGGCCAGGTGGGTGATAAACCCAGGGTTGTTTCAGTTATCAGCACAAGGGGCTGTGTATGGCAATTGGAGAAAGGTGCTTTGGGGAGAGGGGACAGTGTGTGTTTCTTTGCAGATACCAAAGACAGCTGGAGTAGAGGAGAGCTTCTTTTCCCCATGCAGGCTGTAGCAGAGAGCCCAACTTTCTGAAGCAGCAGCACCAGCCATTGTTATTATGTTGCCAGTGTGAAAGAGAGCTGATGTCATGTTAATTCTGTGTGCTCCTGCTCACCGAAGTCTCAAGGTTTTAGCCGGGGAGTTGTACTGAGGGTGTCTTTGATTCAATATGTGTAAAATGTTTAGTTCATTGATACCTGCCTTCGACAATTCGAGTATTGATATCCTGTTCTGCCATTAACCTCATTCATATGTTAACTGTTTTGTAAATAATAAACTGTGTAAATAGTTGACTGTATGTACTCCAGTATGTGGGGAAACTACAAAAAAGCACTCCACGGAGAAGTGGCCTCAGCCAAGGGCCTGGGAGGTCGACCAAGGCTATTTGACACCCGAGGTCCCTGAATTTCAATGGGGCTGTGGGTAGCACCATGGCTGGGGTTACATAAGGATGATTGTGTGAGTGTAAATTATTGAGAGAAAACACAGTCAAAGAAATAGGTTTTACATTTAATTTGAAAGTGATTGCATGATCATTTTTATGTCTTTGAGAGAGAAATTCCACAATCTGGGCCCAGGAAGTGCTGTTTCCCACTTACATGTTTTGCTTATTTGTTTATTGTCTCATTGTTTGGGTGGAATCAAGCTGTGGTGAGAGGCTGGAGTTATGCATATGAGAAAAAGGATTAAAACTACTTTGGGGCACCATACCTGTCCCTGATTCTCCCTGACAACTTTATTGGATTTACAATCATATTTTCTTTTTCGTTAAACTTATTTTTCTTTTCCCTACTGCTGTGTGAAAGACTCACAAAAGCAACAGGGAGAAACTAACTGCCCATAAAAGAGTAAAAATAATAGAATCTTTGTCAAATTAATAGACTAAACAATCTTGAACAAATATTTTTGGTGTTTTTGTTCCACAAACATCTTGGGTAATATTTTAACAGTGGTATTTACAGAATCCTAAACAGAACTGTGAATGTTCAATTGATGGTTCCCCTTTGAGTTGTACTCCCACACAGCACAGCTAACAAAAGTTCGTTCGAGTTAAAAAAATGTTCTTTTTATGTCTGTTAGTCAAGGCAAAATTGTATATTAAGGCCACAAATCAGGATTGTGCCAGTCAAACTAGAACATATGGGACACATGGAAGAATGCCATTTTGTTATTGTGCCACTGAAATACACTGATTCTTTCTACTAATATTTATTTGGGGTAGGGGTGGGGGTAGGGGTGGAGTGGGGTTGAGGGGAGAAGAAAGGCCATGTATTATTGAAGCTTAGGTAACTTTCAAGGATGTTAGATCGCATTTTTGAAAGAACTACCTGGATACCACATGACAAATTGATGCAATACAAAAAGAAAATCATCAGAAATTGCACACCATTAGTTATGAAATATCTTTCCTCCCTGGAACGTATACAGAAAATCCTCAAACAAGTGCAATCCATACTAGGAGAAGACACAATTCTTAAAGAGACCTTCCCAGAATCACCAATCCTAGCCTTTAAACAAGCACTAGAGCTCGCCAATCTCATCATCAGATGCAAAGGACCCGTGGCCCAAAACAAACCAAATGGATCCACTCCATGCCGGGACAAGAAATGTAAAACCTGCCAACATATCTCCACCATTCTCGGAATTACTACACCCCATAACAGAGCCATCACCATTCCTGGATCTTACACCTTCACTTCCAGAAATGTAGTATATCTCATCCAGTACACTACATGCCCTGATGGAAATTATGTAGGAGAAACCAAGCAACAACTTTTCATAAATTTGTATTTTGCATATTGGCTTCTATTCTACCCAGAAGAACACAGAACAACAGCAAGCTCTCCTTATGCCTGAAGAATGCTGTTTGTGCTGGAAAGTTTGCAAAGTACAATTTTTCCAACTATTTAGTTGTTCTAATAAAAAATATCACATTTACCCAAAGAACCTTGTCTGTCTAGATAACTTTCAAGTAATGTTTTACTTTAACTGCTGATGAATGGAAATAAATTAATAGTTTATTTACTGAAGGAAACATTTAAACATTCTGTTAAAGCATCTGTCACTGTTTTAGAATAGAGAATGTGCTTCTGCGAACTAAATCCAATCTTGACCAAGCTACAATTTACCAAACTTCATGAATGGACATGGTTTGAGGAGTAGGGGAGGGAGGTGGGCAAGCAGTAATTCATTGCTATAAATCCATCGTTATGAGGAAGTTTGCTGGCTCAGTCACAGCTGCCTTGGCATCAATAGACTTTTGGGGATACTGTATTTTTCCCTGTTACTCCTCATTCATGCTGACTGTCTCCATTACAGCTCATATAAAACATAGAGAAATAAGGAGAAATGCAGGCTTCTGAGCTGACTGTTAGTGAAAGAGAAGATATAACAATTGCCTGTTCCTAAAAAATGGTCATCAGGATTACATGTCTCTCTCTAGTTCCCAAATTCTAGTGCTAAGTGGTGGCTTGTGCCTGTAATACATGTTGCAAATGGTAGAGTTAGGACTGGCAACTAGGTAACCAACATTCCCAATCCAAAAACTAATATTGTCCACATTCAATGATACCTCAAATAATGTATCATTTCTCAAATAAAAGGAAGCAGCGTAACAACTTGAGGCTCTATAGCATTCCCTAATAAAGAAATATTTCCTAAAAGATCCTGAAGGGCTCCCATAATCCCAACCCAAAGTTGTTCCCCTGCTCCTTCTAAAATAAGCAAGCACTCTACTCAAGTTCATCCCCACCTTCTCCTGTCCCCACTTGCACTAGTTAACAGACTCCCCCTCTATCTGCTTGTATGACTCTAACCCAACCATCAGGGTACAGGACCCTCTTTCTTGTAGCCACCCTCTAGAGAGGGTTACAAGTCACTGTCTTTAAAAAAACAGATAGGAAATCTCATCACTTTTTGCAGAACAAACACCTTACTCTTACTGCTTCTGAGATGGGGAAACAAATGCTTTGTGCAAAAGCTGTCCCTGCACTCATATTCCTTAGGGAAAAAACCTTTATTTCCAAATAAAGTTTCAAAGAAAACCTGCAAACATGCTTTGATTTCAGGCCTCCCCTTTTCTTTCAACAGAGGGAGGAGCTCTCTGTGGGGTTAGAGGATGCCATGTGTTAGTGACACAATGCAGAATAGCTCATTGAAACTACCTCCCTGCACACCCAAACAAGTTGGCCCTCATTTCAGTAGTTTCTTCTGTAGTGAAAATATTAAAGTGATTTTTGTCAGCTATTAAAAATCACATAAGACCAAATCTTAACTATTTTAATAGCCACCCAAAGTCCAAATACAGCAGAAACAAAAATAGAGGCTATATAAGTGATCCTAATGGTACACCTCTACAGGAGAGAGCAAACACATGCATGTTTGTGTAAAAATATGTTTACCCCAAACAGGAACAAGGTACGTAGGTACATATAGAGAAAAATACTGTTTTCACAGTCAGGGTGCCACTACTAGCAGTGGGAATACTGTGTCTGTAATACTAAAGTATAAAGTTTTTCTTGAGATCTATTTTAAATCTATTTTACTCCGATTTGAAGCCACTGTTTTACATCGTGCCCTCTGCAGCAAGGAAGAAAAGTTGTTCTCCTGATTCTTTCTGGCAGCCTTTCATAGGAACTGGTGGATATTGTTCAGTAATCATACAGACTTTCCAGGGTGTAAAAAATATTTCTCTCCTAATATTGCCACTTATCTTCTCAGGGCACAGCCTGGACAGGCACTCAACAAAGGATTTGCCCTACAGGTTAGATATATATATATATATATATATATATATATATAACCAAAATTCTGTATAGGAAAACAGCAACACCATACATCTACTACTAATTTCAAATCTGATGGTTCATCTCAAAGGTGACCTGACAGTGAAACACTTACTGAAGCTGAAGAGTCTTTCTCCTCAGCCCTGCCATGCTGCTATATATTTTAATCAAAGCACAGTACTGCTGAGAATTTATTCAACTGTTAATGCTACAAATGTTATAACTTCATATCCAAGTATCTCACATCATTGTGAATCAGAATCTTTTAATTTCCAGTGAGGTTTTAAATGCAGCATAGTCAGAAACTAGGACACTAGGATTTTCCTTTGTCTTGCTTTCTCCATCTACAAAATTAGAGTAATTACTAATTTGGAAGTCCTATATAGTAGTATTTACTACTGTTTTCAAAGAAGCAGTCATTGCAATACAGGTCTTAATTTGTTGCTGACTATGATACATAAACGTAAAGTACAATTGAATATATATAAGCGAGTTACTAACCTGAGTAACGTATTTTAAAACCCTTCTTATTGGTTGCATGGTCAGTTGACCAGCGGAGATACAGCTGATTTGTTTTGCTTGTGAAGTTCATTTGCCCTGTATGATTTCCACTTAAAGCAACCAGCAAAGGACTTTGCCCAGAAGAACCTTTAAAGATAGGTAAAGTGAAAAGTAAAATATAATATGAGATGAGAAAGGTCAAATAAAAGTCGTTATTCTACACTGCAATGAGAGAGTAGTAGGAGTACTAAAGGGTTTAATATGGAGAAGCTTGAGGGAAACTGTATTGAGTCTTGGACACAGAGTAGTGCAGAGTGAGGGCTAATCCTAACTTCCCCACACTAATTATTCCTTTGACCTGTAAAAAGAGACTGAAAAGGAGGAAACAGCTAATGAACTGAATATGCTATAGGGAAACTAGACATTTCAAAAGAATTCAGGATTTTATTATTTTTTTAATACAGGGGTATAAATTACTAAAGCATATTTTACAATGAATTTAGATACTACAATTTCAATTGATTAACAAACTGTTTGTAAGAAGACTTCAGCACATGTGGCAGTGACTACTATCCTCCTGGGTGTCATGGTAACATGATGAAAACACACCCAAAGTGTACATTAATCAGCTTTACCACACAGTCTGTTATATCTTCTTGGTTAATGAGGGGAGACACGATAACAAAAAAGTGTGTTACAAAATGGTTAGGGATGAATTATTCTCATTAGTCAATGACAAAAGGACAAGTAATAGTAAGCTAAAAATATAGTGGAAAAATAGTTTAAGAACAGTTAGTTAATGAAATAAACTAATCTGAGAGGTTGTCAGATGGCAGTGACATTTTGAACATTACATTTGGCTAATTTCTATGTTAATTGCTTGTGTTTCGATAGACAACTAAATTTTTTGTACCACCAGGTTCAAACCACCATATAGTTTAAGAAGACACTGTGAATGGAACAGAACAAGTATGAAATCATGTTTACTAGATATGTGCAAGATTAAATTTAACACACATTCTAATGGAGGGAGTGCATTAGAGATTCCTTCAATACCAAATATTTCTATGAGTTTTAGAGATGGTATTTCAACCCAAAAGAATTTTCTTCCTAGAAATAGTACTATTAAAAAAAAGACACATGGGGGAAGGGTAATTTCTGCTTGCTGGTGCTCATGTGCAGCCCCAGGAAAATATTTTTCAGGACTCTTGCAAGAAATTTCTTCCTAGAAACTAAAAAATTGATCAGATGCTCTTTCAAGAATGCTGTTATCCAAAAGAACATTGGCCACCAGAGTTTAGACTTCAAGCAGAATAATGAAAATACTGGACCCACTCTGATAATTCCAAACACATCATTATTTGATGGCACCAATACTTTGGAAATCAAATTTGTGTCATGTCTTCATTTGTTGTTCATGGTCAGATAGTTAACTTCTTACCATCAAATATTTCCAGCACATCAAACTGTTTTTCACTCTGAAACATTTCTACAAAGATAGAGATGTTATATCCTGGTTCAATTTTAATAGTCCAAGAGCAGGTCTGAGAATTAGGGTAGTTGCCTGGGTAACCTGGACTGAGGATCACTCCTGATGATTCCATACGGTTTTCATTTGCTGGGCATTGTGCTAAAATATATATTTAACAAGAAAAAAAAAAAAACAGGTTACAAGAAAATGTATTTTAAACTATTTTTCAAATGAATAAGTAGGGATTTCAGAATCAGTTTGCAAGTCAGACCCCTTTAAATCATATCGTATTGATGCACTTAATCTGTTGATCCTTCAACTTAAAGTAGAGATTGGTAAAATTACACTTAAAGGGAACAAGTCAGTGCTAGAAACCAGTACTTAGGTTCATAAAACAAGATAATGATAATATATAAAACACAGATGTTAAAACAGTTCATACTCCAAAGAGTTTAAAGCCAAAAGCACTGTATATGCCCAAGGACTGTTATGATCAAATTTAATGATGTCTAAGTTTAATTTTCTGGTTAAGCTCTTCTACCTGTGAACTGGACCAGTCCTTTCCAATCACGTTCTGAGAATCAATTATTGAGGGTTTTTGAACCAGCAAAGTCATTGGTTAATGCATATAGACTAGCAAATCTAGCAACATGTTGGAACTCAGTATTATTAACAAGAGGTGAAATTTCCAAGATTTAAACGATTCCTTTTTAATTCAACAATAGTTTTATTCAACCAAGTCAGATCAAAGCATGTTTCCCTTTGTTACTTTAACTCTAATTTTAAATTGATGTCAAACAAATTTTCACATTGTAGACACTAATATTTATTTTCTTTTGTGTCTGATTGAGAACTAAGTTGTTTTATAAATGTCTTTAAAATATTTATGTTCAAAATGTTTTTGATTCAAATGTTCTCTTGCTGGTTACTGTTTTTGTTTAATCATCTACCTATCATTGAGGAGAGACCTCTTCATGGCTGCTGGTTCCTATATGCTGATTTTTCCCCAGTACTGCACAATGCATGATGTGCATTTTAATAATGTTGCATGTTAGATTTAGAAATATACCTTGAAAGGGATTGACAAATGTGCCAGGAGTCTGTCTGGAATATTCCCCAAATGCTGGCATAAATTAAAGGATATGGAAATTATGAATAATAAAATAACCAAAAAAGTAATAGAGAGAGAAAAAATACAGCATGGGTGAATAAAAAGATGTCTATTCAAAGTACAAAAACTAAAATCAGGGCCACCCTAATGAGTTTTCACATTCTCAGTTATTTCCTCATATCCTCAAAGGTGTCAGGATGTCACCCTTACTCTTCTACTCAGAGATTGCTATAAGCATCAAATGTACTAACTAGAAAATAAATTGTGTTTTATGAGGTGTGTCCAGCCTACACTCGCTGCTCTATCAACTCAGGTAGTTTTCATAAAAAAGTAAGTCCTCCTTCAGTAGTTTAAAAAGTTGAAAAATAAATATATAAAGAAATAAAAGATTTCCATCTGATATTAGTCCACAAAGGTACAGGGTTTGTGGATATATAGCCTTTTTCTTTTCTAAATATTATGTTCCTACACCCTCAGGATTTGAGACTGTGATATAAATCTCTGAGAAGTTGACATAACTCTATCACTCTTCCAACCTACCCACTCAACACACTGCCTTCCAGTTTTCAGTAAATAGAATAAGAATGTGTATGCACTTGGGTGGGACAGTATGGGTTCATTCTGCATGCCTTTTCATTTCAATATTTCTCTCCTTTTCTCTTCTCCTAAAATACTGAAAATATTAGTATAGTATAGTGAACTCTGTAAAATATGAATTGAAAATGTAGTTTCAGGCTTAGAAATTAATTGTCTGTGTTTTGAAGACTTACAAACAAAAAATTAGCAGAAGACATAAAAATGTAGGGAAAAATAATAAAAATAGTCCTTGCTGGTCTATTTCCAGGAGGTGCAGAGGGATGATTTATGTATTGCATTTTTTATACTAAACTCAGGGTGATATTTCACAAGGCTTGTCTGTTTATATTTCCATATAAGAAATACATAATTTAAAATCTATTCTGATAAAGAAACCAAAAAGCATCTGAAGTATCTTACTAGTAAATCTCCTACTTGTAGTCTCTTCTTCTTTCATCCTACAATAGTAGATTGAAGGACAGACACCATTATGGTATCTGATATAGACATGTGTTGCAAAGATTATTTCTGAACTCCTATTCTGTTCAGTCACATAAACTTCCAGAGCCACAGAGAAAGAAAGCAGCACAGAAGACTGTAGCAAATCACCAAGAAAGGAAGACAGTGAAATGTGGGGTGGAGAAGAGTCCATGACAAACAGATTTATTGATAAATGGTTACCTTATGTATCACTTCTTTCTCTCATACTGCAACTGCAGATTAAGGAACAGAAAGTAGCTGCATGAAACAGTATCCCTAGGAGGCAAGGATACTTTACTAGCATGACCCTGCTGCAACTAGAGAAGGAATTCTGAGAGTCCTAGCCAATAATCACATAAAGTGGTGAGGAAAAAAAACCATGCTGCTATCTTGCCCAGCTAGGAATTAATTCTTCAGAGCACATTACCATCAAGCTAAAATGTTTCTAGTCTAATGGCATCCAAAAAGCTTCAAGTAAGCTTCACACTGTCACACCTGGATGGTGTAAGAATACAGCCTCATACAAATTCTGTTTGTCCTGTTGTCAGTCATGGGTGCCTGGTGCCTCCCAAGTCTGTGGGGGCACCAGATCACTGACTGGGGGGTCCCCCAGTGGCCAACTGCTGAGGCCCAAATCACCAGTGTTGAAACTGGAGTGCATTTCTGCTGGCACTTCCAATTACGTGGCTGGCATTTCCAGGGGGTGCATGGCCAATCTCAGAGTTAGTTGATATTCTAAAGTTTTGTGAATAGAAAAGAAATAGCTTTAGAAGGTACTTAATAGGTAAGCAATGCATACCCTTGGCTGCTTGGTGTCAAATTCAGAAGAAAAATGGGGTCACATAGGCAGAATTTGGCCAGTAGGATCCAGAGAAAACAAAAACCCTAACTTTCTAAGAAAAACTGAGGAAAGAAGACGAGAAAACATCTTCATCCATGTCAAATCACTGAAAGAAGGAAAGGTATCTTCAAGGAAAGAAGACTGCATTTTAAAGATGTAACCTTCTGGATGAGGGTATCATCTTAAGGAACAATTATGGGATAATTCAAAGAAAAACTTAAACACTGAGAAACAAGCCAGACAGGGCAGCATTGCTGCTGATACTATGCCAGCTTATAAAAACTTTCCAAATACAAAAGGGAAAAGAGATAGAAATCTTTCCACTCCTGGTCAAAAAGTTTTCTTCTTGTGAAACATTTCCTTTAAAAAGCAGCTTTCTTCAAATGAGATGAAAATGGTTATAGAGCACAGGGCCTTAAGGGAGTCAGTCTGGGATCACAGAAAGTATCTATGGAGTGCACACTTATTAGTTTTGTCAAATCTAAAAAACCACCACAGTCACTGAGGATCCAGTAAAATCATATCTGACTTTTATGTTTTGTCCTTCTGCAGCATCTCAGGTAGCTGAAGGACAGGGTACTTGATTTCTCACTCTTGGATCCCCATTCTTTGCAAAAATATTGACAAGGAGCTCCAAGGTTTGGGGTCTGAGAACAGAACCAGTGATAACAGCAGGAAACAATCAAGATAACTCAATCTAAGACGGTCTCAAAGACTGAAGAATTGAGGCTCCAGTATTCCAGAACAGGTTGCAACTGTTTTAAAAGACATTATCACAGTCTTTCAGATATCAGGCTCTTGAAAGGAAAGTGTAATTCTATGTACATTCTCAGAAATATCAAGAGGTTCACGAAAAATACACTCCTAACAGTTGGAAAGAAATCACTACTGTTTGATTATTGAGGGGCACATCTACACAAGATGCTAACAGAGCAGTAGTCTAACAATCTACAGCATGATACGCAAAAAGTATGAGTCTCTAATTTTAACAACTATACTATTATGTAAATTAGGTATACAGCTTCACATGGATTTTTTTGCATTTGGATTCTGAAAAATAGGCCAATGTATCTTATCTATTCTATGTTGCTTATTGCATTTAACAACTTAAAGCCTACTTGTGCTCTGTTGCTTCATGTGTGCAAATTAGAGAAAAGGGTACATGGAGTAGTCTACCCACTGCCTTCTGTGGGGCTCCTGTACAACATTGGTCAGGATCTGTAGTATTGTCCAGAAGACAAGGAGATGTCCCTAAATTAACTCCTAAGGCATCAAATGCCGCAAAGGTGGTGGAAGAGAGGATGGTTCTACTTTCCCTTCTTCATTTCTGCAACTTTGAAGCCCAATACGGTAAATGAATTGGAAGTTATTTGTGGTCTAGGACTTTTGTCCTCATCAGTCTGCTAGATTGAGAATCTGGCCAAGGAATCCAAGGACAATTATTGAAACCATCTCAAGCTACACGATGCCAATGATTCCCAACTTATTCAGGTTACCAACTTCTCCCTTCAGCACAATGCCCGGGGCTTGGCTGAGATACTTACTGCACATAAATCTTGCTAGGCACTGGCCAGTACATGACCATTATGGCTGTGCGAGTCTTTGGATCCCACTTCGGATCCAGACCTGCTGCGGATGCTTCGGTGTCCGAAGCGGCACTTCTGGATCGAAGCGGGATCCCAGTAATGGTGTCCAGAGCAGGCCAGGTGATCCCCCTTATGAGGGAACTGGAGAACCAAATGGAGAAGTTCCAGGGGATCAATGTTCCTGGCTGGGGCAGGCCACTGTCACCAGACATGCAGACACTGGTGAGGCGGATGAAGGAGGGCATCAGGAGACGGCTGGATCCCTTGTGGTCCAGTACGGTCCACATGATGGCGGGCATGTGCAACCTGAGGGTGAACGGGAGCATGTGCACTGGCAGCCCCAAAACACTTGATCACTGGATGAAGGTGCTGGTGAACAAAGTCAGGGAGGCTGAAGTGCAGAGGTGAGGGGATGTAGAAAAGGGGGCTCCACTTTCCCATGCCAGCACTCGCAGCACCAGCACTGGTGCCAGTACCGACACCAGGCAGTCTCTATGCCAGCCCCTGCCAATGTGGGCCATGGGCATGGCGTCAATGCTGGGGTCCAAACGCACCAGACCCCCAACCTCGGGCAGGCAGCGTCAAGGCTTTGGTGGCTACCTATCTTGCTGAGGATGTGGAGCCGCTGGACTGTGACCCTTTGGCCTACTGGGCAAGCTGCAGTCAGATGTGGCAGGATCTGGCCACGGTTGCCCAGCAACACCTGTTCTGTCCACCAACCAGTATTCCAAGCGAGAGGGTGTTCAGCATTGCTGGGGATGTTGTGACACCCCACCGCACCTCCTTGGATCCTACATTGGTGGAGCAGCTGGTGTTCCTAAAGGTGAACCTCCCGCTGCTGGGGTTCCCCAAGCTCCACCTGCAGATGGACTGAGTGCCACCCTCCTCACTCCATCCTCACCAGTTTCCTTTTGTGAGGTTTTGAAAAGCCAAGTAATGTCCCACTCTCAGCTGGAGGGGGTACTAACTGCATCACCAGCCAGCAGGGGAAGAACATCCCTGCTGAGCTCATTCCCCTGCCAGGACGAACTCGGCAGTATGGGATTGGGGCTATGGGGAAGGAGGAGGCCCCAGGTCCTGGGCATGACCACTAAAACTGCACCCTGCCAGGGTAGGGAGGCCTGGTGGGACTGCTGGTGGTGTGGCAGCCCTGTAAATGCCAGGAACAATGATCCTCTGGTGAAAGGTGGGTAGGAGTTGCCATAACCTCCAGCTAACACATGTACACACAAAGTCCTGGCTGGGGAACGCCCAGACCTGTCACGTCTTTGACAGGCCTGATGCTTGCTGGTTACGGTGCAGTTGTGAGGCTCCCAGTGAGCTCAGCTTAGCTGCCCGGGATGCCAGCTTTAGGGTTGAAAACCCCTTTGTCAGGCTGAGGAAGTACCTGCAGTTGGTCCTGGATGGAAGGAAGACAGAGGCTGGCCCACCATGCAGGCAAGAAAGCCTGTCAGTGAAAATGGAAATGGAAGCATGAGGGGGTGAGGGACAGGCTGGGGTGGGGGGTAGGGTGGAAAGGGGGATATATCAGTGCAGGTTAAAGTGCAGAGGTGCCTGGGGTGTCAGGTATCCAGCAGGTCGCAGTGTGTGAGAACTCCACTGTGTATATTGAGTCCATCAGTTTCTGTACCTACTACCTAGGAGGCTGATGAAGTGCAGTTCATAGGCCCAGCTCTGAAAAGTGGTTTGCATTGTAATTTCTTCCCTCTCAGGATCAGGCCTGAAAGACTAGAGGCAGAGTGTTTTTTTGGTGAGGAATGTGCCCCCACAGGTAGTTGGGTTTTGATGTCTTTCATAGATTCTGGTGTGCAGTTTGTGGGTACTGGAGATAGTTGGCAGGTTTTGTGTTTTGAGCTGTAGGAAGTTGGCTTCAGTTCTGGTGATGAGGTTAGGTGCTTGTTTGAATGTACAAACCACTTTTCAGAGCAGGGCCTCTGCACTGCACTTCATCAGCCTCCTAGGTAGTAGGTTCAGTAACTCATGGACTCAATATACACAGTGGAGTTCTGGCACACTGCGACCTGCCAGACATCTGACACCCCAGGCACCTCTGCACTTTTACCTGTGTTGCTACATCCCCCTTTCCCCCTACCCCCCACCCCAGCCTGTCCCTCCCCCTCTGATGCCTCCACTTCCATTTTCACTGACTGGCTTTTTTGCCCGCATTGCGTGCCAGGCCAGCCTCTGGCTTCTTTACTATTCCTTCCATCCAAGACCAACTGCAAGTACTTCCTCAGCCTGACGAAGGGGTTTTCAACCCTAAAGCTTCCAAAGATACATTTTTTTAAGTACTCCTTTTTTTCATACATATAGACATAAAAACACAAGATAAGCCATCACACACCATGAATAACATCATATGTCAAGCACAACGCAACATTTTTATTTCTAGCTGTCAATTCCTTTATAAAATGACAGGCTCTGTGACAGTTCCCTTTCGGTACCTTTGATGCCGCTGCTGATGCTACTGGTGTTGAGCCAGCTAAGTTATTGTACCTGTTGTCACGTAAAGTGGAGGACCAGGTGTGAGGTTGTAGGGGAGGAGGACTGCCATGTTGTGCAGAGGCCCCAGCACCAGGAAAGGCGCACCTTAACACACACACAGTGTCACCCACCTACATCACAAGTTTTGCCTGTCAGCAGCTTGGAGTGCAGGGCCCCAAATGACAGACTCCCTAGCGAGACACACACAGCTGGAAGGCTTTGTGGCCTCGGCAAGAGCTACTAACCCTGCAGTTTTCAGCCCGCTGCACCTTAACTCACACAGGGTCACTTGTGTCACGAATTTTGCCTATCAGCAGCTTGGGGTGCAGTTCCCCCCCAACCCCTGCACTGATCTTCTTGAAACTTGGCAGGCTTTGTGGCCTCAGCAAGAGCTACCACCCCTGCAGTTTTGACCCTCCTGTGTTGTAACACATAGACATGACAGGAGTTTTGCTTTCAGGAATTTGGGGTGCAGTTACCCAAAAAACTATGTACTGATCTTCTTGAAACTTGGCAGGTTTTGTGGGCTCAGTAAGAGCTACCATTCATGCAGTTTTTAGCCCCCTGTGGTGTAATACACAGCTGTGACATGAGTTTGGCTTTCAAGAATTTGGGGTACAGTTCCTGCCAAACCCCCATACCGATCTTCTTGAAACTTGGCAAGCTTCATGCTCTTAGTGGAGGCTACCATTCCTGCATGTTTCAACCAAATGATATAAAAAACAACAGAGTTATAGATCTATCATTGATTCCCCTGTTATACCCTATGATCGGATCTCCGAGGTGGCTCCGAAGTTTTGGAGCCGCTTCAGCCGGATTGAGGTGGAAACCCGGTCTGAAGCTCCAGATCAGATCATGGACATCTGAAGTGGCCGGATCTGAAGCCAGATCAGATCGCTGCCAACTCAGACAGCCCTAATGACCATAGTCCTACTTAAACTAGCTTTCAGCAAAAAACTCCCTGTATCTATTGTGAGGCTACCAGTCAGTAGTGACATAACCAGATCAAATGTTGCTCTAATTTGTAGTCATCTGCACAGATCAATCTGTGGAAGAGCTGAGTATTAATTTTCCTCACAGCCTTTTACAAGTGAATAGTTTTCCAGAAGTACAGAATCTTAACATCAAGACAAATTGATTGTTGGCAACAACCTTGTGCAGATTTTTAATCAGGGCTATGGCTTAAGTTGCAGACTTCTGCTGGAATGTCATCAGGACCTGGAACTTTGCTAGTTTTCAACATCTAAACAATATCTCCCAGAGCAAGTATATAGTCGAACATCTAAGTATATTGTTAGTATATTGTCTAGCATATCTAAGTATATTTGTGGTACATCAAACAGCGCTAACCAGGAACATTAGACTGAGTATTCAATAAGTTTTTGAAGGGCTCTCACCTGCCCTTTACTGATAGTTGTATTTTATAAGGGCCACACAAAGCATTAATCCTCACATAAAACTGGTATGTGGTAGTCTCCTCAGCATGCTGTTGCAGTTTATCTGTTTGGCATTTTGCCAATTGTCTTACATTTAATGGGCTTGGCCACCCAACTCTGTCTCAATAAATCTCTCTGTAATACTGCAAATGGACATGTGGATTTGGATTTTCATGAAGTTTGTGATGGATTGTCCTCCTTTCTTTCCTGACAGCTTTTGGATAATTTCATCATTTATATCAAAAAAACAGTCCTGGTAGCACTTGGTTACCAACCTGATAGTCTCTTCAATGACTTCATACACAGTTGGCACATTTACATGTGCAGGGCTGCTACTGCTCTGCTCTGCCCCCCTGCACGGACCAGGGTGAGCTCCAGGCTCCCCCAGGTTGCTAGTCCAGGAGTTGGCAGGGGACACAGGGGCAGGTCCCCATGTGCATGGTGCCAGGAGAGCTCTGCTGGCAGCTGTCTCCTGGCTCTGTGCACATCAGGAAGGGTCCTGATGAGCACAGGGCTGGGAGACAGCTGCCACTGAAGCCAGCAAAGCTCTCCTGGCCCCATGCACATTGGGACACAGAGCTGCCAGTGAGCCCCATTCCCAGCAGCGCTCACCAACAGGAGGCTCACCAGGAGTTGTCCTGCTTCCAGGGCAGCTGCCAGCCAGTTCCCTGTTAGACAGGGATTCCCCACCCAGCAGGGGGCTCACCAAAAGCTGTCCCACTATTAAGGCCACTGCTGGCAAGCCCCCTGCTGGGCAGGGAATTCCTACGCAGCTGGGGGCTCACTGTCAGCTGCCCCAGGAATAGGACAGGTCCTGGCCAGCCCCCTGCCAGGTGGAGAATCCTCAACTTGTCTCAATTTGTGGGACTGATGCCAGCAAGCCCCTGGCTGAGCAGGGAAGCAAAGAGCTCCCCAGTCCCAGCACTGCGTGGCTCTTGGCTCAGGGGAAAACAGAGTGACCCTGTCCCTGTGCTGATCGGCTCCCAGGACAGGGGAGGTAAGGGCACTAGCTAGCTGCACAGTAGACTAATTTACTGCACAGTAAATGCCACGCATGTGTAGAGAGTGACGCATTACTGTGAAGTAGATTAGTCTATTGTGCATTAAAGAGTGTCGTGTAGACATGCCCGATTTTCTAGATATTACTTCACCTGTTCACAGTTCAGTCAATCCATATTCAGTCTTTTTGTAAACTTAACCTTAATGTTGTGGCTTTTTAGCTGAATTTTCAGTTAGCTTTCAAGAAATAAGGTTATTTTATAAAATGTCATATCTATAGTACAATATTATTTAATAAATAAATATTCTTGGTTAATAGGAATAACCATTATAGTGCTATACTAATTATGTTAAGACACAACAGGGTTATAAGGAACACTACACAATTCTATTTTTCCTGTTCAGTATAATATCTCATCTTGAGTATAATCTTTTAAAATTAGTATGCTCCTCCAAAGATGTAGTTACATTGAGGGTCTCTATGAAGGGTGAGGGACTGAATAGTGTACTTCCAATATATCAAAGTATTTATGTTGTAATTATCACCATAATTTAGAGTGCCCTAGAGATGTTAACATATTGCCCAACTCCGCTGTACACAAGATAGGTATTGTGCATGTCAGGGAGCTAGTGTAAACCTTATTAAAGATATCCAGATTCTACAGGGAAAAAGAAATAGTTTTTACAGTATGGCTTTGCTTCTTTCTCTTCCTTAGTTATGGTTCTCGTCTTCTCCATATATTTTCCTTCTGTTCCTTTCCATCTAGCTTTTTCTGAGTACTGTTTTTTGTTCATCTGTCAAACACTCTTGTACACCACATGCAGGTGTGCTAAGAAATTATTAGAAAGTTGAATTCAACTGATCTTCAACTATAAAAACCTACTCATTAACAAGCAATGATAATACATTGTTTCAGAATATATATATCTATATCTATATCACTAGATTTGAGACAGTGTACACCAAAGTGAAAAGTGGCATGTCAAAACAAAGAGTAGTGATAATGAAGAAAAGGGATGACTGAATCACTTACCAGAAGAAGCACCAAGAAAGGAAATTGTGCTAGGTGTTGGGTTTTTTTAATGTACCAGAAAAAAATCAGGTCTTATGTTAGACCTAGAAGCATTCCCATTAAGTAGAACATCAGTCTACTAGATATGGGTTTTATTTACATATGTTAATTGACTTCTTTTTTTATCAAGAAATGAGGAAGATTATTATGAATGTAGTAATATATCCATAAATGGAAACTAGAAGCTAAGAACAGCAGTTAAACTAATAAAACCTATACTAAAATTGATTAAAAAAAACAGAATGAGCAACAGAAAGAAGTTACCCTCATGGATCGCTGGTTTAGTTCCTTCATGTGCTGGTCCTGAGCGCATACTGATGTTATAGACATTAATTCTGATTACACACACTGAAATTCTGCACTAAAATTGCAACAAGCAGATATGCTAGATGCTCTTCAAAAGTAGCATTGCTTTAAGATCCTGAATTTACTACTCTGGTGCTGTAAATTCTTTTATAGTCTAGACAGTCAATCACAGATGTACTATATAGTATAACCTCATAACTCCGGCATGCTTGGAACTGAGCACCTGCCGGAAATGTGAAAATTCCCTTTTTTAGAAACCGGAGTGGCGGCTGGTCGTGGAGCAGGGGGAGGGGAATAGCGGTGGCTGGTCCTGGAGCAGCAGTCGCACATGGAGTGGGGTGGTGGATGGCACTAGCATCCACCGCATACAAGCTTCCCTCTCTGTGTCCAGGGGCAGGGGGCAGGGGGGAGCTGCAGTCAGTCCTGGAGAAGTGGCTGCATGCAGAGCAGTGACACTGGGGGGGTGAATGGCAGCAGAAGCCGCCACATGCAAGCTTCCCCATCCCCATCCAGAGGAGCAGAGGGGGAAGCTTAAAAAGTGATGGATTTTCAAGAATTCTGGATTTTCAAGATCTAGATTTATGAGATTATACTGTATTTACTTATATACCACATGAACCTTTTCCACAAAAATCAGCTCCAAAATTTCGCTGTGTGTCTTAATTAGGGAAGCTGATTTCCATGCTTTGATTCTGATGAAGAAAGAATGGAAGCATAAAGGCACTACTATAAGGCACAAGTGTAGGCTAGGGCTCAGGAAAAAAGTTTTTTTCTCTACATTCTGCCTTCCAACATGGTATGTGGCTTATTTGCAGGGCATGTGGCATGCAAGAAAATACAGAATTAGGGCCTTGTTACATGTTCATTTTAGACAGCTCCTGGATCTTTGAACCCCTGGACTGTCCACACATGAACACGTGAAAAATGTAAGCACTCTAGCTGACATAAAGTTATGCCATTCCAGCCTAGGAGTATCTCTGATCCATGTTATCCAATTTATGTTACACTAATGTGTAGCCACTCTACACTACACATTAGTGTGAACACCCCACTTGCCCCTCTCCTCCACTGGCCCAGATTGGGTCCACTGCCCCTCCACCCTCCCCAGCACACCAGATCCCCACTCACTGCCTCCCACCCACTCCCACACTTATCTGTGGCTGCCTGCACTATCTGTTCTGGAGAAAAGCAACAGCCCAGTGGCATTAGCTGGACAAGAAAGTTAACCCTTTCAAGCCAGTTTCCCCCAGACAAATAACATAGGCAGCTACAAGTAAATAGGTGGGGGAGATGGGGGAACCCCAATGGGCGGGAGGAGGCAGGGGGTTACCCCTTGCAGTCCTCCAGGCCCCTGCTGGACTAATGTGTGACAGCTCCAAACTTGAGCTAGCACCAACACCAAGCAACATTTGTGTTATGTGTAATGTGTAACAAGGCCTTTGGAAGCTCCTTATTTGAACATATATTTTGGAGCAAGATCCAAATGGATGATCACATAAAAAGTTAACAAAAGTTATCTTTTAATATTCCTCAGTGACCATTTCCAGGTTTTCTGGGATAGCAATATTTCTCACACATGTTTTGTCCAAGAAAACTCTATTTATGTTCCTTAACATGTAAGTTAAGTAAAAACAAGTCTTTTAAATTATCTTCTGGGATTATGTGTTATTTAAAGTGGGGGAAAAAAGAAGTTGAGTCTATTGATTCAGAGAGACCACATCTCCTTTTGATGTACCTGGTATAGTCTCTGCCTAGTAATCATTGCAATGTGAGCAGTGGAAATGGATGGGACATACAGAAAATAAAGTCTTTAAAAGAATGTTTGATGTTAAAAATGGGTAAGTTAAGTTAAATTTTATATTGATATTTTTTCCAGTAACTGTTTATGAAAACTAAAAAAAAATCATGAAACAGCTATTTAATGTAGGAAGCACATTGTCTGAAGAGAGAAATCTTTCACCTTTCATATTTATCAGAGAGATGAGTATCTGTGTCAGTCTGAAGTTAGGTAAGGGTGACACCTTAGAGACTTCCTAATTCAGACAGACATGAGTTTTTGCAGAGAATAACCTACTATGTCAGATGCTTAAGTGGATATTATTAAAAAAAAGAATAAGTATGTTTGGCCAAAAGTGTATAGCACAAGCCCCCCAATTTTCTGTCTAGCCCACTTCAGCCTCCCTCCTTGCCCCCATCAGGAAGAAGCTGGCATCACCCTTGGCTTCAGGACTGAACTCATAGCCTCAGTGAAATCAATGGGAATATTGACACTGATTTAGCTGGACTGGGATTTCATTGTACTTTTTTTTTTAAATCATGCTTTGGTTGTTACTCTTCAAAACTTTGCTCTATTCTTATGTCCTAAACCCTCACAGACTTTCTCTTCCTTCAACTGCCTCCTGTAAATCAATTGGAACAAGCAATCCCTTCTTTTTATTATCAATATCCACAGTGTTTTCCCTCTCCTGGACTGCTTCCTTCTTTTTTCATTTGTATGTGTTTGGCTTATCTTATTCAGATTGGAAGGATTTCAGAATAAAATAAGATCTTTTCTTCTAAATGGTTGTTAAATTTATGGTGCTCTATATATATTTTTTTGAAGATGAAATAAAAAGGAAAACAAATTATAGTCTCAAATTATAATCCAAAATAATTTAGTGTTACTTCAATTAATGTTAAAAAAGTATGCATTTTAATGGTAGTGGCATGCCTATTTACTATTTAACTATAACACCACTACATTTTCACTTATTCCCTCCTACTTTTTTTAAACCTATTGCTTTCCTCATATTTTTTGTAATACCATTGTCAAAAGCAATTCCCACTTATAGTACCAAATATTAAAATGCTTTCTGGCTTTATTACGGTTAAGCTGACCTTTTCCCAGAGTAGCAATCCTAAGTAAAACTGAGAAGGAAATGTCTTTTTTTTTTAATCTAGTGAAACGTTTTGAGCTATTTCCTTTTTCATCTTTGTTTTTAATCAACAAACAAAACACAAAAATCTCATCCAATTAACCAGCCAACCAAAGCCAGTCTCTACCTGCCTTATTTAGTCAAGAATTTTTATCCTGGGCCAGATAATCTATACTTTAAAAAGTTCAACTGAAATTGGTATGTTGTGATTAAAAGTTTTAGTTTTGACAAGTAAGAATTTTCTGGAAAAGATGAAAAAGAAAAAACATTTAAAAAAAATGTCCAAACAAGCTCTAATCTCAAATTCATAAATGCATAAAAGATTCTAGAGACAATAGTGCAAGTCTTTGTCCTCACAGATGTATCTTTCTCTGTCTTATATAAAAAAACTACCTCTATAACAGATTGCTTTGATTGCTTGAACAATAGTAAGTACTCTATACATTTAATTTTTCAAATATTTGTATCTAGAAATGAAACACCAAGCCTCATTTGCTTAATTTAATGAGAAACTGATAATAATCAATAAGGATGGAAATAGTCATGCTTTAAAAGCCATAATAATTAAAGGTAACTTTGAAAAGCAATATGCAATGACATGAGGACAGAAAGGAAAATATTGAATTTATGCAGATTGTAGGGGAAAACGATGAACTACATATTCTGTGAGGTTCTTGTACAGGGTCTCAAAGGATTACAAAGAAACAACGGGTGTTGCTAGGATCAAAGAAAAGCACTAGATTCTACAACTTGTACAAGACTTGTTGGAAATCAGCTCATCCCGTGTCTAACAGATGGCTAATCATTATCAGCTTCTAAAAGCTCTGTATACAATAATTCATCAGTTCATTTTGGAGACACTTGTGTTTTATTTACACTTTAATCAAAACGGCAAAAAGTTAAGATGCTGCTGTTATTGTAAACTCTAAGCTAGATTCATCATGCTAATACTACATATTCACTGGCAAAGCTAGCAATGACCAACCAGCTCAATGGAAATGCAAAGCAGCATAAAACTTTAGTTCATGGTGTTTTTATAAAAAAAAGAAGTGATATAAGACATCAGACATTCAACAATGAAAAGTTCACCCTGCTCACAAAACCACAACTGTTAGCTTAAATAAGCAGGTGTCCCTATTTTCTACTACCAGGTTCATAGGTTTGTATATTGCAGAAACACTTTGCATGAGATTCTCTCTTTTGCTAAAGACACTTTGAGCTGCATTAAGCAACATAAAATAAAGAGAGGGAAGCTGTGTGAGCAGCAAGGGGGTTTGCTCTTTGACTTTTGTTCAAGTTAGAGTGTCTGGGCTAATTGGCACTATCATTCAGCAGTGCTAATTAGCCTCATTAAGTGCCATGTGTGGGCAACGGTACTGTTTCCTGCATATGAAACAACTACCTATATCTGTCCTGTGTG
This sequence comes from Alligator mississippiensis, assembly GCF_030867095.1. Classification (NCBI taxonomy): domain Eukaryota; kingdom Metazoa; phylum Chordata; order Crocodylia; family Alligatoridae; genus Alligator; species Alligator mississippiensis. The sequence goes on from NC_081824.1 coordinate 44,216,833, forward strand.
CTTCAGGGCACAACCTCTGGGTACAGTAAGTTTACCACATGCACACACAGGTTTCCAGTGGTGCAATTTAAAATTACAGAGTTCTGATAATCCTTTCATAATTAAATGCTGCAGCTAATATATTGTGAAAGACTAGATTTTTTACTTCTCTCCACGTTTCCTCAAACTAAAGTTCTTATTTGAAATTTCAGGGACAGCATTTTTAGTGCTTAAGCCCCTTTTCATAAATCTGGTGGAAATCAAGGAAATAATTTGAACTATTATGGTTTAGATTTTCTTATTCTTTTTTGCTTCAGCATTTTGTAACTTTTTGTCATACAATACTTAATAAGCATAAACATAGTCTTAAAAAATCTTCAAGAATTTAATTTAGAGATGTTTCTCCCATGAAATCAAAGTGGTTGGTCCTCACATTTTAATGATATTTGCATTTGCTTTTCTGTGAATATAGAAGTAGAGATGGGACATACGGATACACTTTATTCACATAAAAGCAATGCACATTTTTAAAATCCTTAAATTTTAAATACATTAAACATTTATATGGAATGTGAATAATCAGTAAGAAGCTTTTCAGTGTTTCTTTGTGAATGCTTAAACTCACCATCTATATATATAAAGGCATATTTTTTAATGTTTTCAAATGTCTTATGGCATTTGGGGAAATGGTAAAGTATGTGCCTGTGTGCAAAAAATGGGTATGTATAAGTCACTTTTCCTTCTTTTTTCTAGATTTGTGTCAGGTACATCATGTTTAGAAATGTGTATATTGCATTTTAATTCCATCCAATTTCTTAGGGTTCCAGTTTTATACTGTTGTTGTTGTTATGCTTAAATTAGTATGGACAGGCTTGTTGGTAAGCAGACAGAATTCAGTTACTGATGGAAAATATTTTATACAAATCCAATGATAAACAGTTCTTTTTTTGTTTTGCTATGAATGTTTAATTTAAACATGTACTTAAATGAATACATGAGAACAAAGGATTTTTTCCCTTTTAGGATTAAACATTTTTGGTTATTTTAATGATACAATAATTACATTTAGTGAGTGCAGACACATACAATAAGAAAGAGATAGATACCGAACACTTTTGAAAATAAGCCCAGTTCCATTTGGATTCCTTAATATTGACTTATGTGCCTGACTTTAGGGACTACAGTATGAGAAGGTTGAAATTTCATTTGTAGATCAGGAAATACCTGGAAATATTTTTTTTCATTAAACCATGATGGAAAGCCAATAGAAAATAAGATGATCCCAAAACATGATGTTGTTTTATATAAAGAAAGAGAAAAAAAAGAATCCTCAAGGTAATTTAAATATGTAACTACAGAGATAAACTTACCTTCACAGAAAGGGGGTGAGCCCTCAAACTGCAATTGTGCATTCAGTTTGCAGGTCAATATGTCATTTCCAACCAAAGTGAAACCAGGATGGCACTTGTATTTGGCAAAGTCTCCTAAAAAGTTTCAGTAACAAAGACTTTCCTGAATACTTCTGTATTTTACATTATCTTTTATCATTTGATAATTATGCTACTTCCTTTCACATGCATTTTTATAGAAGAAAAGAAAAAAGAATGTAGTAATTAATAGGGAAGTTAATATTAAAAATAGATAAACAAAAAATTATCTTACACTCTGCTGGGAAGATGGAGAAACAAAGGAAAGAAAGATGTTCCCATTAAACTGGCATATTTGGCTCAAGTAAAAAAGAAAACTATCAGCATGAGGATGCCACAGAAAAATATTCAGAATAAGGATGAGCTGTTGTAGTAGTTTAACTATATTTTAAATAAAGAATGAACAAAGCTCCTGTGCATGAAAAAATAAGAAGTTGCTCTGACCTATTTCAAAATCCTCATCTTCTGTAAATAAATCAGCATGTGGAACTATTGGAGGAGGCTGGCACTTCTTAAGTTGATATGCTACAAAATAAAATGTAAGTACCAATAAATACCATTAAATACTGATAAGATTTAATATATTGAAATAGTTCCAATTATTCAATAGGTCCATAATCATACAATTGTCTGTACATAGACATCTGTGCTACCATAGGGCCTTGGCACAGGGTTATATTTATGGCATGCTTAATGCATTAGTCATGCCATAAATAGTAATGATGCCACATGTTCAACCAATTTTTGGTGCCATAAAGTGGTAAATGAGACACAAAGATATTCTACAAAAAATGTGAAACATCTTTGTGGCTAGTTTGTACGGCATCATAAATGGAACATGCAACATGCCCTCATCAGCTAACTGTCAGCCTCACCACTGATACTGAGGTCAGAGTCATGACAGCTCTGGTCCTGATGCTGCAAATTGGCTGCCGGGCAAGCCAGTTGAAAGGTTCCTGGAGGAGCTGACACCCCCTCTTCCCCCCCCCCCCCCCCCCGCTCCCCACACAGGAGCCTCTCCTGCATTGCTCTGATAGAAGCTGTGGAGAAAGACAGTCAATGTGCCAAATCAGCCTTCCCCCTCAAGGAAAGTTCAAAAATGCTCACTTTCAGTCCTACAAATGATGCTTTGGGCTGCAGCTCTGCAGTTGCCATGTGGGAAGAGCCAACTGTCTCCCCTCCCTGTGGCACTTACTTACAGCTGCCAGCAGGGCTTCCACTGCTCAGCTTTTAACTTACCTGTGCAGGTGGAACCTGGGATCCTGAACCTGGGCTTCAATTTACTGGCAGGTAGAAAGGGTATCATTTGAATCCAAAAATCATGCATATGTGGCAAATGCTGGGATCAGGGATCAGATCCCAAGGCATCATTAAATTAATGTGTGCCTGGGGCCATATAGTGGTATGCTGACTTTGAGACAGCCAATTGTGGATTTGGGATCTAATTTTCAAAATTAAACATGGTAACTGAAGCATTATTGGCATTTATAAAGCAATGTTTAAAATACTTGTTATGGATATAAACATATACATACAATACAAATTAAATAATCAAATCCATCTTTAGTTTAAATGAACCTTGAGTAACTAAGAGGAAGTTTATACACTCCCCTACTGATTCAATTTTGTTCAGTGCACACCAAAGCCTGGAAATAAAGAAATGTAAGATGGTTTAACGTAACCATGAACATATGTGCAAGCCTTATCTCAGGTAGGTTTGTTGGCATGCATTCGAAGTGACAACAATATGGTCATGCAGCCTAGTATGTGGATTTCAACGGTTTTCCTGAGGTAATCCCAAAGGAAGGGTAAACATAAGCTAAGAATCAATCTGACTTAATAGATATTTAACTCTAACAGAAAATAAAGTCAAATAAGTGTAGAATTTGTTTGTTTATTTATATGCTTGGTTGTTTGTCATGGCTTCCTCTCCAGATCTTCAGATTTGTTGAGGTTTGTGTAATCTCTTACATTTTAGGTGAATTCTAGGTTAAATCCTAGACATATGTCTGCTGACCAGCGTTTCTTGTTGTGCAGTTCCATTGGAAAAGTTAATACTACTACAATTACTAGCATGTTTTCAAGTCTGGACATGTACTTTGTTTATATTTCTACTAACCATTTACTACTTGATTGTCCCTCATAACCAAAGATGTATTAGCTCCAAAATGAAGATGTGATGTCAGTATGGGACAAGAGAGCACATATTGTATAAATCTCTCTTCTTCCACAGAAACCAGGCTTGGTTAAGAACACAGATGCTCCCTGCATCTTCCAAATCCCCTCCCCACTTGCCAAGTTACAGAAGTTAAGAACAAACAAACAAAACATATTGTTCATTGGTTCTCATCTCCAGCTCTCTATGGCAGATGTAAATTACTGCCTGTGACTGTATTTTTGTAGACACTGAACAGGGAAAAAGATGGGCTATAATCCACAAACAAAGAGCTGCTAAAGAAGGGGAAAACATGTGCATAAAAAAATCCTATTTCTGACTAGGTTTGTGCTCCTGGTGGAAAAACTTACCCAGTGTGGCATATATAGACATTTGAATGCTGAGGCCCTAAAGTGTGGGGAGCTTGCATTGCTGACACTGTGCAGACAGAGGGGGCTCCTTTGCACACATCTCAGCATGCTCTGAAAGCTCCCTTAAGTCTGTCTAGACACATGTGGCAGAAGTGCATAGGGCATCCCTGATGTATTGTGCTTCTGCTGGAGCATCATAATCCAGCAACTGACATACTGTCTTCTGGAAAGGGGGAGGAGGGGATGCTGGATGACTATATTCTCTTTTGAGAGAGCCACAGCATGAACAGACATTCACTCTCTCAGGAGAAATTCTCCTGGGATTGATTTAACCATGGATATTCCAAGGTGATTTTTTTTTCTGGAGCAGCCATTTTTATTCTGGGAGAAAAAGCCTGAACATATGTACACTCATAGTTTCTCCTGAGAGAACAGCAACTCTTGCAGGAGAAACTGAATATCTGTATGAGGCCCTGGTTTCACATAAATAAGACAAGTCTTTCATAAGAGATAAGTCAAAATTGACCTTAAAATAATAAGAATAAAAATAATTATTGAGATTTTTTTTCCTGAAAATACAAGACTTGACAAAATGATCATGAAAATCTGTAATGTTCAATTAAAATAGCAGGCCATAAAAACGAATACATTTATCTTAAGATCATCAAGGGCACGGGTAGTTAAGGAATAACTGAAAAAGAAAGAAAGAAAGAACATACATACACTTTGATTCCCAGAAGAAAAGTAAACTATAGAATATTGAACAAACTGACCATGAAAATTGAGGACAAAGAATCCTCCAGTTGAAAAGTCACTATGAAATTTGAGAAGGGCCTGGTTGGTTGAGCTGTAAGCTGTTTCAAGAGCTGTATTGCCACTGAAAACTCCCAGCTGAGGTGAATTCTGGTCAGGACCATCCCTAGGGACCAAAGTAAAGAAATCAGTCAGTGAAAACCTACAATTAAGGTTAAATTAGCAATTTATTTTCTCCTGACAGCAGACTAAATCTTTGAGAAAGCGGGTTAATTCTAACTATTGTACTTGAGGTTACTTCATTTGTATTCAAGACTACGAAGGCAATGTTGAACATTCTTTCTAACGTCAAAGCCTGATCTTTGTAGAAAAGGTTGGGAAAATTGTATAGCAGATTTTATATTTGTTCAGGCAGGTTATTTGCTGGCTTCTTTTAGAGCAGCTGGGTCTTTCTACACCCATCTTGTTTCTGAATGTCTTTTATATAAATCTTTTGTATTTCAGTAAAATATGAACCTTTAAGTAAATCAGGGAAATTATTTCAGTCTCCTTTATTCCCAGTAACTTTTATTATTAAGGGCATTTTTACAATTTTTTTTAAAAATGTTTTTGTGCCAAACTATTTACCCATGTAAATAGTTCTACTGAAGTCAAAGGAGTAAACATGTGTAGGATGACATAATTTTAATTCATTCTATTCATTGTGGATTTGTGTTAAGAAAGAAGAATAAGAGGTCTTTACTTCACAACAGCAAAAGAGGTGCTCATAGAGACATACTCATATGCAGCTAATTTCACTTTGAATATCATCATATAAACACATTTCAGCTAAAACACTATTCCAAAATAAAAGCAGCTAATTGCTATCACTGAAGAATTTCCAAGCTGTGTAAGTCTATTTTTGTGAAACTGTTGTATGCTAGAACTACTGAATCTATGATGAATTAAGCTTTTGTGATATGTACTTTAGTACACTAGAGATTAACCAAAGATTTCCAGCAATCACTTAGCTTCTGACCTTCTGCTCTCTTTAGATCAAAAGGATATTTCCTCACTGTGATGAGTTCAGTCCTACTTCTCACACATGAAAAGCCAATAAATTAATTTATTTCTTTTCTATTTCAAACTTATAAAGTAAGCTTTCTGATCATAGACAGGTCATTCAATATAGCCACAAACTATTTAAAGATATACAAGTATCCAAAAGATGTTACGTATAAAACTATCATTTGCAAAGTGAGTTTCCTGCAGTTACCACTATACCACTGAAATACTTATTTTATCCTCTAATGGGAGCATGTATTTCCCCTCTGGCATTAGTGACAAAAATAAACTAATAATTAACAGTAACAGGGTGCTGAGATTTTCCCTTTTATTTCTCTTACCAGTGAATTTCAGTATCATTTTCAAAGTAATGAATATTTAATGTGACCTCTGCATTTTAATTAATGGTTTAATCTTAAAAGGTAAAAACAATGTTACTACAGGTCTGCAAGTTATGGGAATATATATATTCATGCATGCATATATACATACATACATACATGTATATATGTATGTGTATAACATATATTATTGTTTTATTTTATAATATTTAGATAATGCATATGAGGAACTACTATTCCTAAGCAGTTGGACTTACCTGTCAGTTACTGTCCTGCACATGGTCTTAGTGTTAATGTAGTGACAGTTATAATTTAAAGATGCTCCCTAATTTAGAAGAGTTGCTAAACAAGAGGTGGTTCCTTACTTAAGAGCTAACTACCTAGTTACTCACTTAGCAAGAAAGACAAAGAGTCTGCAGATATTGCATAATGTTCCATAAATTAAAGTGTGTTGCTCTTCTAATTTGCATATACCTCTGTTCATTGAACCCAGTGATCACTGTACTAACCAGGTTGTTTTAAACTTGATCATATGTATTCATATAAAGTTTTCTCATGTATAATGTAATATAATATAAAATATTACTTTTGTATTTCAATATATACTTTCAAATATGGTATATTTTAACAACATTATCACAGTTCCACTAACAGTCTATCCTAGCTGAAGACAACAGTGTCTTCAGTGTTTTCAATGATATAATATAGGGTGGCATGTCTCTGTAGAAACAGGTCTCTATGGAGCCAAGGGGAAAAGGACCTGTTCAATAAGGATGGAAATGTAAAGGTTTTCCTTCATAAGCCATACAATTTTTTTAGACCTTTCTAATACTTTTAATTGTTTATGTACTATCTGTGAAGAGGAATTCACTCTCTGGTTACAGGCAATCACACTTCGTAGGTACACTGTGTATTTTGATCCTCTAAAAGACTTCTCTTCAAAAACATGTACATTTAAATGTCAATATATATATCCAAACAGACAGGTTTAAAAATGGAGGTATTTCTAGGATTTTGCATTTGGGTTGATAAATAATTTTCTATGGGAGAAGATCATTTGCCTAAGCACTATCTTGCACTTTAAATTTAAATTTAAATTTTCAAAGAGGATATAATGTGATATATTTTAGATTTGCACTGATCATTATAGCAACAGATTTAGCATTGTATATAATAGTGTACATATAGGTAACTCAATTAAACATACACAGACTATCTCATCTGTTTTACCAGAACTGCCTCACATAGAAAATACCACCATTTAAAGATACAGTAAGCTGGGTGGCATTTCTCAACCTATTCTAAGCAAAACACTGCTGCTTAATAGAACCTTTGTTTTTTCTAACTTTCTACAATTCAAATTGGAGTTCATATACAAGCTTTTGCTAACTGGGCTTAAGTATATAGATAATTTTTAAAAAGAAAGTCTTATAGATAAGATTATGTCAATAAAATTAGTTATGTTGAACTTGTTCTATGCATTTACTGTTGACCTATATTCTATCTCTTGTTAAATTTACTCTTAATCATGCTATTTCTCTGTAACTGATATTGCTCTGTATATAACAATACCAATTCATAGGAATAGACATAGAGTCAAAGTTAAATCAAACAGAAACCAATCATTTGTGTTAAAAGGTCACATACCAAACTGCTATATAGTCATTCACTGGTTCAGTTTGGAGTAAGGTGAAGTTGATATAAATTCCATGACCCTGAGGCACAGAAATAAGCCAGGTACAGTCCTTTGAATTTGGATATTCATCTGGAAATCCTGGGGAATAAACTGTACCATTCTGAGAGGTTACATTATAGCCACAAGGAGCTGAAAAGAAAATAAACGACAAATTAAAAGGAGGAATATATTTACTGCTTAAATACTTATAGCAAAATGCCCCAACATTTTAGTAGCTCTGCAGGACAAATTAATCTAGGTCTTCAAGAGAACAATTTTCCTTGGTTGGTTGTCTCTCAGTGATAAGAGGATTTATTCCTAAGAAATAATTTACTCCTGATGTATTTCAGATTATATTGCTTAAAACCCCTCAGAATCTGTTCAAAATATTGCTTTTGTACAACTGTTCTGAAATGAAGTTATTATTCATTAAACGTAGTCTTTTCCCGTTTTATTTTATGTAGGAATTTAAAAAAATTCTGAAACTGAACCCTGACTAGAACTGGTACAAAATTCCAAAAATAGCTTTAGCACTGACTATAAGCACAAATGTCAAAAACATTTTATTTATCTTAGTTCTCCACCATGTTTAATGATACTTTAAATTGCAGTTTGTGAGTTGATTATTCTTTTTTGACAAGTGCAATTAAGATCGACATAGGCATAAATTAGCATATACTTGCATAATGACATTCTGGGGCAATTTTGTAGCTTGGACATGAAGCTGACATTATTTAAAGGTGACTAATATTTAAGGAGGTATCATCTTATGTACCAAAAATCAATTATTATGGGCTGAAGTGGGGAAATGCTTAAATAGGTAGCCAGGAGTATCAAGTATCAACAAGGTAAATATTTAGCCTTTGTTGGGTACATTTTATTTTGTGCTGTGTACACATGTATCAAAGAAAGAAGTTTTCCATATATCTCTGCACACTACATCTACACATTCACTCTTTCCAGTGTCCTTGGATATCCTGAGATTTAATACCACACCCTCCAGCCAAATTTTATGTACATGTCCTTCCTAAGTCAAACCTATTCTGTAGGTTTGGTGTTGGTGGGACAAATAAAATGAGGGAAATTAATGGATTATAAGTGTTATGCTATTAGGAGAGTTTGTGGGTTTGTTAAGGGTAATCCCTTGTGTGGTTCTTCTACATTTTTTCACATGCCACTCAACATGTAGGTCACAGGTGGTCAACTTGTGGCATGTGCAGCCTCTGTGTGGGGCATGTGTCAGACTGGAGAGAGGACAGGCAGGACAGTGATAGACAGGGCAGGCAGTGGAAAGCAGATCAGGAAATCAGGAGGGAAGCACAGGGTAGGAAGCAGAAAGCAGAGCAGCAACTTGGTCAGGGAGTATGGTGCTGGGAGCGAAAAGGTGAACACCAGACTGAGTAAGGGAAAGGGATTAGAGTGGCACTCAGGGAGGGTGCATCCCTGCCAAAAATGTTGGCCCCCACTGATGGAAGTCATGTGTAGCAGGAACTGAACTGATGTAGCTGATGTTAACATAGAGTGTAATAGTAGTGAAATGTAACCATGTTAGTCTTGTCCTGTAAGTAGCTTGAACACTCCATTTTGTATTCTTTTGCTTGACATAAGCGAATGAACTCTGTATGCCCTTTTTGAATGAGTGTATGTGAAACGGTGAATGGTGAGAGAATGGCATAGAGACAGGAGAAAAAGATTTAACTGTTTATGCAAGGAACAAGGTGCCAAATGTAAGTTACCAGTCAGTAAACTAATTAATGGGTGGCTAAAGAATCCCTTTGAGGCCTAGGGTGCAAAGGAGATAATGGTGGGCATTAAACTAGCTTTGCTGGGGGAAGGGGCCTCTCTGAGTGGAGAGGCTGCTTCTCCAGCATGCAGGGTGACAAGAAAAAGGGATGCCCAGGTAAGCAACAATGTCCTGGGAGTAGGGGGCCTCAAGTGTCCTGTGAGTTGGGGGGAGGCGTGTGCACCCTCAAGGGACCTCAAGTGCCTCTACACTAATGCTCATAGTATGGGGAACAAGCAGGAGGAACTGTGCCTCCTGATTGCGAGTAAGAATCCAGACTTAGTAGGGCCCACAGAAACCTGGTGGGACCCCACCATGACTGGGCAGTGAGCATTTGGGGATACACCCTATATAGAAGTGACAAGACAGAGAGGAAAGGTGGGGGTGGGGGTCACACTCTATGTCAAAGAGCACCTCACAACATCAAGGATTAGCTTCAGGTTAGAGGAGCAGCTGGAGTACTGCGTCCAGTTTTGGGCCCCACAAGTCAAAAAGGATGTGGAGAAGCCTGAGAGAGTCCAGAGGAAAGCCATGTGCACAATCAGAGGTCAGGAAACAGAACTTGTCTATGAAATCTATGAAATCTATGAGGGTCGGGTGGAGACACTGTGGGTCAAAATACAAGGGGGGCATGGTGAAAGGGGGTGTCTACTACAGACCACCCAACCAGGGGGAAGAGCTGGACCAGGACTTCTCTGGTCAGCTTATGGAGGTGGTTAGGTCAAGGAATGTTATTGTAATGGGTGACCTAAACTACGCAGACATTTGCTGAGAGGAGCAGACAGCCAGGTCTGACTGCTCACATAGGTTCCTGGCTGTATTACAGGACCTTCACCTTATCCAGGAGGTGCACAGCCCCACTAGGGGGATTGCCTTGCTGGACCTGGTCCTGGCCACTGGGGATGACCTGGTGAGGGGATTGCAGGTCTTTGACTACCTGGGCAATAGCGATCATCACCTGCTGGAATTCACTATCCAATGCAGGGTGTCAAGGGCTTACAGGAAGACTAAAGCCCTTGACTTCAGAAGGACCAACTTCAATGAGCTTTGGAGATTAATTGGGGAGGCACTGAGGGCCCAGAAGGTAGAGGAGATGGGAGTCCATGAGGGGTGGTTGTACCTTAAGGGAACAATCCTCCAGGGCCAAAGGGTAACAGTCCCTGAGAAGCAAGCTGGGTAAGAGTGCTCAGAAACCCCCTTGGCTCAGCAAGGGCATTCAGGAATGCCTCAGGACTAAAAGAGTGCCATACAACCAGTGGAAAGGAAGAGCTATCACCAAGGAGGAGTACTCCACCTCTGCCCGGGAGTCTAGGAGGGCTATTAGGAAGGCCAAGGCAGAGATGGAACTCAGGCTAGCATCCAGGATTAAGGACAGCAAAAAGTCCTTTTTCAAGTACATTGGGAGCAAGAAGAGGGCACCAGGCAATGTAGGGCCTCTGCAAGACGCAAACGGTAATCTTGTCGCTATACTAGATGAAAAAGCTGATATTTTTAACAGTTTCGTTGCCTCTGTTTTCTTGAACAGGGACCAGGACATCCCACCTACCAGAGGTAGAGACAATCTCAGGGATAGCTCTCAGGCCTTTGGTCAGCACAGATGTAGTTAGAGATCTTCTGGAAGGGCTGGAAGTTTTTAAATCTGCAGGTCCAGATGCCCTCCACCCACGGGTGTTGAGGGAACTGGCAGGGGTCATCACGGAACCCTTTGCCCAGCTGTATGAGCATTCATGGTCATCTGGTCAAGTGCTGAAGGATTGGGAAACTAGCTAATGTGGTCCCAATTTTTAAGAACGGGAGGAAGGAGGACCCAAGTAACTATAGGCCCATAAGCCTCACCTCGGTGCTCGGGAAGATCTTGGAGAGAATCATCAAGAAGCACATCTGCGGGGGGCCAGTAGGGGAGATCATGCTCAGGGGCAATCAGCATGGGTTCATCAAAGGCAGTTCCTGCCTGACCGACCTGATTGCCTTTAATGACCAAGTAACTAAGTCCTTGGATGATGGTGCCACCATGGACGTAGTCTTTCTAGACTTTAAGAAGGCCTTTGACATTGTCTCTTGCCCCATTCTCATAAAAAATTAGGTGACTGTGGCATTCATGCCTACACAGCTGGATGGGTAAAAAATTGGCTGATGGGGTGCACCCAGAGAGTAGTGGTGGATGGGTCGTACTCAACCTGGCAAGATGTGAGCAATGGGGTACCCCAGGGCTCAGTCCTCGGGCCTGCACTGTTTAACATCTTCATCAGTGACTTGGATGAGAGGGTTTAAAGCACATTGTCCAAGTTTGCTGATGACACCAAGATGTGGGGTGAGGTAGACACACTTGAAGGGAGAGAGAGGCTGCAACTAGATTTAGACAGACTACAAAAGTGGGCAGATGAGAATAGGATGGGGTTCAACGTAGACAAATGCAGGGTGCTGCACCTTGGGAGAAGGAATCCACAGCATACATACAGGCTGGGGAGTTCCCCCCTTGAAAGCACAGAGGCGGAAAGGGATCTTGGAGTCATTATTAACTCCAAGATGAACATGATCCGCCAATGCCAGACTGCAGCCAGCAAGGCCAGCCATACCTTGCCATGCATCCAAAGGTGCATCTCAAGCCGGTCCAAAGAGTTGATACTCCCCCTCTATGTGACATTGCTCATGCCACAATTGGAGTACTGCGTCCAGTACTGGGCACCACACTTTAGAAAGGATGTGGCCAGCTGGGAGAGAGTTCAGAGGAGGGCCACGCATTAGGGAAGCAGGACAGGCCCTATGGGGAGAGACTGAGGGACCTGAACCTACTCAGGGTCAGCAAGAAGAGGCTGAGGGAAGACCTGGTGGCTGCCTACAAACTCATCAGGGGAGATCATCAGCAAATAGGAAAAGCCCTATTCTCCTCAGCACCACCTGGGGTGATGAGGAACAATAGTAATAAATTGATGGACAATAGATTTAGGTTAGAGATCAGAAGACAATATTTTACAGTTAGGGTGGCCAGAATCTGGAACCAACTTCCTAGGAAAATGGTTCCTTTGGGCAAATTCAAAAAGAGGTTAGATGATCACCTGTCTAGGGTCTTGTGAACCCAGCATTCATTCCTGCCTGTGGCAGGGGGTCAGGCTAGATGATCTGTTCAGGTCCCTCCTGACCCTAGCTACTATGAAACTATGGAACTATGAGGAGGAGGAAGGCATACATCCTACCAGGTGGGCAGCAAGGACACTCCAAAGCTGAGATACCACCTTTTATGACTAAACTGACCTTGGGCTGAGATAAGCTGAAGATGAATGAAGAACAACTGCAAAAACAGAAGCTGGGGTGGAAAAGCCACAAAGCACTGAAAAAAAGGATGCCAATCCCTATAAAAGAAGGCTTTGAAATGCTAAGTTGGGTGAGTCTCATGCTCAACTGCTGTTTCTTCAGAGCACAGGTGCATCTGTTCACACTGTTCCTTTTTTCACCCCACTCCAAGTTGCTCTCTCCAGGATATCTCTCATAATAACCACCTTGCCTGCTATCTGCATCTTCTCTCAATAAGGCCTGAGCCAGCCACCCAGTGCTATTATTGAATAACTGCTGCTGGTCACTATAATGTCTAAATTAAATGGTTGTTTTGTGTTTGTGTGTGCCTGTGTGTAATGATGTGCATGATGGTCTCTGTGTGTCTATGAGTGGTGTGTCTGAAACTCTATGTCTAATTCATGTAATCAATAAACACAGCAGTTTGCCTTATCCCTCTTTATACAGTCTTGCTATTGATTTAATAATTAATAATTTAAAGTAATGCATGAACCTGGATAAAGCAGGGTTGCCAGCCCCTGCATTTGCCTCATTTGCAACTGCTAAAACTATTCAAGGGTACCTGACAGATTCTGCCAGGCTTTAAGTCACTGCAAAGGTGGCTTTAATCCATTTTAAATGTTCCCTTGCCCTCTAGATTTAGGCAAAGCATAAACTGTTTGCTTCAGAAAATCTAGTCTGCTCTTTTCACAGTGTTTCCTGTCTCTAATGGTTCATGGAGCATTAGACATCTTGAATGATTGCTGTGTTCCCGCTACTGATATAGTTTCAGGAGCAGAACTCTTTAAGCTACATTTTGGTTATATTTTTTTCTAAAACTATTTGTGGCTTTACACTAAAGTAATAATAATAATTTTAACAACTTGTTAAAGCATTAATCATTTTATGAATTGTGGGGTATTTTCTGGGGGTGTTTCAGACAAAATATTTTTTTCTTTTCTTTATTTTTAATTTGGCTTTCCTGAGGCAACAAGCCTTTATTAAAGAAAATGGTTTAATTGTAGGTTGGTAGGATCAAGCCATCCTCCTAAATGCGGTAGTAGACATATCTTGGGATCATACCATGAGTATCAATTTGGGAATAGGCCTTGGAGCAGTCTAGAAAATAAAAAAAAACAATGGGCTGGAGCCACAAGGGATGAGTAAATAATGATGATTATGGTTATGATGAAGGCACATGTGGGACAAATTTCCATGTTGTAACTACCAACATTAAGGTAGTTGGAAGATATAGGAAACAATATGATATTGGATTTATCCAAAGAAACTTGTCTGCCTATGTCCTTAGACCAACACGACTAAAACCTACACACCTAATTAAATCACAAAAATTCTGGGTTAAGCTACAGAAGTCAAGGATTTCAATAAGGGTGTGAAAAGCTCTTTGAGAACTCCTGGCACTCTGGTGTAGTGCCCGAAGACTGGAAGAAGGCCAATGTGGTGCCTATCTTCAAGAAAGGGAGGAAAGTGGATCCAGCAAACTATAGGCCCATCAGCCTGACCTCTATCTTGGGGAAGGTCTTAGAAAAGTTTATTAAAGAGGCCATCCTTAATGGACTGGCCAACACCAACATCCTGAGGAATAGCCAGCACGGGTTTGTTGCAGGTAGGTCTTGTTTGATCAATCTCATTTCCTTTTATGACCAGGTGACCTATCACCTGGACAAGGGAGAAGAGATTGATGTCATATATGTTGACTTCAAAAAAAGCCTTTGATCTGGTATCCCATGATCATCTCTTGGTGAAACTGGCCAATTGTGGGCTTGGGTCCACCACCATCGGCTGGCTGGGAAATTGGCTCCATGGTCAGACCCAGAGGGTGGCAATTGACTGAAGATAATCATCATAGTGCCCTGTGACCAGTGGGGCTCCCTCAAGGCTCTGTCCTTGGACCCATATTGTTCAACGTCTTCATTAATGATGTGGACATTGGAGTCAGAAGTGGACTGGCCGAATTCGCCGATGACACCAAACTTTGGGGCAAAGCATCCACATCTGAAGACAAGAGGGTGATCTAGGCTGACCTGGACAGGCTCAGCAAATGGGTGGATGAGAACCTGATGGTGTTTAACACCAAAAAATGCAAGGTTCTCCACCTTGGGAGGAAAAACCTGCAGCATCCTTATATGCTTGGCAGTGCTACACTGGCTAGCACTATGGAAGAAAGAGACTTGGGGGGTCATCATTGACCAAAAGATGAACATGAGCCTTCAATGCAATGCTGCAGCTAGTAAAGTGACCAAAACGCTGGCTTGCATCCATAGATGCTTCTCAAGCAAATCCCAGGACGTCATTCTCCCCTTGTACTCAGCCTTAGTGAGGCCGCAGCTGGAGTACTGCGTCCAGTTTTGGGCCCCACAATTCAAAAAGAATGTGGAGAAGCTTGAGAGAGTCCAGAGAAGAGCCACGCGCATGATCAGAGGTCAGGAAAACAGACCTTACGACAACAGGCTGAGAGCTATGGGGCTCATTAGCCTGGAAAAGAGCAGGCTCAGGGGTGATCTGTTGGCCACCTATAAGTTTATCAGGGGTGACCACCAGTATCTGGGGGAACGTTTCTTCACCAGAGCGCCCCAAGGGATGACGAGGTTGAATGGTTATAAACTACTGCAAGACCATTTCAGGCTGGGCATAACGAAGAATTTCTTTACTGTCTGAGCCCCCAAGGCCTGAAATAGCCTGCCATCGGAGGTGGTTCAAGCACCTACATTGAACACCTTCAAGAAACAAATGGATGCTTATGTTGCTGGGATCCTATGACCCCAGCTGACTTCCTGCCTTCGGGCAGGGGGCTGGACTCGATGATCTTCTGAGGTCCCTTCCAGCCCTAATGTCTATGAAATCTATGAAATCTATGAAGCATACTAGCAAAATTCGCTGACGACACCAAGTTATGGGGGAGTGTAGTCACACTGAAGGATAGGCTAGGAATACAGGCTGACCTGGACAGGCTTGTAATGTGGGGAGATCAAAACCTAATGATGTTTAACATGGAAATGTAAAGGGATCCATCTGGGGAGAAATAATCCTCAACACATTTACAGGTTTAGCGGTGCTACACTAGCTAGCACCACAACTGAAAGAGACTTGGGGGTCATGATCAACAACAGAATGAACATGAGTTAGCAATGCAATGCCCTAGCCAGCAGAGGACATGAGGAGAGGCTGAAGGACATGGTACTGTTCAGCCTGGAAAAGAGAAGACTTAGAGGGGACTTGATAGTAGCCTATAAGTACTTAAGGGGTGAATATCACGGGCTGGGAAAGCATCTGTTCACATAAGCAACTGGTAGGCAGTGCACGGGGGTACACGTGCCCCCCCAATGGGGCCGGTGCCCAAACGATGGCTGACACTGATGGTGTTGGTAGGGCTGATGCCCACCCTGACAGGGTCAGTGGCTTCTGCGGGTGCCCCCCCAGAATCAGAAGGCACTAGTTACTTATATCTGTTCACCAAGGTACCCCAGGGGAAGACAAGGAATAATGCACATAAACTGCTAGAAGATGGCTTCAGATTGGACATAAGGAAAAACTTTATGGCTTGAGTTTATAGAGTCTGGAACAAACTCTCCCACAGAGGTGGTACAGTCACCTACCCTGGAGATCTTCAAAAGGTGACTGGACACACACATTGCTGGGGTCATCTGACCCCCACAGTCTTTTGTTTCCTGCTTAAGAGCAGGGGGGCTAGACCTGATGATCTTGAGAGGTCCCTTTTAGCTCCCTAACTTCTATAACTTCTTTAAGTGTGGCTAAAGCAGAAGGCTGCAGAGGCTTGTATCTGAGTGACCACAAAATTAACCTTCACAGACACATCTTACAAAGGAAAGAAAGTAATTAACTTGTTCAGTTGGACTAGATCAGCTTAAAAAGTGTACAAGGCCTGAAAAAATACATTATAAAAGAAGGCCTTAAATAATCCTAACATACTATATCATGGCATATACATGTTAGCAGGATTCATTAATGCAATTAAATGTATTAAGTGTAATTTAGCCTTTGTAGATGTATTTGTTTTAAATGTTTTTGACAGGTTGTAAAAACAAAACAGCCTTGTCAATAATGACAATAACTAAATTAAGAAAACGGTGCTGGCATTTAACATTCTGTCATGGTAAAGAAAGGAGAAGTGTAACTCCATTCCAGAAATGTAACTTCCATAAAAAGCATACATTTCAACTAATTGACAAAAGAGAACTAGTTCAGTTCAGTTCTAAAACTTTCAGTGAAACAAAGACATTTTGATTTATTGAATCAAATATAGATAGATATGCATCTTCAATCATTGTAAATCTGTGGTTGTAAACTTGATGATTTTGGTGAATGAAGGATCTGAGGAACTGAACAATTAACAAGAACTTCTGGGGTCCACAGATCCTGAGATCCAGCCTCCACCCACTCTCCCAGATATATGTTTTTGCATTCCCATTATTACATCATCTGAATCAAAGTTAAACATATGTTAATTTTCCAATAAAGTGATTCTCTTGAGAAGTGAGAGCTATTCTCCTAATTTCAGGGTCCTGTCAAACAAAATAAGCAATATTTGTCCTAATTTGGGGATAGCGGGCTTCCCAGGATCTCCTAAAATAACAGTTGTTAAAGACACCTTATTGATGACTTTTGGAGGAAATGGCATCCCTGACAGTCTAAACAGGCAAATGTCAAATCATGTTGATACTATGTCATCATGCACCTTTGCTGTACTTTCCAGACCGGTGATCATGAGCCTCCCTCCCTGGGCAACCATAATCTGAATAATGATGGAGTAGTGTTATTGTGTGGGACATATGGAAGGCAATACAGTAAACTGGCTGATTTGCCACACCAAGATGGACTAATGGTAAATTATCCAAGAGTTGATCATCAGACATGGTAAGGGGAAGCACTGATGGGAAGTCAGAACAATGGTGAATTAAACCATGGTGGTGAATTATTCCATAGGCAAATTAAACAAAATGTAAAGTACATGGGCACATGAGTGTCACTTATGCCCCTTGTAGAATTCAGAAAACTTATTCTTTTGAATGAACTGTTATTATAAAAGATATTGTGGTTATCTCTACCAGGCACAGGTAAAATACACTGTTAAGTGTGTTACACATTTCCATTACCACAGCATAAATAAAGTTTGGGCCAATAGCTAACTGATTATTCATAGATGTGTACAAATCTGTGATAGGATAGATGTGTACAGATCTGTGGTAGGGCTTCTAATGATGATTGAATGGCTCTTAAGGCTTGAAGTGTTCTCAGCAAGCCACATAAGATTTTCAGAGAGTAAAAGGATTATGGATATGTTAATAAGAGAACTGGATGGTTGGATCAACCTCTTCACTCTTCTCTATGAAGGTCTCCTTCCTTGCACAGTAGTTTTGGAACCATTTGTGGTCATCCCGGGGCTGCATAATGATTTAATTCCATAATTCTATTATTTTTTTCTGTGCTACAAACTCCTATGTATAACCAGTGAAATGGTAATGATTGCATATACAATAGGCAAATCTATCTTACTTCGAAAGAGCTTCCCTGAGCCCACCATTCATTTCCATGGGTCAGAAAATACCACTGAAATTCACTCCACCACCTTGAATATCCTCCTCTCCATTCTGTTCCAATAGTAGTACAAGCATAAGCAGAAACAGCATTTCATCAGTGACTGACCCATGGTATGGCACTAGCTGCACAGACTGAAATTAGGAGTTTGAATAGAAAGAAGAGTCTCAGGTAAAGGTACTGGTGAGCTAAAAACATTTTTGCTCAGGAGCCTAGAAAGGACAGTGTTTTATTACAATACTCAACATGAAGTATAGCCACCATTTTTAGAGGAACTGAGTAGCTCTTTTAGGCATGTGGCATATAGAAATAAAAATTCTTTCACTGTATAGAAAATCACTGCAAACTATTTAAAAATGTATGTAGTGCATAGGTCTTGTTTTGCTTCTATAACTGTCATGAATATCACTCAAATGGAAAATCTAATTCAATCTACAATGGAGTTATACAACACAGTACACAAAATGATCAAGTTTAATTTTGCTAGGATGTTAGAAATTATTTATATTATTTTACTGATTTTTTTCTTTACCCTCCCTCTTTAAAAAAATTATACTTAAACAGCTAAACCATTTAAACATCAAAATGTTTAGTCTAAAAACGTTGAAATTAAATGTTTTTGTTTTTCTATTTTTTTCATTATCTTTCAGTGAAAATAATTTGCTAAATGTGATCTAAATTGAGAGATAATTTAGTTTATCCAAAACTAATTTTCAGCAAATTAATTACAAAAAAATGTACCCAACCCTAGTATCTATCTATAGATAGATAGATAGATAAACTGAAGAGCTAATATTCAGGCACCTGTAGTTATAAAATGTTTCTCCCACAATCTTTTCAAACTTTTTACTTGAAAGGTTATTGTTTCTAAGCAAAACATTTCCCTGCTACTTTTTTCTGGATACTCTGTCTCCTATAGTTTTCAGTGAATCAGTACACCCAAAGAGGGCTTAATTCACATGATGCTATACTCCCAACAAAGTATCTGAAACACAAGCCCCCTCCACCCCCAAACAGAGATTCCAGTGCTCTTTGAAGCAATCCAGTTTTACAGATCCCCTCTTCATACCTCCCACACCTATAATATTTCCATCTTTTGAAAAGAAATCAATCATAAAAGTGACATCTTTTGGCACTTTGTGCTGGGAGATTAGATGATTTTCTTGGTTGGCTGATAAAAGGGAGGAGAGAATCTATCCTCATGAAAGTAGAGAGAAGAGAAATAAAATTAGTTGCATAGATGTTTCCATCAATTGATACCTGAGAAGACATGAGAAGACTGCCTTTATTCTCAGTGTACACACACACACACACACACACACACACACACACACATGACTTTTGCAACGTTACTAATATAATTCTCTTTGATTATGAGTTCAAGACAAACAAGAAAAAGACTGCACAAAGACTGCAGGTTCACAGCCTGTGTTGTTTCTACATTTTTTTCCAGTAAAATATTATCATTATTGCTGTTTTTAACAAATAATATGCACTGCAACATAATATAATGACTGCTCAGCTCTGCTTTGAAATTAATAGAACACTGAAAAGCAAGGGGAACACTGAAAAAGAAAGAAAATTTTCTCAGCTGTTTTACTGAGTGGGGGGCTTATGTACATCTGCCTCAAGTAAGTGGCCATTTGGTTTTATTTTCTTGTTTTCATATAAATTGGAAATAGCTCCACCACTTTTAGCAACAAGCTTTTGTTATTTCCTTCTAAACATATATATGCCACCTCTTTTTAAAACTCAGTTTCTTTATAACTTGAAATCCTTTCAATGTCCTGATACATTAAATGGCTCCTATATAGGAGAGATTTTTCATAGATTACTATTAAATTAAGTAAAATACACTTAGCTTTGCATAGTGAATGTCTGATAGGCACGAACAGTCTTCTAGTATACATAGAATTACAAATATATATATATATATATATATATATATATATATATATATATATATATATAAAAATGTGATTTGATTGCTATTAGAATATGATCTTATAATGTCTTGCTTCCTCAACCAGTCCTAGATATAGAACTCCTATTTGCATTCTCTTATGCTCCTTTAAAAGTTGTTGTAGAAAATAACATTTTCACCCAGTATATTAATATTCCCATTTATCTTTATTTCTATATTGGAATTAAACCACATTGGAATTAAATCACATATATCTGAGGATGTTTTAGGGTGCAATTGTGTTTCATTGCACATTCCAGGCTTGTCATATATGGATTATTACATGAGTATAAGCTCCCTATGTGGTTTCCCCAACTAGAAAAGTTTAGATGTCACTGAAGGGGACAGAAGTGCATTTCTTGCCAAAATAAAGAATAAGAGGAAAGAGTTAAAAAAAAATTAAAAAAAGAGTGATTCTGGATACCATTGCCCACTGTGGGAAAGAGGGAAGATCAGATTAGAACCTGCTAACTTTTTCAATGCCTCTATTCAGTAGCTGCATTTAGTACTACTATTAGGAAACTTTTAACAGAACATTCTATCCTCTGTGAAAAAAAACTGTAGATGATGTCAGATTTTCTAGGAACAATAAATTTATATATATGCAGAACCTAGGGGAAAATTTGCATAAATTATAAGACTTTTAGAAAAGAAATTGTTTTCCCCCATTGAGCATCACATCATACTTCAGTTCAAACAGCTACAGTAGTTATATTGTGATCACTTTCTGTAGAGAGAAAGGGAAATAAATGGTGTCCCAGGGACAACGGGGCTAGAGGGAAGCCCCGGCCCGGAGCCAGAGGGAATGCTCGCTTATGCTCCACAGGAGGCGAGGATAGTACTGGTGTGCAGGCCGGGGAACCACCCGCGTGGCTCGTTAGCGCGCTTTTATACAGCTGGAGCGGAGTGACGTCAGAGAGAGGCGCCGCTCGGCAGAAATAAAACGCGGCCCCGAAGGCAGAGGGGGCGTGCTGCAGAAGGACGCAGGGCCCGGAGGGAAGCCCGAGGCCAGAGCCGGGCACCCGCACGGGGCCTCTGCCGCGGGCAGAGTAGGCTGTAGCAGTGCCGGGAGCAGCGGAGCTGGAGAGAGCCACAGCCGCGGGGATAGAGGCAGTTAAATTGATGCTAGAGCTGGCAGAGGCGCTGAGGAAGAAACCGAAGAGAGGGCCAGCCGGAACCACTGGTAAGCTAACCGAGGAAGAGCCGGCAGGGACTCCGGAGGAGGAACCGAGGAAGAGCCAGCCGGCAGGGACTCTGGTGAAGTAACCAGGGAAGAGCCGGCAGGGACTCTGGGGAGAGCTGACGGGGATGCTGGCGAGAACGTCGGCGAAGAAGCCCGCAGGGGCTAGAGGGCTCAGGACATGTGGTCCTCAGGCCAGGGACGAGGAACAGAAATTCTGCGACCAAAGGTGGCATTGGCTGGGGTGTAGGGGAGGTCAGAGCCCCGTGAGAACCTGCCCAGGGGCGCTTTGGCACTGGAGGCCGTAGAGAAGGGGAACCCCCCCTGCTGTAGGCCCAGCCAGACCTCGATCAGCGAGTTTCGGGGATCTACCACCGACTCCCGGGGCACACTCAGGGGACCTTCCAGCGAGACCGGGGCAGATCCGGTTAGCCGCCCGTGCAAGAGTTGCCCGAGAGCGCCTTCTTGAGCGGAGGCGGGCACAAATGGACATATAGCTTATAGTCTATTAGTTAAAGAAATCACCCAAATATTTGTGCAACACAACTGAAATTTATGGATTCTGTATTATGTGAAAGCTCAAAATGGATACAGAAAGATATAGAAAGATGCATGTGGCATCTTCACTTCCTTTTATTCCTTAAGCTAGAGCTGGATAACTGCAGGTCACCCAAAATGAGAAGTGAAAAAAAAAATTCTTGATCTTTCAATACCCATTTTATATGTTTTTTCTTTCAATGTAGTTATGAGAGATAATAAGGCATATAGTAGTTGACATACAGCAGACACCTTAATGAACTGTAACATTTCCTGAAAGCAGGCTACAAGATTTATAATGCATAAATAATCTATAATTAGCACCCTGCCTGGAATATCACATTTATGTCTATGACATAGATACTATTTAAGCATTATTACATCACAGTGGGAAAGTCATGAGTGAGAGCCTATATTCTTAGGTTTTAAGGCCAGAAGGAACTATTAGGATCATCTAGTTTGACTTCCTGTACTATAGAATTTTACCCACTAATTTCTGCATCAAGTATATATGTTCTATTCATGCTATAACATTCTACAAGCTATAAGTCCTAAACGGCTTGGACCCTACATGCCCAAGGTACCGCCTTCTTCATTACGCCCCATCACACTCCTTAAAATGGATTTAGAGCAACATCCTGCAAGTACCATCAGAATGCCAAGATCACTTAGTAAAAATCTAGATCTTATTCTGACTTTATCTACAAGACTATAGAACCTTTATCATCAAATATCTTCTCTTCTACTTACAAAGAGACCTAGCTGGCTGTTATAGCACCCTCTACCCACTGCAGCAGTCCGGTAATGGGGACTGGTGCCTGTCTCTGGCCTGCGGCTACCTGTGACAGCATCTGGCCCCTTGGACCTATGGCCTCATCGCTGCACGCCTACCATATCCAGATGGGGACAGCACGGCCACCTGGGCTGTGGTACGGGCACTGTAACAGATCTGCCTGCAACTCTGGGCCAGGTGCCACTGAGCCATGGCTGCACAGTTGGCCTTTGGGTGGCACTGTTGTTATGTCTTCTGATGTCCCCGCTTTGTCATCTGGGCAGCTATTGCTCAGAATATGTGCTCCTTGCAGTGGCCCACTTTCAACTGTCAACGCATGCCCTCCTGGCCTCAAATGACCAGGAAGTCAGCCAACTCATCTGCCCTCCAGCTGGGTCCCCAATGCTGGCCCTGGGCAGGCTCCTCTTCCCAGGTCCTGCCCCTTGCCTCACTAGTAAAGATCCTGGTATTCCCTGTTTAAAAATGGCAAATTATCTGATAAGAAACCCAAATTCTCTCATTAGAATAGCCAAAATCCACATTCTTCTGAAATTAAAATGAAATGCCACTATATAGAGAGAAATCAGTTGGGCAATGTTTTATTGAGATATTTACAAGTTTAAAGCAATTTGGAAGCCTACCAGTGCCTCCCTTATCATAATCAAACTATTTATACCCTTTGGCATTCACTTTTGGCTTTTCTTGTCATAGAAACATCAGAGCTGCCCCTAACCCCTTTGCTCACCATGATGTGGGGCAACGGGCTGCACTGATATGATGGTTCTCTGCCCCTGTCCTTGCCCCTCACTCCCAACCCACAGCCCCACCAGTGCCCCTCACTCCTGACCTGCAGCCCCTGCCTGTCCCCACTAGCTCCCTCCCAGCACCAGGATATGAATCCAGCTTCAGGTGTCTCACCCGCTGCTTTGTGGCTCTAAGCAGTGGCAGCCCTTGTTGCTCTGCTCCCTGCACCTGTGCCCAGGCCCCAAAGATCCCCATGCTGTTCCTGGGAAGCCCTCAACTGTGGCTCAGCGGCTGGGCTGGGCAAGCCCCTTCCCTTTCAAACTGGCCTCCCCCTGCACAGACTGGACTAGGGGATAGGGAGGCTCTAAACCCAGCTCTGGTGGCCTCTCCTACCTGGAGCTATCCTCCATCACTGATCCCCACCTCTCTCTCACACCCTTGCTTCCACCTCTACCCCTCCCCCCAGCCCATGAAATGCCTGAAGTAGTTCCCAGGACCAGGAGGCCCCTCAGGCTCAGGCCACATGTCCCAGCACTGATGTGGGCATGGGGCAGGGGTGCGGTGTGGCAGTTGCCCCTGCAGCCATGGCTCCCACCAGCAGGTCCTGTCCCATCCTATCTGGTGACTGGGCATGTGGGGTGTGAGATATGTGGGAGGGATGTGGGATTTCAGGGGGAAGAAGTGTAGAGGATGGATATGGGGTTTGTGGGGGTTGTGGGTGGGTGTAGGGGTAGGTGTAGCATTTGTGGGGGTGAGATTAGTGGGCCTTGTTCAGGGGTTTGGGGTGGTGTGGGGTTTGTGGGTCTGGGGTTTGTGGGTGGAGTTTTGTGGGGTGGTTTGGGGTTGTGGGGTTTGTGGGTGAGTTGTGGGAGAGTTTGTAGGTGTGGGGGGACTGTGAAGGAAGGGGGGGGGGGGCTGCTTTGGGGGGTGGGAACCCTGTCTGTCCCCCCTGCACAGCCCCTCCACACAGCATACAGCCCCCCCCCCCCCTGCAATAGCAGGGATCCCTGGTGGCTGCACATGGCGCAGGGTGCATGCTCTCAGGCAGAATTGTGCTGGGTTTTACTGTCACCTGGGGTCCTGGCACCATTTGCAGAAGCCACTCACCCTTGAGCTGGGCCAGGTCCTGCTTGCATGGGTCCAACCAGGCTCAATTGCATGCAGGGCAAATGGAGGCAGGACCCAGCTCAGTCCGAGGGTAGGCAGGCCCTGTGTGTGGTGCTGGGAGCAGCAGGGGCATGGAACAGCCATAGAGATATTCTGGCTGGGTGCCAGAGCTTCTCCTTGGAGGACCCAGCCTCTGGTTGCCTCTGGAGTGTGCCTTGCACCACTTTTTTTCAGTGTGGGGTTTGTTTGTTTTTTTGATACTGGGATTTCTTGGTATCAAATTTAGAGCCCATGCTCATAATATTCAGTGCAGAGAACATTTTTTTTTTCATTCGTAGCATGCCTCCTGTGGCATCTCAAACTGCTTTGAGGCACCACAACAGGCATGTGCTCACTTGTCTGGACGCATCCTTTATGTCTGGGCAAATACTTGCAAAGTTCAAGTATGTCACTTAATTTATGTCTGGTTGGCAAACTAGGTTGACTGATCCTCTTAAACTTCTAATATAAGGATATTTTCCAGATTTCAAATCATCTCTTCTAAACCCTTTTGAAATTTCTCAGCTAGTTCTGTAATTGTGTCACCAACACTCTATACAAAGATAATGCCTCCTTCTTAAACCCACCTGACATTGCTATTTTTATACATCCAAGAATGCATTCACTTCTTTCAACACGGCCTTGCAAGTAAAAAATATGTAATCTAGGCCTTTTTTAGATTCACTGTTTTCAAGGGTATATAGTTTTCAATGCTATATAGCTTTGCATTTAGTTTTCTAAATCTTTTCCTTCAGGTTATCAGATAGTCCAGATCTTTTAGTATAACTGAACAGTTCCTAACATTATTTCTCACTCCACAATAATTGCATCATCTGCTAACTTTACCAGCAATGGTTTTATATTTTCCTACAAATCACTGATAAAGATGTTGACTAACACTGTACCAAGAACAGATCCCTATAGAATCCTACTAGAAACAGCTCCTTTTAATGGTAATTTTTAAGTATAAGAATATTAAATTGTATTTTAAATATATTTAAAAATATTCATTTTAAACCAAGAAATTACTTTGTTTTTTATGAATGCTAATAAAGGAAACAAAATCCTGATGACTATATCTTTTGAATGCACTTTATTTCCTTCATTTAAGGAACCAGCTAAGATTACCAAGAAATATTATGATTGTCTTTTGCATTCCTTGAAAAATCCATACACTTAGCAGCAAGGAAATACATAGCTAAGAATATTACAAATTGTACACTGTCTCTAACATACTAGTATATCATTCTGTATATGAAATTTCATAAGCCCATTTACTGTTTGAAATAAATATTCTTATATCAGTTAGGTTATAAAAAAGAAGCAAATCCCACATTTTTTCTGAAAACAAAACATTAAAATTTGTGGGTGTACATTATTAGGATATTGTTCTGTCTGAAATGCAAATCTACATATATACATAATATTTTTCAAAAAATTAAGAGTATTTTATACATTTCATAAAGAACTATATGCAATATGTCTATGAAAAATACATTTTAAATACATTAGCTAAACTTCTCAATATCCACATCATATATACAAACAATATACACCAAGAAAATAGTAATTCCCATACATTTAATTAAAACAGAAAAAAACTAAAGATCTATCCATACATAACATACATATATTAACATGTATATAATGTATAAGTCGTGGGTGTAATATGAGTTCAGATTTTCCTCTTTTGATTAAATGTATGGTAATTTATATTTACTTGATATGGATAATATGTTTGAATTTATTATTATGTGGGCAGCATTAAATCTAGAACATATTTAGAAATTCATTTATTTGAATTTAAGTGTCTCCATTTTGTTAGAGATGTGGCAGGTAAATACATTTTGCCACAAGGTTTCATGACTTTTTATTAGGACAACTATTCTTTTTAGCTTTCTTTTTTCTATTTGATGTACCTGAGCTTTGAGTTTTTTTCTTGGATGATACATCTTCTAGATTCTATTATGCTAACATTTCCCAAAACATTAGAAAAAAAAAGCGATAGACATAATGCAGGCATTGTACTAAATCACCTGTCCAGAATGCAAATATAAAAGTAGGGGGTATACGTTATTATATCCATTGTATATTTTCAATTACAAATGTTCTCTCTCCAATGAAAAAGAGCAGTAATCATTCACCTTCTCCTACATGCTTTCAAGTCTGTACTAGACATTCTCTCTTTTTGCAATATTCCCCTTGTCCTCACCCTGTGATAGAAGGGACAAATAACAAACACTGTTTTTTATTCTAACTTTCACTTTGTATTTTGCTCCCTATGTTGTATTAGGCATTTAGAATGATTTAGAAACCAGGCTACACTTGGAAAAATATTCACAGATTCATAGATTCATAGATTGTAGAGTTGGAAGGGACCACAATGGAACATCATGTCCGACCCCCTGTCTCTGGCAGGAAAAAGGATCTAGGTCAGATGACCCCAGCCAGGTGACTATCTAGCCTCCTCTTGAAGACCTCCAAGCTAGGTGATAGCACCACCTCTCTTGGAAGCCCATTCCAGATCCTGGCCACCCTTACTGTGAAAAATTTCTTCCTAATATCTAACCTAAATCCACTCTCAACTAGTTTACACCCATCATTCCTAGTCACTTCCTGGGGCGCCTTAGTAATCAGTGCTTCCCCTATTCCCCGTTGACCTCCCATAATAAATTTATAGGCAGACACAAGATCTCCCCTCAGCTGTCTCTTGTGAAGGCTGAAGAGATTCAGCTCCCTCAACCTCCCCGCGTAGGGTCTATCACGAAGGCCACTAATCATGTGAGTGGCCCTCCTCTGAACCCTCTAGAGATTCCCCGTGTCCCTCTTGAAGTGTGGCACCCAAAACTGGACACAGTACTCCAACTGCAGCCTGACCAGTGCCACATAGAGGGGGAGCATCACCTCCTTTGTTCTATTAGTCATGCACCTGCTAATGCACAACAAGGTGTGATTGGCTTTGTTGATGGCCTTATTACACTGCTGGCTCATGTTCATCTTGAAGTCAATTATGACTCCAAGATCCCTCTCTGCCTCCGAGCTGCTGAGAAGGACACTCCCTAACCTATAGGTGTGCTGGGGGTTCCTCCTTCCCAGGTGGAGTACCTTACATTTATCTTTATTAAATTGCATCCTATTTCTCTCTGCCCATTGATCCAACCTGTCCAGGTCAGCCTGAATCTGCTCCCTGCCCTCCGGTGTACTAACTTTGCCCCATAACTTGGTATCATCAGCGAACTTGGAGAGGGTGCTCTCCACACCCTCATCCAAATTGCTGATGAAGATATTGAATAATATCGGTCCAAGGACTAAACCCTGTGGGACCCCACTGCCCCCCTCCCTCCAGGCCAAGAAGGAACCATCCACCACCACTCTCTGGGTGCAGTCCCTAAGCCAGTTGGCCACCCACCTGACCGTGTAAGCATCCACTCCACAGTCTGCTAGCTTACAAATGAGGATAGGGTGCAAAACTGTATCCTTCCCACCATCTTGTTATTCATGTGTCTAAAGAATGGTGAGTCAAAAGGACTATGCCACAGTTTCTGAGCCACCAGATTGTGTTGTCTCTCAAAGTCCAAAAAGACATCAGTCTAGGTGTCTACCTGCATGAGTGCACATAAGAGAGCCAGAGCCACCCCCCACAACAGTTTTTTTCAGTTTAGATACTACGCTCTTCAGAAAAGGGACTATTCAGTACTTTGTTTTTACATCACACAGCAAAAATGGGGCCTCTATGACAGCCCAACCATAGGCACAAGTAAAATACAAATATTAATAATATCAATAATACAAATCATCATCAATTATAAAAATAATTAAAATGTTTCATTTCTTTGTAAGTAGAAACAATGCAAATTAGATTCCTGTTCCCCCTGCATTCTTTGCTGTGTTAATACTAGCAAGGCATTTTTTTTTTAGGTATTCTTGAATTCCATTTTAATTGTGATTTTGTCTTTCTCAGCTTTCTTGTGTAGGGGCAAAAGTATACTTACATCTCGATACATTTAATATGCTACATTTCTTAGTACAGTGTTGCCATTTGTGTTAGCTAGTCTCAAAATGTACTTGGCTGAGTTCGCAGAATATTGAGTTTAAAAGATATAATAAAGTACAAATATAAGATTCCCTTCACAAACAACACAAACATGCATGTAATTCTCTCTTTTTCAGTATCTCCCTGCTTTTCTCTCATAGGCTACAGTCTACTTGCAATTCAGCAATTATTACACTACCCTATTCAGGAAACTGAAAGCATTATTTAGTGTGTTTAGTTCACAATTTAGGAACATAGGAATTGCCATGCTGCATCAGACAACTGGTCCACGAATTGGTCCAGCTTTCTCTCTCTTACAGTGACTAACACCACCTGCAACCAGGGGAAGACTCAAGACAGCTTGCAGTAGGAAGTTATATTTTGAGGCTGTGCCCCAGCACAAGGCCATAGGAGTCCCTGACTGGATGCATGGAAACCAGACTCTGTTGTGCTCTGCTGAGCACAGGAGTTGTCCTGGACTCAGTCTCAAGTCTGTGTGTACATTGTGGGGTGCTTCATGATGGGGTATTGGGGCATGGCCCAGGGACTTGGAAGCCCAGGTCTCATGGCTTGCGCAGTGGACACAGACACTGCCTTTCTCCTCCCTCCCCCTCCTCCCTTGTCTGCCTGTGCCTGGAAGATGACTGGAGACAGAGGGTGAGGTTGGGAAAAGGGACTCTGCTGGCTAAGATCTAGGAGAACTTGGGGACAGGGCACACTGGGTGCTTGGCTGGAGCAGCCAAGCAGGAGCCAGGTGCTAGCAGTGGGGAGGAAGTGTTAGTGGGGAGCCACAAAGGAGACTGGGATGCTGAAGGACAGTGACCTAACTGGAATTGGTAGGGCATATGATACAGAGGTTTGATTCATTGGTCTAATCTAAATTGATTAGATTTGAGTTCACATTGAGACAGATTATCTTAGACCAGGTTCCACCATTTTTAGACCAGTCTATGTGTGCTGAACTTCTATACGGTTACAGGGTCAGATTGACTTCTGATCACTAAGACTGGTATAAGTGTATTGTCTGTACCTAGCCTTTCCTCACTTGACTGGATCCTTCTAGTTTCTTGGTCCTCTCCAGCTTGACTAACCTAAAAAAAAGTCATCTACAAAGTTTATCACCTCCCAGCTTAGCTACCTTTCCAAACATGTTAAATACAGGTCCTGCTATGGAAACGTGCATCCTTCACTATTTTGCTATGATAAAAAATGGCCATTTATTTCTGTTCTTTTTGTTCTGCCTCCTTAACAAGTTTCTTATTCACACAATACTTTCATTCTCAGACCATGACAACTTTGTTTCTTTAGTAGCATCTTGTGAGGGACTTTGTCAAAGGCCTTTTGAAAGTCAAAATAAAAGTCAGATGTTCTTCCTTCTGTACTTTCATCTTTTAGATGAAAGTTAAGATGAAAGTTGTACTGAGAAACGATTATTGCATTGCAGTGCATATTTCACAAGGGAATCCAAAGAAACAGAAGCTCAGATTCAAAGGGGAGCACAAAATTCATTGAACAACCTAGCAACTGTTGCTGAGGGTCCATTACAGATGTGCCTTTCATTAGTAAAACGTCCACTTACTTCAGTAGCAGCAATATATGACCCTAAATGAGCATACTACAGTTGCTGCTAAAAAAGATTACAAAGCTAACATTAATACTTTGACTGTGACCTCTGCCACCACCACCGTCTTTATGCACAGCAGCTGATAAAGGTCATTCTTTGGGAAAAGGTACACTGTATGGATACAAATAAAGAGCAGCACAAGTTCTAACACCATCGTAATGTTACCTTCACATCTGGGGAAATGATAGTTCCAGTTCCTGTTGATTCCATGTTGGCAAGTGAGAACAGGCTGACCTATCAGAACATACCCAGGATAGCACTCAAATGATACTGACTGACCAACGCTGTAGTCCAAATTGACAATATATCCATTTAAAAAAGGAGGAGGATCTGGGCAGTTCTGTAACTCATAAGCTGGAAGAAAAGAGAAATAGATTTTAACTGTTTAGTCATCTCTCAAAATAAGAGTTAATTAAGAAAAATATCTCAAAATTTGCTGGGATAGATTAAAACTGAATAGTTGGGATCTCTACTAATAACTGGACTAATGACACCATGGCAGTGAGAAAGGAAGAGTCTATTTAGATTATCTCATTGGAAACAACTGAGTTAGCTGTAGTGGGAACATGGTGCAGGAAGATCAAATCTGTACAAGGGAGAGGGACTGAAAGCAATAGTCCATTTGAGAAGCTGGAGAGAAATCTCAAGGGTACAATTTACCCTTAATTAACCTATTTATCACCAATGAAAATCAGGCTAAAAAGTGGCATTCTATTAATCTGTAATATTTGCATCCACATTTGAAGCTTTTTTCCCCTCTCAGTTTTGAAAAGACAGCACCTTAGAGCTGTCTCATGTACAATTCCATCAGGACAAATCCAGAGTGGGTGAAGTTATGCAGTTACACCTCTATCTTGGACTGGACCATGCCACAAGAGCATCTGATGACTTTTTAAAAGCCCCCACATTAGGTGAGAATCTTTGCTCCCTTCCCCTCATGGCTCAGAGGCATGTTCCCTCTCCTTCTCTTCCCTCACCTCCCCTGCCTGTCACTACAGCTTCCACCGCTATCCCAGGGGTGGTGAAAACTTCAGAGCTGCTCCTACTCACTCCAGCTAGGCTGCTTGGATCTAAGCTTAGTTGGATCTAAGCTTTGATAGTGGCTGCAGCAGCAGCAAAGGGTAGGGGTGTTCCCCTTCTTTGCACTTACTCCCCATCATCCATTGCTGCTGTCACTGCTGCTGTCCCTGTCCCAGCTGTGCCCAGCCCCTGCGCTGTCCAGCTATGCTATCTGTTAAAGCACTTGTTCAAATTTCTCATGCAATCCACAAATATTCAATGAGAAAAATATTCACAAAACTTGAATTTGGGTGGTCTACTATAGATAAACTCATTTGCAGCAAGAATTCTTGGTTTTGAAGTGCTTTTTAAAATGAGAGTATGTTAACACACCTAGTGTTAGCTTTTCCATCATATAATCTTCAGACAAATTAATGCTACTTCTAAGCAAATTTCTATAATACTCTTTGTGTAACCTAGTAAGGGATATTGCAACTGCAGTGCCATTATCAGTAAAGGTCAGGTTATGTGGCACACCAAGTATTGAATATACATGTGAAACTATAGGCACTATATAGAGATGCTCAGTATTAAACTAATAACATTCTAGAAAGGTATAGAAAACTTTGAAATGTTATTAATTTTGAAGGACATATAACAGGTTAGTTTAAATTTGTTTGACTAGCAAAGTTTTAATGTGTTGATTACCTCCACCAATTATGCTGTATAATGACTGCATCTATTAGGACACCAAACTATAGTAATCAGAACAACAGTTTACACTTGCATATTTATTAACTGCACCATAGACATTAGGGTTGATCATTTATGAACAAGTTGTAAAAGTCCTACCTTTTGCAAATGACAATATTTTTTCTTAACTTATTAAACTAGCCAAAAATCATTTTTCAGATTACCAAGAAAAAGCAAAAAGGATTAACAAAGAAATGTTATATTATACAAGACATAACCAAACATTCTTTATAGAAGAAAGCATAATAAGTGAAACAACTCCAATAAAATGAAGCTCTTTGTAGTGCTAAAATAACACTAACAATAACAGATAATTAATATTTGGGTTCATATTTTCAAGACCTGTAAAGATATTTGACAGGTAAATGTAATTAATAACACAAACTAATTAGTATAATTAAGATACTACTAATCAGACACAAATACCGGTTTCAAATAATAAATTTAAATATTATAGATATTATTAATTTAAAGTCTTTGTACATTAAAGATAAATAATTCCACAGAGGACAACAAAGATCATACTTTTGCTAAAAGGCCCATAAAAAATATTACGTAGGAAATATACATACCTGTTTGTGAGTGCATCTACATGAAACACTTAATGCACATTGGATTAATTCTATTGCACATTAGTATGGTGGGCAAAATCCATGCTAATGAACAGTAGATTTAATCTAATGTGCATTAAGCATCACACAAAAAGCATTCATCTGTGCTACTGCGCAGAAGTGCCGATTACAGCACATTATGTTAGCACCTGTTCTTACAGGTACTAAATTTAATGTGACATAATTCCAGTGCATTAATGAACATGTAGATGTGCTCCATGTGTCATAATTACAGAGAAGAGGGATGTTCTGCTCTTTCACAGAATGCCCAGTGAAAATTAGAAAATTCTGAGCACGCCTATACATGCCCCTACTGAGCCGTGGTTTTGGAAGTACTAAATGATGGCACAGTAACAGCCCATACTGCACCATGCATGGTTATTTTTAGCCACTATGTCACTGTAGCAACATGATATAACAAGGGAGCATGTTGCTATGATGATGTAGCATCACATGTTGATGCACCCACAGTTGTCAAAACACAAGAACTTGAAACAAAAGTGATTATCCAACAATTGCAGAATCTAATGCTCACAAAAAGGTGAAAATACAATAGTAAAAATGAAAAAGATATTCTTGAACATTTTTTTTTTCAAGGCTAATGATCTTCTTATAGGCTTTGTAATATATAAATCTTCCTTTCTGCATTCAATATTGATATGAATTAAACAACACAAGCAAATTATTTCATGGGAGTCACAAACACTATTGGCATACTTATGCATATGCTCATAACTAAACCTGTGCCCAAGTACTTCGCTAAATCAGGGTTTTTTTGTCAATATTGACTTCCCAGTCATTGCTGATTATGGTTAGGGTATGTATATGTAAGAGAGGACAAAGCCTTTTGTTCTTCCCTGAGTCTCTCAGTGTGTGCATACTACAGTTTTGTAAAATAACAAAGTAGGAAGTGATTCTTAGATCACTGTAGAGTGTGATATTATTTAACAAATGGTACAGGAGGAGGAGAACAAGAAGAAATGAATAAGGATAAAATAGAGAGGTGTGCCTTTTATACCACCCACTAACCTACATCTCACAACACCTACAAATAAAGTGTCTGGCCCTTGCTATATGTTTCATTTAATAAGGATCAGAAGCCTAGAAACTTCTACTGTCACTGGAAGAGTCTGAATCTTCCAAAATGCTATTCAATCGGCCTGTGCAAATAGATAAGCATGCAATTCAGATTCAGCAGATTCTGGCTGCCCTGCCTGGCCCAATCCCCCACCCAGCCAGCCCCAGCTCAGTCCTGGAAATAAAAAAAAAAAAAAAGCCCCACACTCACCAGCTGCAGCAGTGGCATTTGGGGTGTCTGGGCACTCGTGGCAGACCTCCCTGTGCAGTGCAGGGCAGTGGAGGGCAGCAGAGATCACCCCCCCAGCCTGGCACCCACATGGCAGCTGTCCCATGGTGTAGGTGCAGTACAGCTTGGCAGGGTGCTGCATGGTGCCTGGGAGCTCGGGCCACTGGGGCTGAGCACTGCCAGACTCTGAGTGACACATGGAGCCACACAAGCCCCACACTCACCAGCTGCAGCAGCAGTGATTGGGGTGTGTGGGTATTCATGGCAGAGCCCTCCCCATGCAGCGCAGGGCAGTGGAAGGCAGCGGGGATCACCCCCTCTGCTTGGAACCCACACAGCAGCTGTCACATTGCATGAGTGCATCACATCTCAGCAGGGTGCTGAACACTGTCCAGGAGCTTGGACTGATGGGGCTGAGGAGTGCTGGGCTTTGACTGACATGTGGAGCTGCCCCAGCTCCCAGACAGTGTATGGCCCCCTGCCGAGCTGTGCTGCACCCACGCCATGGGGCAGCTGCCGTGCAGGTGCCAAGTGAGAGGGGCAATCCCTGCTGCCCCCTACTACCCTGTGCTGCATGGGCAGGTTCTGCCATGAGTCCTCAGAGACCCTGATCCCTGCTGCTAGACCAACATACAAGTCTGCACAAAACCAGAAATCACCCTAAACACACCAAGAAAACTGATATACAGCCAAGCCCTCAGATACCACCAAATTTGAACTGAGGAGAACACCTGGGATTGCCACCTCACCAATCTTAAAAATGCTTTCACCCAACAAGGACACTCCTCCAGAGAGATAGATAGCATGTTTGAAAGAGCCACCTGGATACCATGAGAAGAATTGCTGCAGTACAGAAGAAAATCCCCCACAAATCGCACATCGCTGGTTATGACATATCACCCTTCCATAGAACTCCTACAGAAAATCCTCAAACAATTGCAACCAATACTAGAAAGAGATCCTGTTCTTAAAGAGATTTTCCCAGAACCACCCAACCTAGCTTTCAAACAAGCACCAAACCTTGCTAACCTCATCACCAGAAGCAAACTTCCTCAGGCCCAGAACACACCTAATGGATCCAGACCGTGCCATGACAAGAAATGCAAAACCTGCCAACACATCTCCATCACCCCCACAATTACTACACCCCATAACAGAGCCATCAGCATCCTTGCATCTTACAGCTGCACCTCCAGAAATATATCTCATCCAATGCACCAAATACCCTGATGGAAAATACGTAGGAGATACCAAACAGCTGCATAACAATATGAATGCACACTGGAAATCTATCAAAGACAAGAACACCCGATTACCTGTGGTGGCACATTTCTCACAAGAAAACCACTCTCTCTCCAATCTTTCAGTTCTAATCCTCAAAGGGAGTTTACAAAACACTTCTCAAAGACGAGCCAATGAACTTCACTTCATCAGTCCCCTGGATACAAAAAATCATGGACTATATATAGACATTGAATTTATGACGCATTATAACCTGCCTGACATCTGAATCCCCAGATACCTAGCCACTTTCTAACTGCTACATTCATTCCCCTTCTCTCTCCCCCAAATCACGCAACCTATCTCTCACCCACTGACTCCTCAATTTACATCTTCATTGACTGCCTGCCTTGCATGCATACTAGCCCAGCCTCTGACTTTTTACTAGTCATTCCATCCAGGAAGAGCACACACCAACTGCAGAGACTTTCTCAGCCTAACAAAGGGTATTTAAACCCCGAAAGCTTGCTATTTTTTTCCCACAACTTTTTAAGTTTGTCTAATAAAAGATATCAGATTCACCCAAAGAACCTTGTCTGCTTATAATTTTTTATGTATCCTTAACCTTAGTAGTATTCATAACAACCCCCCGCCATTTGGAATCTTGAAAAAGATCAGGTGAGGGACACAATGGCTGGTATAGGTTTAGGAGGCATGGGTGAGCTTAGAATCCTGTCCCCTTATTTAGGGTTTTTGAAGTGCACATCAACTCTGCTTTGTAAAAGGGCACCAGGAATTCTTGCTATCGTAGTAGCAGCCTAGCCATAGAAGCCAGGCAGCCCTGTCCCCTGTAGCATATGGTGGCGCGGAGGTGTAGCAGAAAGCCCCCTTTGTACATTTTCCTTCTGGACATATATATAACAGAAGCCCCTTCTTGCCTGCAACACCCCCAACCCCCATTTTGTGCATTTATTTTCCTTCTCAGTATTGGCAGAGCCCTAGAACACTCATTGAATGGGTGTGGCAAGACTCAGAGCAAGTCAGAAAGCTGAAGTGGCTTTCTGTAGGAGAAACCTAGAAACTACATCTACACATCAATTAAGCTCAGTGTCAATAAAGAAAACAGAAGAACTAAAATATCCACTGCAAAGTCTGTAAATATATCCTGTGATAACCTAACTCACTTACTGTCCCCAATACCCTTTGATCCTCACTACCTTACATAGCATTTTATATATTTTTCACTTTGCATTTTCATATTTCATCTGTCTCATCTTTACCATAGCATTTTGTATTTTATATGTTTAAAATCTTAAGGAATGTACTCCCTGTAGAATAAAGTTATACCCTGGACCATTGTTAAAACTTCATTGAAATTGTAATTGTAAAGTAATAAAATCTGTTGATTGAATGAGAGTGAATGATGATCATCAGTAGACAATAGCCTAGCCAAAAGAACTCCATTTTAAGCTAATCAAGCTAAAGAACTGATTCTTGGAACTGAGCACTCACCCTATGGACTATTCCTGTAACCCATGAGAATATAGCCATTAAGTCAATAAATCAATGGTGGACTCCCAAAACTTCAGGTACCGGTAGGCAGAGACCCCTGTGACTAACAGCTGGCAGGTACTACTCAAGACCCATGTGGGACAGCAGCCTCCAGATTGGGTAGCCAAGATGATGCTGGGGGATTACAGCCTCGGACAGGTAGATATACTGACACCAGTGCTCACAATCACTACAGCAGCCACTACACACTATACTACATGAGTTTGAATGAGTGAGTGCATGAGTGTGTGTACGTGCTAAGGTGACCAGTACCACCCATAACTCAAAGTTTGCATTTGTGATTTTATTGGTAACTTCACATCCCATCCAATAAACTAGAATTTATTATGATCCTGTGAGTTGGTCCTTTGTAGCCAACAGAGAGACTAAGTGGAGTGGCACCTGCTCCAAGATTTTCACCACAGGAGGCACAGCTCCTTGTTCTGTAGACTATGTGAAGGGAGCGAAAAGTGGACAAGACACCAGAGGCAGGCCCTGGGGAGCCCATGCCATAGGCCTGCAGCCCCCAGGGAGCTCATGGGAAGATTTGTGTGTGTGCGTGTACATGTGGGCAGGATGGTCCCTGTTATTCTGGCCATGTGCTCAGCGTGTGGTAAGCTAGGGCCTGTATCTGGGCCTCAGTGATCAGAGGAAGCAGAAGTTCCTCCAGGCAAATTGAGTGAGAGAGAGACTGGAGTGTGGCACTGCCTAATTGAACAAGGCTTGGGTGATGTCACACCACATATATAAGAACAACTTACTAAGGTTCTCATTCTTTTTCTCCTGGAGCTGCTGAGAGCTCTACAGCTGCACTGGGAGCCAGAAAACCTTCTCTCCATGGGGAGGGGTCTCCCCCCTTTCTCACTGAGGAGCCAAGCAAAAGTTAGTTGAAGGGAAAGCGTCAGGTACAGGGAGAGAAGGCCTGTTTTGGAGTTTAAGACTCCTATTTCCTCCCTCTTTTCCCTTTTTCTTTCTTGAGTGGGATAATACCATGGGGGTGTTAATCCCTGGAGCAAACTGATCAGGAATGAAGTCCCTGCAGTCAGGGCCGGCCCACAATTTTTTGTTGGGGCCCCCTGTGAGGTATAGTTTTGGGGCTCCTTGATGTGAAGAAGTTGATGGCAACAGCAGTGGTGGGACGGGAGGCGTGGCAAGTAGCTGAAGAAGCCGGTGGTGGCAGCGGGGAGAGGGTGTGGCTAGCAGCCAGACATGAAGCTGGCAGCAGCATCGACAATGGTGGGGGGAAGGGAGGGGGGGAGTGGTGAGCAGCTGGATGTGAAGCTGGCAGTGGTAGTGGCAGCAACGCAGAGTTGTGAAGTGTTCATGGCTGCAGGGGGCCCCTTGGCTGTGAGGCCTCCTGCAGCCACAAATTCCACCAA
Source organism: Alligator mississippiensis (assembly GCF_030867095.1). NCBI lineage: Eukaryota > Metazoa > Chordata > Crocodylia > Alligatoridae > Alligator > Alligator mississippiensis. Next base: position 44,255,027 of record NC_081824.1, read on the forward strand.
ATAATGTGGGCCAGCCCTGCTGGCAGTTTTGCTGGCAGTTCTGGCTACACAGGCCTTAAGTGGGATAGCACCATGGGGGTGTTAATCCCTGAAGCAGATTGACCAGGAACAGGCCCTGGCAGTTGCTGGCCACAAGGGCCTGGCCCCCTCTGTTTTGTAATTCTATCATCTCAGCATTGTGGTATAGCTGAGACTGGATGTCCAGGCCATAGCCATATTTGACTGTTTCACAGATATGATTTTTGAGCCTAGCTGTGTGGCTGAAACCCAGCTATATGTTTGGCTGGCACAGTTTGAACCAGTGTGAAACCTGGTGCCACTTGTTGTATAGTCAGACCTGAAGTTTTTAGGGTTTTTTTTTTTTTTTTTTTTTTTTTTTTTGCAGTTTCTGCTCAGCAGAGAGATTGGGACTAGAAATTTAGGAGTGCAGCATACTGACAAAAGCCACAGTTAACCCCTCAAGGCCACCACATTGAAATAGAAGATCACCCTGAAGCCTTGCAGGGAGCAACAAGGGGCCCTTTACAGCACAGGTGGACCCATGCTCTCTAGCAGCTTTCCACAGCCCAGTGAACCCTTGGAGCAGCTCAAAAGTCTCTCTGGTGAAGCCCCACTCTCCAGCCCATTGCTGAAGGGCAGGTACAAGGGGGCAAGCTCCTGGAACTGCCTTTTGGGTGAGCCCCAAGTCCCAGACTGCCTGCAAAGGGGTGAAGTACATGAATCTATGAACTATGCCTTGCAGTTGGTAGTGTTTAAAATTGTATTTAGTGTTTTTCTTTGTTTTCTTTGCCTTCATTTTCTGTAATAAATGTATCCTCTGTGTTTACACTGCTTGCAAGGAGGGGGTTTCCCAGGTGGTCTGGGTGGGAGCTCAAACCAAGGTAAAATATATTTAAAATATATTTAAAATATATTTAGTACCCCAAAATTGAACCTGGCCCTTATTGCTGCTGACTGGTGCCCAACAGAACGGTTACACATATGGTGCAGGGTTTCAATAAAGCAAATTTCTGATAAGCAAATACAATGCTATTGTGATATCCACCCCAGAAGTTCTCAAGACAGAACAAAAAAACCAGTGTAAACTTTTCATGACTGAAATTCTCCTTCCATAATGTATATTGTGTATCAATCTTTTCTTGAATTTTCATTAAAAAAAAATTAATCAAATAGAAAACCAGAATCCTTGCTAAAATATTTTCCCTTTTCCTTTTCTTAGCCATAACATTTGGTTTTATAGCACATAGTTCTTGAATGCTGTGGATTTTATGCTCTCTTTTTCTACAACTTGGTTCCTGGATCCAGGCAATACATCCTTGATACAGTTGGTTATTGTTCTGTGCTGCTGTTCTTCAGTGAATAGCCTCAACTGATCCTCTGTCCTTCCTATCAGTATAAAACCTATCCATATATGACTTCATGTACAGGAGGTTTACAGAAAATATCTTTTTTGAGTCCTCTTCTCCAGCTCCCTTAGACCAAACTTGATCAGTTTCACAAATTGGATTTCTGTATGGGAGCCCTAAATATGTTTATTATTGCATAATAATTATGAGGCAATATTGCACAATTGCATAATTATTGCACAATTATTGCACAATTATCTTGTTGACTATTGTTGTTTTTTCAAATATTTATAACATCTAATATTATTGTTGTCTTCTATTATCCATTTCTATTCTCTGTGACAGATATACAGTTCAGTTTTTAATCTTTAAAAATACACACTTGTACAACACACACTTGTATATTTTCTGAACAATTTTCTACTGTTTTAATAATTAAATTAATCTCTATTCTTGTGATATATTTCCAGGTTGTCCATACATAAATTGTGAAATAAGACTCCCATGTTTAGTCAGTAAATAGCATTTTTTGTAGATCTTGGAGGGTATGTCTACACATGCACTTAATGAGCATGAATAAACTCCAGAGCTTATTGCTTCTGGGCACACTGTTTGAATGTGCGCTCAGGAGCAATAAGCTCCGGAGTTTATTCATGTGCAACACATTGAGCTAAATTGGAGCACTCTTGGCTGGTAGTGGAGCCTGGGGTCAGCCTGCCAGTCCAGGGCTTCTTCCCACAACTCAATGTGCTATAGAGGGGTTAGCTGGGATACAAAGGGGTTTTACTGTGGTCGTAGCCAGCAGTCAGCCTCTGCACTGCAGTACCCTCATGCCCCAACCAGCCAGTGCAGCATCTACACATGCGCTGCTGTGGAGTTTTTTCCTCCACAGGAGGATAATACTTATACTACCACACTGCAGAGTAAATTAGTTTATGCCAGCCTAATAGGGGCTCTTGTACAGATGTGCAACATTTACTGCATAGTTAATTAGGCAACTCCACAGTAAATATCTCTTGTATATGCACTCTGTAGTGCAGAAACTTGCACAACTAGGGCAGGGCACCTGCCATGGATGCTGATTTACAGGGGACACCCTGATTTACCAGGGATACTAGAATGCCCCCCTCAAGAGAGTCTCCTTTGACAAGTGCAGCCTAGCTATAGTAGCCCTGCAGCTGAACACGGCACACCAGCTGCAGCAGTCCTGTGGCATAGGCTCCTCAGGGAGTGCCCCTGATACCCTTTTCACTCCCCCCTTACCCCCATGTATGCTACTGGGGGAGGAGCTGTGCGTCCCATGATAAAAATCCTGGAAGACAGTGATATTCCACTCAGTCCTCCCCTCTATACACTACAAGACACGGGGCTGCCTTGGTTTCTATACAGAGTGCTCCATGTACATTTTATGACTGTAATTTAGAGCTCATTTAATAACACTATAAAGTTACAGTGCTCTTAAACATGACAGAAATGCAGTTTTTGATTGGGGAGGACTTTGAACCTCCCTGCGCTTTCCAGGCAAGGTTGCAGGGGGCGTTCCACAGCCTGCTGGGGCTTCTCCACTGGTCAGAAATTTGACCAATGTACAAAAGTTATTTAAAGCCCTGTAGGTTGCTAAAGTGCTGCAAAATACATCACTTAAAATATAATACCTCATTTAACAAGGATTAATTTAAAGCTAAAGTGCTGTAAAGCAATACAATTCTGTTAAGTCATGGCAATAAAGCACTTTAAATGGCAAAAAAGCAACTTACTGTACAGATTTGTTTTTGGTGGGGAGGGGAGGGGTATTATAGTGCCCCTGCTTTAGCTGGTATGTAGTAAGATTGCTCCTTAATTGCAGAAGCAGCTACTAGCTGAGTGCAAAGAGAACTGGAGCACGTAGGATTCCTCTTCCTCCCCACTCTACAGTGGTTGGCACTCTGCCCAAGACACTACAAGAGCTCACTACATCTCTGATTGCAAGTAACAGAAACAGGGATATAACAGAGAGCACTTGTAAAAAAGAAAAGCCAACCTATACTCTTATATTCCAAGCACAGTCCATGCTTTTTCCACTACTTCAAACACTCATAATCCATTTGTATGAAACACAACCGTATGTCCTTTATATAAATCAGCTTAATATGCTGGTGTCTTTCTGACATCCATCAGTATAGCTTTATGCACCATCCAATGGTACTTCACCTCAGTTACACATCCTTTCACCTCTTGATGAGTTATCATTAATTTCAACATGCCTGACCATTTTTGTATTGATAACTCTAGTAAAGGATTTGCATATAATAGGAAAGCAGGTTTTAGATCTTACCCTTTTTGCAATCAGCTGTTTCCTTTTCTATGTGCTTTTATTAACTATTTTTTAATGAATATTGTTCTTTTGACCTTTTTCATACATTCATACATTATTTTTCATACATTTTTTATAGCTATCTTCTGGCCTGAACATGCAAGTTTGTTAACTTTTTTAATCAAGAGTTGTGAATTCTATCCAATCCCAGTGCTTCCCAATTAGATTTTTTTCAGTCTTCTTTGGACATCCTCATTTGTGATCTGCATTAAACTTTAATTAATTGCATCATTACATTCATATTTCTTTTCCCATAACTATTTCCAAGAACTGGTTGTGTATTTCTATATCTTTCTAACCCTTCTCCACCAACTACCTGAACAATTTCCTCTGATAGTTTTCTAACAATTTTTTTTCATCTGGCAATATAATATAATTGTTTCTCTCATTATATATTTCTTGAACTATTAATAGCTTCTACTTCAATTCCTTTTAAACTTCTTCAGTGTTTCAATATGAAATACTGGGGTGTGTTTTTCCCCCTTAAAGTCCTTGATTATTGATCTGCTTTTCAGTTTCTCTCCCTTTATTTCACCTTCCTTTTGTCTAACCATGGGTTGATTCAAGTCTCACAGTGATGCTTTTTCTTTTTCAGAGATTTACCATCTTTCTCACAAAGATTCCCAATTCTACTTCTTCTACAAAGATAGCACATTCATACAGTTTTTGCAACAAGTTATTCTTTCTTTAACATTTATCCCTTCCAGGCATTTATTAATATTTGATGTGACTTACCTAAGTTATTCCTTTTCTACATATTGAGAAGACCCAGGACATACTACCACTAATCTGATCAGTGTATACCAAGATTTTCTCTATCAGGCTACTCTCACTGCTTTCATTCTTGTCCTGCTGTTATTCAGGTTATTTTGTATAGACAGCTGCAACAATAGTGCTTTTTTGGAGAGTAATATTGCCTTCAAATATTGCCAGTTCTGTAGTCCAACATTTCTTCAGTTATCACTTCGTGAATCATTCTTTCCAAATGACACAAGGAGAAATATTCTGCTTTTAATGAGAAGCTCACCCAACCTTTATTCATAAAAGAAAAGTTCACAAAATTAACTTCCTTTGGCCAATTCATGGAACCTTTTTCTGTACCCATGACCACCATCTTTAGCTAGGAAGTAGTGCTTTATCAAATTGACACTGTCATCGTGGCTCCATCTGTTCCTTTTTGGTTCCTCTATATCTTCTACAGTCAACTGATGACAACCTGTTTCTCATTTGCATAATATGGAAAACCCTGTTAGCTGAGACATGCATAACAGCATGTCTACATATCATTAAACAAGTATTAAAGAATGTTTAAAAATTATTATCAAATATCAATAAATAATAGACTCTTATTTAACTTGGGTACACAGCATCATCACCTTCTTAAAGATAAAAGCCCCCTTATGTATAGAAAGCTAAAACCAAACAAAGCCCAAAATAAAAACAAGAACAACAATAATGGCTTTTCTTTTAGTGTGTGGGTGAATCTACATGTACACATTTACTGTGCGGTTAACCAAAATACTGTGCAGTGCAGGCTCATGTCTACACATACTTGCCTGTACTGCACAGTAACTATGGTGACTTACACTTGGGCATAAATTTGAAATGTCCATAACGCAGGTACCAAATTTATACCAGATTAGATACTACTCAGTTATACATGTGTAGATGCATTACTCTGTAGTAACATGAAAGCCTCCCAGCTGGGTCTGCCCAGCCACTAGGAAGCAAGCTAGAGCCCAGCCCCAGGGCTCCTGCCTGGCCCTCTCTCCTGCTGCTGGGCTAGGTTGGTGTCTGGCGACAGGGCAGAAAAGCCTGCAGCCATTTTCTTCTGTGAGGCACACACACCAGGAGCCTGCAGGAGCCTGTGCTCGTTGGTAGAACCTAGCAGGCCCCATGTGCCCCCCGGACAGCCCATAGGCTGTGTTTGCCAGGTCTGTCCTGCTTCAGAGCTGCTGCTTGGCCACAGGTGAGTGCTACAAAAGGCTGCAGGTTGCTGCACCCCTTATCCAGGCCTGTGATCCCACCAGGGCCAGCACTGGTTTTCTCCTGGTGGGAGGAGGTGGTGGACATTGTCCCCACTCTGGATGACTGGGCCCCCACAGAGTTGGCCCTGCGTGGCTGGCTCTGGAGAGCCATCAGCAGCACCTGGATGGCTCACAGCAGGGTGGGCACAGCCAGGGAGTCATAGCCATGTGGCTGTGGTGCTTCATCATGGTCTCCCCACGTCTCTCTCTTTGCAGGACCATGATGAAGCACCACAGCCACATGGCTATGACTCCTTGGCTGTGCCCACCCTGCTGTGAGCCATCCAGGTGCTGCTGATGGCCCTCCAGAGCCAGCCACGCAGGGCCAACTCTGTGGGGGCCCAGTCATCCAGCCCTGGCCAGGTTCCAGCCCCCAGCCCACTGACGGCTGTAGACACCCAGAAGAGCTGGATTCCACCTAGCATGGGGAGTCCTGCACCAAGCTGCCAGCCTTGCCAGCCATGGCTGCGTGGAAAATCCTGGACTGTGGGGCAAGCTCTCCCAGACCCAGTCCCCACCCCTGCTCCTGGTCCCAGACTTGGCCCTAGCCCCCAACTCCTTGTCCCACCCAGCTCCACTTCCCTGCCCCTGGGCTCCCACACACAGCACACAGGGAGGCAGAACACATGTCAAAACTTTGATAGCTATGTCCTCACAGCTGGGAAAGTATAGGCCTCTCACATGCTGAGGAACACATTGGTCCTGGTGGCAATATCCTCCTTGGCAGCTGCCACCAGGAATGTGTAGTGATACAACAGGCAGCCCTCTAGGCAGTGGCAGACATTGAAAGGCAGGCTGGGCTTTCCCCCCATGCCATCATAGTTCAGGGTTCTGATCCATGAGTGCAGGTGTGCCCAGGGCACCAGTAGTGCATAGTGGCCCCAACAGCTCCACTCCCACACAAACAGCTCATTGTGAACCACCTCTGGCACATGCAGCAGAGGCATAATGTTGGGGAGGCAGGGGGCCAGCCTTGAAGCACCTCGCCAGAGAGGCCCCCTGTGGGGAGGGTGGGGGTGAGCCCCTTGCCCCCATTTTCTGGGAGCCCCATGCACCCTGAAACTGGGCACCAGTGGCTGAGTGGCAGCAGAGCACAGTGGTGAGCCTGCAGGAGCAGGGGGGTGAGCAAGGGTTGGGGCTGTGGCAGCAGGTGCTGCCAGCAACCTGGTCAGGCCCACTCTAGGAAGGGGGTAGGAGAGGCCGGCCCCCAGGAAGCATGTGGAGATGGGGGGGGATGGTCCCTTGGCCCCTGAACATTGCTGCCTTCCAATCTGAGACCAGACAGCACAGGGTCCCTAGAGCAGAGCATCTTATCTCTCAGATGTTGCAAACTCTCACAGAATTCTCCTGTCTCTAGCTCTGCAGGGCCAACATCTGGATGTGGGGGAGAGGCTTCAGGGGCCTGCCAGAGCACTGCTGCAGTGTTGCCACCACCCACCTCTGGAGCCACCTGGGGGTGCCAGCAACACCATTGCTACTCCTTGTCTAGACCTGCCTGCTCCAGTGGCTGGTGGTTTCTATGGAGGTCTGGTTGTTGGACCAGCAGGCATGGTGGGTGGAAACCAGTGCCCTGGAGGCATAGCTCCAGACATATACTGAGCATGGGGCTGACCTGGTGGCCATGGAGTGGTGACATGTAGCATTGCTGGAGAAGCAGCTTGCTGCCCAGGGCCACCCAGAAGAGGTTGCACTCATGCTACCTGTTGCCTGGCCCCCCGCTCCAGCTCCAAAGGGCCCCGGTGTCCCACCTACTGCCCTGCAGTACGGCGCCCACAGTGCCCTCATGGAGCTGGTGTGGTGCCTGCCAGCTGCAGGCATCCCTGGGCTCCATCATGGCCTCTGAACCTGTGGTGGAACTTCCTGTGGTTGGGATGCTGGCTGCCTGCTGCCAGGCTCTCTGCCCTGGAAGGTTCTACCCCACCAACTCACTGTTGGACTTGGGGATGGACTTAGACAAGAGCAGTGTCTTTGAAGTTCGAGAAACAGGATTCTTATTGTTGGTGGATGGGGAGGGTGGAGAGGGCACGATGGGTGCAAGGAGGGAAAGAGGGCTGTGTTTGTTGAGAGGGGAGGGAGGAGGGATGTGGGGGCTCTATTAATAAAGTTTTTATGGTTTCTTCTATGTGTATGTCTTGGAGTGGTCCTGGGAGTAGCAGGGGGTCAAGGATGTGTGGGTAGTGGAGCAGGTGGGCTGGAGCAGGGAGCACAGGAGGAGAGGATCAGCCAGAGCCTCCTGCAGCAGGTGCTCTGGGCTGGGTTGGTAGATGCATGGCTACTCTGGGGCTTGGGTGGGGTGGGGGAGTACAGTGGGGCCAGCAGGGCCAGCACCATGGCCAGCCAAAGTGTGACCTGCTGGTTGCCAGGGGCAGGGGCAGAGGAAGGGGTAGGGGTGGCATAGTGTGGGTAGGGAGGGATCTGCCACATACTGGCTCTGTGCTGGCCATGTGGGTCCTGGGCAGGGGATGGGATGGATAGGGCTGTGCAGGTGGGGATGAGTCCTTAAGATGGCCACCATGTGCTGGCAGCTGCCTGTGGCCTCAGCATGGTTTCCAAGTGCTGGCAGCCATGTGGCTGGAGATTGGAGCTCCCCCTGGTGGCCCCAGAAGCACATGGAAGGCTGCTCTGACTTGGAATTAAATCTAGTCACAGGTCACCTGCACATGTGGATGCCAGTAACTTACTGTGCAGTAAGTTTAATATAATGTAAATGCATATGTAGATGTACCCAGTAGGCAGCTTTTGCCCTTAGGGTGTCATGATCTTTCATACGTGAGCCATTATATGCAAAGTAGGGAAATCAAACAATAACTTTAGCAATTTTGTTATAAACATTGCTCACAGACTCAAAAGATCATAGGACAGTAGAGCAGGAAGGGATGTCATGAGGTCCTCTAAGTCCAGCCACCTGCTAAGTTGGCTAATCATCCCAACTAAACCATTTTATCAAGTCTATCTAACCTGCTCTTAAAAATGTCAAGGAATTGTTACTGTTGTCATTGCTATTTCTACTTGTTAAGCATTGTCAGTTTCTCATATAAGATCCCAAAGATAATTCTCATCTAAGGAAAGTATCAAAAATATATACAGATTGAAACAGAAAAGGTCATCAGAAATAGTAAATTACTCAGATATTTAAGAAACATTGAATCAGCAGACAAATCTGAAAATTTGCTAAGTTCATCATCTGAGAGGTTCACAGCTGTAGGGTAATTGAACCAAGAGATAATAATGGTGATACATACTGTAACTTTATAGGTCTATATAGTTTTCCCAAGAAGAATAGTATATGAGGGGAATTCTACTATATTATCTGTAGGATAAATCAGCTGAAATACTGAGTTTTTTAAATAACTCTCTGTATCCTGCTTTTTACACTTGCTTATGACTTTGGATTTCAGAATTTACTATTGCAAATTCAGGACACAAAATTTACAGCAATAATCTCCCACACAGGACAAGAAAGCACTAACTGGATTTCAGACAAAAGTAGTACTAATCTATTGGTAACATATCTCTTAATCTTCTCACAATCTGTGGGGCATTTAAAAACAACTTTGATTTGCCAGACAGAAAATGCTTTGCTTTGTGGCTATAAACTATTCACTCCCTGCCCCACCCCCCCCTTGTGGTTTAGTAAAATAAAAGTTTTTAGGCATAATTTTATCATCTTTTACTTTTGGAAGTTGGGAAATATAATGCTTCCATGTAGATGATGGTAATACTGAGTATTATTTAGGTGTGGGAGATTTAGAGTGATTAGTTAACACACATATTAAGAGAGACTAGTTAAATGCAAGGAGTAAAATGTAATGAGAAGCCATACAAGGGATCTATATTATAAATTATATGGTTGATTTATAAATCATGGGAGTGACTGTAAGTCATATGACCCATTTGACAATCATATCATGATTTATGGGCCACTCAAGTAAATTTGTAACTCAGTGCTTTCTGATTTTAATATAAATATCAATTTTATTATTCTCTATTCTTTGATATATGCAACAAGGGAACCTGATTTAACAGAGCAATTCATTATTCAATCATCATTATCATACTCCCAAACTCTGATGTGTAAAGCCATAATTCACATTTCTTTCTTTTTTTATTAAGGTCTTCCCAAAGACTTGTTTTATTATTGAGCTTCACAAAATGATATATGGAACAAAAGCAGAGAAACTAAAGTGACAGCCTGAATTAAACCCACCAAAATAAAGGAATTCTCATACAAAGATTTCATTCCAGGCTCAGCAGTGGTCAAGTATTTGAGTTTTACAATGATCTAATATCAGCATTTGGTGTTCCTGTGTAAGACACATGTTGTGGGGAAGAGTGCAAGAAAGAAGACGTACTCAATTTTTAAATGATGTATTCTGTTGCTTTCCCACATTAAATCTAAATTTTCCTTGTTACTTTAACTGTAAGTTCCTTGAGACAGAACATCCTTTCTCATATTTATTAGAAAAATGACATGCATATTTGTAATGCTTCAAAAAGAAAAAAAACATTACACAGATAAGATAGCATTAAAAGTGTGTTGTAAATGATTAAACCTAACATCTAGGAAAGGCCACAGTTAAGGGCACTTATGCAATCATAATCCCTTCCAAGATATATGCATACCCACTATTATATGCCATATCATGAAAAAAAGAATAAATTCATCTTTCCTGAATCCCAAATCAGTGCCCTTAAAACAAAAAGACATATCCTTTGCCTTGTAGTGAAACTAGCAAGGCTGCTGGATTAGAGTGAATCACAGCTCGGGACTTGGCTCTGCGTTCTCAGAATCACCAACTGTGGAAACCACAACATGCCAATTTATTGCCAGTAGTTCTCTTCCTTATGGCAGTGGGGCCAACCTTTTTGTTAGGCTAGCAAAGTACCCACACCAATGTCACTCCAGTCCACTTCCCTGCTCATCTGCTGCTCTGCCTTTTGCTCCCAGCCCTGTGCTCCCTGTCTACTCTGCTTTATGCTGCCTTCCATGTTCTCCCTGCCCAATTTGCTGCTTTGCTTTCTGCTTTGTCTTATCTGCTGTTATGTTTAGCTGTCCTGTCCCCAGCCTGCCATGTGGTACTCACAGAGGCTGCCCTTGCTAGTTGCAGCACCTGTGCGGCAAGTTGGCTACTCCTGCCTTAGGGCACCTTAGAAACCTGCTCCAGAAATACAAGACTTCTTGAGCCAGGACTGTAACTTAGATGTGTAGAACCCAACATTTTTAGTGTAGTTAAACTAATATTGCATACATTTGACAGAGAAACAAATATAGTAAGTATTACTTATGTTAAACTCTTCTGGAACACTTTTCAGTACCAGACATAACAGACTATGTTTCTTATGACATTTCCAGCTTTTTTATGCCACATAAAAAGCATGAATGGGTCATTGTAATTCTGGTGGTAAGAGGATTCCATCAGAGCAGGAAATACAAGTCCTCCAAATACCTCTACAATAGCTGTGGTGCCAAAGGCAAGGGCACCCATGTTATGATTTTTGTAAAACTAAGTATTTTTAGTGTTATGGACAAAAAGACTCCTAACATACATGTCTCCCACTGCAATCTCCCCTACCCTTTATTTTATTTTATTTTGTATTCCTGTCATAAGAAATTAAACTTTCTTTCACCCAAAGAATTTCTCATAATCCAAGATCTTGTAGGAAAAAGCCAAATACAATCCAGGGCACATTTTCTGTGTATGAGTTAAGAATCTCTGAAATTAATGGGTTTAAATAAATACACTAATAGGTTGGGTTGTGTGAAGCTTTGGTCACTGATTCGATTTGGTGGCCGAATCTCCAAATCTGAATCAAATCAGGAGACCCTTTAATTTCTCCAAACCAAATCAGAACCCTCTGAATTGATTCAGACAGATTTGATGATTCAGACATAGACACAGCTTTAAATGTTTTTTCTACGTACCTCAAGGTACCAGGCGGTTTGTGAATGCTGCAATGACGGAGTGGATGGAGAATCCCACGGGAGTGCAGGGGAATCCCATGTGTGCTCAGCAATGGACCCAGAAGTTGACCAGAAGCTCCTGTGAGATGCTCCATCTGTCCCAGCATTGCAGCAGGTATGTAGAAAAAACCTTTAAAGTTGTGTCTATGGCCAAAAAACTGATATTCTGAATCAGCATCAAATCAATGAACTGAATCGCTATCCTTGATTTGGGCTGAATCCAAACTGAATACAGCCCATTGCACATACCCCTACTAATAGGCATGCTTGCTGCCACTTACTATAAGGTATACATTTACAAAGGCATTCCAAATTAGGTGGTAAATGCCTCTACCACCACTCACTTTCTGGTTATTTCTCATGCCCTTTCTGTAAGTATGTATCAATTTGATTTTATTAGCTGAGAAAGTTCATGTGTTTTAAGTTATACGACTTTCTTCCAGTGATATGGTATTACGGAAGCCATGTCAACCAATAACATTTCTGACCTCTGTAAAGATGTATAAATTGATAGCATGGCTTATAAATCAGATGTAAAACTTATAAGTTAGTTAAGTGACAAAAATGAGACATATGATTTATAGATAGTTTCATGACTTATTAATTAGGCACATAACTGATAAATCATGACCAGGCTTAGAAATACATTTCTCAATTTACAAATCAATGCTACAGGGTCATGGGATACAAACCATTCTAGAACTACAGGTGGAACTGGTAGAAACACCTATAACAGAAAGTGATAGGAAAAACTTAAATATAAAGTCCTGTTTTTAGGGTATTTTAACCATCAAGCTTTAATAATTTGGTATTATATTTTTAATGGCTTGTGCTTTTAGACTATTTTTTTTCTTTTTTTGAAAGTTTTAGCAAAAGTGTTTTAGACATTTTCATTCTTGATCCTAGGAAAAACACACCATTCTATACATGTTTAAAAATGTCTCATAGAAAATTCTTTACAAAGCTATTCAGGAATTTGAAGTTCATGAGGGAAGTTGTTCTGATAGCAGGGATGTACCTTTTGCTGACTCTTGAAAATAAATTGATCCAAAGAATAACTCTCTGAAAAGTTTCTTTTTGCATATTCTCAGTTGAGGTTTGTTAAGGGTTGGAAGATAAATTATCTAAAGATTCCATCTGTATTTAGTAAGCTCCATCTGTTTGGAGCTCCTGTGTGCTAACCAGACTGAATATGCAGCATCCTCACAGCTCCACTCAAGGGGTGCAAGATGTGAACAGGACTTGTGGTACAACTGTTCCTTCCAGAAGCTGACGGCTGCTGTGGCATTTGGCACTCAAATGGAGAACACATTTTTCTCCTGTGAAGCCCAGTATTTCTGCTTCTGCTAAGGCAGTGGGGAGAACTAGATGAAAGAATCCTGATTCATATGAAAAATGATAAAGGACTGAGAATGGGCAGGGACATAAGCCAAGGCAGGTGGGCATGAAGGTGAAAGCAAGAAGAAAAAAAACAGACATGGGAACTGGCACTACTGGGTGAAGAAAGAAGCAGTGGTTGACAGGTGCAGGAGTTGATATGGGACAGGAACAGCAGCACATGGACAAGTGCTAGAAATGACTTAAGTGAAGAACAAAGAGACAAACCAAGATGAGGCAAAGAGTCCAAGGGGCACTGGAACACTCTTCCCAAAAGAACTAGCAATAGTATCTAGGATTTATAAGTCCCCAGTATTTGTCTTCTGTCAATAAATAATTGTGAAACTCATTGGGAGGGTGTGTACTAGGGTTGTGTAAAGCTTTGGTCACTGATTCGATTCGGAGGAGATCTGGTGTGATTCGGTGGCCAAGTCTCCAAATTGAATCAGGAGACCCATTAATCTCTCCGAATCAAATTGGAAGCCTCCAATTTGATTCAGAGAGATTTGACAATTCGGCCATAGACACAGCTTTATATGTTTTTTCTACATACCTCAAGGTACCAGGCATGGCTCGTGAATGCTGAGATGGTGGAGTGGATGGAGCATCCCATGGGAGCATGCGGGGGGGGGCGGTCCCCCCCATGCACTCGGCGGTGGATCCAGAACTGGACCAGAAGTAATTCTGGTCCACTTCTGGGTCTGCCGCCGAGCACATGGGGATCACCCTCTGCCCCCTGGCTCAGTGACTGGTGCCCCCAGGATCCCCCCATGGCCGATTGCCAAGCCAGGGGATGCAGGGGAGGGGTCCCCCATGCACTTGGTGGCAGACTGAAATACTTCCCATCCACTTCCAGGTCCACTACTGAGCATGCGGGGGGGGGGGGCGGGGTCGCCATGCTCTTGTGGGATGCTCCATCCACCCCACCATCTCAGTATTCACAAGCTACATCTGGTAACCTCAAGGTATGTAGAAAAAACAAAGCTGTGTCTATGTCCAAATCACTGATTCTCTGAATTGGAATTTAATCTTCAGATTCAGTTGAATCGAATTGGGACAGTGATCCGAATCAGCAAATCAAATCACTGTCCTCCAAATTGGGCCAAATCTGAATCAAATACTGTCCACTTTGCACACCCCTAGTATATACCTCTTCCTTTCTTTAATTGGCTGCTCTGTGTACAGGACCCTATCCAGTTACTCAGGGTGACACAGATGTAAAGGTCCTAGACTTCCTTACATGCTATGTAGAGGGTCAATATAATTCCATGGGGAAAAATATTAGGTTCCTCCTTTATTTTGCTTTGCTTTTTCAGTTTGCTTGTAAAAATGGATATAATTAGGAAATGACATAAAAAAAAATCTCTATCAACAATAATAAAATTATTTTAAAAATATTTTTAACCTTGAAAACTCAAACTCTCAAAAATTAGGAGAATGATTGAATGTAAATCTAATTTGCCTCAAAGGCATATGCATTATGGTGAAGTCTTTCATTACATGATTATATACTGGGCTATTTTTTTCCCAAATAGAGTCCCTATCTCACTGAATGCAGAGAATGGCAGGGCTCACTGTCGAGATACTTGTTCAACATTTTTTATCATCATCACTCAAAGTGAAGCCACGGGCTTATTTAACCACAGGTATTATAAACCCTGCATGGAATAAAAAATAATTTATTTCCTCCCTGGACTTGATACGTGCTCTCACTACCTCAGCCAAGAGCTTCTTGCATACTAATGAATTATTTTACCAACACCCCTGTGAGATTTGATAGGTTTATTGTCCTCATTTACAGAAAAGGAACCATGGGAGACCGAGGTCAAATGATCAGAAGTTTCTACTAATTTTGATTCAGGGGTCTGATTTCTCAGAACACTTAGCTTTTTCATAGCATTGTGTATAAGCAAAGAACAGCTCCTATTAACTTCAGTTGCAGTCAGGAATGGTCAGCCTTATTAAAGATAAACCCCAAGGTAGCTCAGGATAGGTACCCAAAAAATGAATAAATATCAGAGACTACCTGTAAAAAAATTATCATGCATGTCTTCTGTAGCATCATGTAGAAACTCTATACCAAAGAAAAAGAAAAAAATTTGTTGTTGATAGCAGCATTTCATTGTCTTAACCAAAAGCTTAGTCATATCTACAATTCCTGACTTAGTCACTATGGACTTTTCAACTTCTACAACACATGGCCTACTTATTATAGAGACAGTTCTGATTCAGTCCCAGACAATGTTGAGCTTTATTCACTAAATGAGACATAGGACCTATGGAAAAATACGTGATCATCAGGTTTTCTCTGATAAAAATAAAATCCCAATTTCCAGGTTAAAAAAGTAACCCAAAATCTACATTTTTCCATGATCAAAATGAAACACCACTATATATAGTATGTATGTATGTATGTATTAGTGACATTTTGTTTTAATCCTGGAAAAATGTGGATTTTGGTTTACTTTTTTTAACCCAAAAATTGGTGTTTGTTTGTTTTTTTTTATGTATTTATTAGGGAAAAGCAGGATCCCTGGTGATTATATAATTAAATACTGTAACATAAGGCCTATGAAAGAGGGGCACATTAAATTGCACAGGTAGGCTAAATACTTGCATTTTCTAATTTTAAGTGATATGCTTTTCACCAGCAACATCTTTTTTTAATTTGGCTGTTTTGCACATAATAATGATATTAATATTTATTACTGAAGCTCCCAGAATCTATATTCAGGATCAGAATCACATTGTTGTAAGCACTGTACTAAAACAAAAGAAAAAGAAAAAGGAATATGCTTATGAAAAAAATGGTTTTTATCTCTATAAAGTACGAGCCACACCATGGGCTGGTTCTGTATACAGTCAGCATAAATGCTGCTGCCGAAGCCTCCCTGATACAAATCTCTCCCTTTCTGTTTTTCCCTTCTATACCAACAGATAATCTTAGATGCATAGACTGTTGTATATTGCCTGATGTATTCAGAGACTTTATTAGGTGCAAAACACACAAAAAGCAATACAGTTGCTTTCGATCATCATCACTCAAAGTGAAGCCACGGGCTTATTTAACCACAGATATTATAAACCCTGCATGGAATAAAAAATAATTTATTTCCTCCCTGGACTTGATACGTGCTCTCACTACCTCAGCCAAGAGCTTCTTGCATACTAATGAATTATTTTACCAACACCCCTGTGAGATTTGATAGGTTTATTGTCCTCATTTACAGAAAAGGAACCATGGGAGACCGAGGTCAAATGATCTTGACTGCCACTTACTATAAAGTATACATTTACAAAGGCATTCCAAATTAGGTGGTAAATGCCTCTACCGCCACTCACTTTCTGGTTATTTCTCATGCCCTTTCTGTAAGTATGTATCAATTTGATTTTGAGTTTCGAAGTACGCCTTCAATACGGTATCCCACCCCATACTGGTGAACAAGCTAAGAGGCTGTGATGTGGATGACTGCACAGTCCGGTGGGTGGCGAATTGGCTAGAGGGTCGCACCCAAAGAGTCGTGGTAGATAGGTCGGTCTCAACCTGGAAGGGTGTGGGCAGTGGGGTCCCGCAGGGTTCGGTCCTTGGACTGATACTCTTTAATGTCTTCATCAGCGACTTGGACAAGCGAGTCAAATGTACTCTGTCCAAGTTTGCAGATGACACAAAGCTATGGGGAGAAGTGGACACGCCGGAGGGCAGGGAACAGCTGCAGGCAGACCTGGATAGGTTGCACAAGTGGGCAGAAAACAACAGGATGCAGTTCAACAAGGAGAAATGCAAAGTGCTGCACCTAGGGAGGAAAAATGAGGAAAAATGTCCAGCACACCTACAGCCTAGGGAATGACCTGCTGGGTGGCACAGAGGTGGAAAGGGATCTTGGAGTCCTAGCGGACTCCAAGATGAACATGAGCCGGCAGTGTGACGAAGCCATCAGAAAAGCCAATGGCACTTTATCGTGCATCAGCAGATGCATGACGAATAGGTCCAGGGAGGTGATACTTCCCCTCTATAGGGCGCTGGTCAGACCGCAGTTGGAGTACTGCGTGCAATTCTGGGCGCCACACTTCAGGAAGGATGCGGATAACCTGGAGAGGGTACAGAGAAGGGCAACTCGTATGGTCAAGGGCCTGCAGACCAAGCCCTACGAGGACAGACTAGAGAAACTGGACCTTTTCAGCCTCCACAAGAGAAGGTTGAGAGGCGACCTTGTGGCTGCCTATAAGTTCATCACAGGGGCAAAGAAGGGAATTGGTGAGGATTTATTCACCAAGGCGCCCCCGGGGGTTACAAGAAACAATGGTCACAAGCTAGCAGAGAGCAGATTTAGACTGGACATTAGGAAGAAGTTCTTCACAGTTCGAGTGGCCAAGGTTTGGAACGGGCTCCCAAGGGAGGTGGTGCTCTCCCCTACCCTGGGGGTCTTCAAAAGGAGGTTAGACGAGTATCTAGCTGGGGTCATCTAGACCCAGCACTCTTTCCTGCTTATGCAGGGGGTCGGACTTGATGATCTATTGAGGTCCCTTCCGACCCTAACATCTATGAATCTATGAATCTATGAAACAGTAGCAATCCAAGAAAACACCCTCTGCAGCAGGTACAAAAACACTTAGATGTCTTCATATTGTCCTGAAAAGATCCCTAGATATGTAGATTTAGGTTAGTATGCATGCTTAGAAACAATCCAGGTTATCCCACTTAGACATTTAACTCATTCCTAAACTCCACTGTAATCTAGGTTAATCCTGGGAAATACCAGTCTCTGATTCATTAGGATGTGCTAGTGACTGTTTGATACTGACTGTATGCATACAGTTCATTAGAGAGCATGACTGAAGGAGATGGCAAAAACTACTTTTTGCAAATAGCCTAGTGATAGGAGCACTCTTTCAGGAAGTGGGAGACTTAGGAGCCTAGTGATAGGAGCACTCTCTCAGGAAATGGGAGACTTGGGTTCATGACCCATATGAGCATAAAGGGAATCAGACCGTATCCGCTACTTCTCAGGAGAATGCTCAGCTAACCAAGGATAAAAATAGGGAACGGACCTTAGGAGATAATTAATCCAAACCCCTGCTCAAGGCAGGATCACCCCAGTCTAAACCATTCGAGACTGGAATTTTTAAAAAGCAGGTTAAACAAAAACCTAAGATGGATACTCCATATCCTTACGGGGCATAGACAGAAGTTATGTTTGTTGTGTGATCAGACCCTTGACACCAGTCTATAGCCATGCACTGACAGAAGTGCAAGGCTGCAAACCACTTCAGAAGTGCCTAACCCCAGACAAATTAAACCTTCATTAAGTGAGGGTTCAGATTAAAGTACTCCAAAGAAGAACAACTTCATTAACTTCTGTTTCTCCCTGCTCAGGAGCAGGCAGGGTTGATGCAACCCAGCCACAGCCCCCAGTGCTGTTTTAGGATGGGAGGGGGAGAAGGAAGAGAATAGAGGTTTGTTCTAGAGTTTACACAGACTGCCCTGGGGGGCAAAGTGAATTGGAGCCCCGACTCCCACCCCTTACCTCCGGGGCCCAATCCAGCAATGAAGCTGGGAGAAGGGAGGAGAGATGAGGGAAGAGAGACTGCAGATATGTAGCCTTGGCCCCACCCTCCTAACCCAACAGCAAACATCTGCTGGGTCAGGAAGGTTGGTGCTTTCTGTGAAGTGCCATGAGTTAGACTGGGTAGCTGCACATCTGTCAGTGCCTATAGTTAGGTTGGCATCACTTGTTCAACTTAACTCTTACAAAGTACAGTTAAAATGCAAGTAGATGCATGTTCAAGTAGTTTGGCATGTTTTAAGCTTTCTCATGGCATTGCAAAGGTATTCCCTTTCAAAAGAGGGTACTATCCTAACATATAATAACTTTAACGCATCACAACATTCCAGTGACTTGCAACTGCTGCAAATGAACTTGTGACAAGGCCCTTAGAAAGCTATTCTTAATTTCCCTTATTTATTAATTGAGACCATTATTTCTTCTCCTGCCCCCTTCAGGCACAGAATAGAAGAATTAATTTTCTTCATTTGCAGGTAATATTCCTGTTAATACAGCAAAATGTTTTATTGGTTTCTTTGCAACAAGAACACACTGTTGACTTTTACTCAGCTTGCAGTTCACTATAATCACCACATCCTTTTCTGTAGCACTGCAGCCTAGCTAGTTGCTCCCCAATTTGCATTTATGCATGCAACTGTTCCAATCTAAGTGCAGAACCTTGCACTTATAAGCTAAGTTCAGTCATTCAAAAAGTGTAAGGTGGAATCTATCCAATCTTTGTAGGTTTCTATAAACTGAATAGATTAGACTGATAACAAATGTAATTCATGTTCAGGCTTCAGTTGGCTAAGGCAAGCAGAAGCTTGCACTGCTGAGGTTAGAAGATGTGGGGCACTCGAACATGTCATATTGGATGTAATATTTGAATGTTTGTAATAGTTGCCCATTAGCCAGTTTAGAAGAAGACAAGATTCATCTTCTTATCTAGGCCATTGTTTTGGCCTACGTGCGGAAGGTCCTGACTTTGCTCAAAGTCTTAACTCTTGAATTTTATCTTTAGAGGCCTTTAACAAAGTTAACCTAAAAATGACCCTTAAGCAAACATCCCACATTCTGAGAGAAAATTGGAAAGTAAAGGTCACTGCAGTGGTGTGGAAGTTCCCCAAAGTAATTAAAATGGTCAAGAAAATAAACTGATTACCAAGCAAAAGAATCTGTTGAGTAAGATCTGAGCCCAAATTTGGGAGTAGTGACAGGTTTGGGTAGGAGGGACCCAAGACAGCAACTCACTCAATAAAAACTGTAACCTACAGTCCCAATTTGGAGGTAACCTCATTTGCAGAACAACGAAGGAAGACTCACAAGTGTAGGCCGGATCAGACTGATCACCTGAACCACCCTCTCCATGAACATGAATCTGTTACTTCATGCTGAAGCCGCAGAGCGCCCGAAAGGGACTGAAGGAAGGGGACTTAGTCATTAAATAGTACTACTGAGGAATGAAAGCATATCTAAGTGTTTTGCTTCTCGGAATTCTAGGATTGTAAGTATATTATGAAAATAATAGTATTGATTCAAATTTAACTTTTAGTTGTAATTGTGGTTGTTTTTGTAATACTAATACTTATAGCATTGTTTGAGAAGGAAGTGCATTTGGAGCATTGTTTCTGATATATGTAGTTATTGTGTTCTTAATGTTTGTGGTGTTTCTTAAAGCTAAGCAGTTATATGTGTAGCAAAGAATTTTAAAATAAAACTGTGTTGTTTGAATTGAGGGTGTAATCATTGTGAAATCGTGCAAGTAGCTAAATATTCCCCCAGCCAGTGCATTAAACGAATCAGTAAGTTGTGTGGGATCTTCTCTATTCCATAACCCACTAGAGACAGAACATGCCTCTGAGTCAGCCAGCAGACACTGGTAAACAGGAGCCATCTCTTATTGGCTGCCTGGAAATCTCTTATTGGCTTGGGTCGGTGGAGACCCAAGCCTTGGAGTGTTTCCTCCCACCCCAGCTAGGCTTCCCCCCAAATAGGATCTGACCAGCACAGCAGGAAGCAGTTGGGGGGGGGGTGGTTGGAGAGGGAAACATTGTGGCTTCCCCCTCTGCAGAGCCAGGCTCTGCCCAGCAGAGCAGACAGGAATGAATATGGGGCTTCAGTTTGGTGGATCCTGGCTTGGCAGAGCGGGGAAGCTACCATGTTCTTTTCTCCACTCTCCTGCCCATTCTGCCAGCTGGACCCCAACTCCTTAGAGGGGGAAGCCACCATGCTCTTCTCCCTCTCTCCTGCTGCTCTGCTGGCTGGACCCCAACTCTGCAGAGGGGAAATACACAGTGATCTTTTTCCCCAATCCTGCCTCTTCTGCTGGCTAGACAGCTCAGAGAGGCTGTGCAGTCTGGCTGGGGCCAGCTAGGCACTGGGCTAGAGCAGGGGGCATGAGCCGACTTCTAGCCCACCTCCCTGCAAGGAGGGGTTAACAAGAAGCTGCATAGCATCCTGGTATGCTGGAGGACAGTGGCCTAAGTTGAGTCTGGAGGCAATTTGGTACTGAAGTTCTATAAATCAGTCTAACCTAAACTGATTAAATCTGATACTACATGTACCTGGTCTATCCTAAACTAGTTTCCAGCATTTTGAAGCTGGTCTACATTCACTGATACCTTACATAGCAAAGCTTAATAAATTAATATTTTAGCAGAATAGGCTTGAGAAGAAGGAGAAATACTGCTGCTATATTATTTTGTTAAGCACTGATGCTGTTTTAGATACAATAGAAGATAGTAAATCAAGAAAGCTGCTGTACCAAGCAGCTTACAACTCAAGAGATAGGTCTAAAATAGTTTTCTTCACACAATATGATTTCTAGTTCTGAGATGATACTTTAGAATGTTATTATTTTATGCTTTCTTAAAACCAAATAAAATATTATTGCTCTATTATACAAGTCCTAGTTAGCTTGTTTGCTATAGCATGTGATGAGGTCCTATCTCTGGACACACTTGTTGCCTAAGGAAAGAGGTATATGAATGTTTGAATTAAGTGTGCATATGCCTACTGATATGCATGATTATTTATTTCAAGGAGTATCCAGGTTGCATTGTTATTTGATTATTTATTTTACATTAATTTAAAAAATCATATTTCTATTTTATCATACACCTAAAACACATCAACAGTTATGTTTCCTAAAAGGCTTTGTTATTGTACTGTTATTCACATCTCATGTAAATACAACTGTAAGCTCACCATGTTATCTTCAAACTCAATTCTGAAAAGACTGACATGTCATGGTGCACCTTTGTCATTTAATTAATTTACTTTTCCTCTTTGATATAATGTGATATAAAATTAAATTATGCTGCTTAAGCAAAAAGTGTAACTATTATTATAGTTCCTTCTTTAATTTTTATATCATGTCCAGCTGATGACTAACTGTCTCCTTCCTGCTGAAAAACACAAGACCAAAATATCTCTCTGCCACTGATGGTCTGAATTTTTAAGGTTTTTTTTTTTTTTTTAACTGCTTTTGATATAAATGTTAAAACCAGAGATCTTGAAACAGTAGACGTTATTCTACTGATATAATTTAAAACATCCTACTACTCCTAAAAATGCACTTTTCTAACAGCTCATTTCTGTAATGGACAGCTAATTTCATGAATTGGTAAAAAGGAATACAAATTTAATCTATCTCTAATGATGCAAGCTTGTGTTTCTTAAAGTTTACTCCCATGCTTATACATGACCTTAGTGGATTTTCTGTAATTATAGGTTGATCTGATAATTGAATATGTAAACTATATACCGTTTCCTAACAGTTTCCATTAAAGACTTGGCTTTAGTTGTTTTTCCAAGCTTTAATTTTCACATCTATCACAAACCTTTCTGCAGAGCTCTGACTTTCCCCTCCTGCTTGTCCTAAGGAACAGACCAAGGTTTGCCCTGCAGTAACTCCTTATCCCTGCAAACCTCAGCTCCACTGCCCTATAGCTCACAAATTCAGCTGGTACCAGACATCATAGCTGACTACCCTGTTAGCTCCAGGTTGTCTTCCTCTGGATTGTGAAATAAATTTTAGGTCCCCCTTTCTGTAAAATGGCCTAGCCGAGAATATCCTTTGCTCAGAAACTAGGTTTTACTACAGGCTATCAGTAAGAACACAAATGAGAAAAGAATTTATTGTATAGAAGAAAAGAATTAGAGGTGTGTGAAGTGGGTAGTATTCAATTCAGATTTGGATTCAGCCCAAATTAGGGACAGTGATTTGATTTGTTGATTCAGATCAATGTCTCCGTTTCAATTTGGCCAAATCTGAATCTGTAGATTGGATGTAGATTCTGTGGAAATAAGTTTAACCAGGCCTCTTACTTGACTAAGAGGAGAGACAAAGAGTGAGAAAGAGAAGAGAAAAAGATGCTGATGCCATGTGTTTTAAAATGTTCTAATATAAGAAAATACTTTCATGCCTTGTTTTGTCTTGATATATTAAGCTCTGTGTGCAGATTTTAACCTCCTCCTCTCCTCCGAACCGGAAGCTGATAACTGTTCCCAAAACACAGTGTTTTTTTCTAAATAAGTAAACTGCTTACGCGTGACAAATGAATGATCAACATCTTTCTGTTTCTCTCAAGGTTGCTTTGTCTGAACCCTGCATCTTTTCTCACTGTCTAAAGTATAAATATGCTTGTAAACTTGCAGAGGTCAGAGTTCCTTTGAGAACCCTCCTTGTGATCACTTGTATAGCTTTAAATAAACCTAGATGGCTCTGCCAATTCTAATACAACCACAACGCGAAGTTTGATTTCTTCCACAATTCAGAGAATCAGCAATTCGGCCATAGACACAGCTCTACATGTGTTTTTCACATACCTCGAGGTACCAGGCATGGCTTGTAAATGCTGCGATGCGGGGGCATATGGAGTATTCCACAGGACCATGGCGGGGGGGGCTGAATTCTTGAAAGTACTTCCTGTCCATGTCTGGGCTCATTGGGGAGCGCACTGGTTGGCCTCCCTGCACCCTTCCAGCTGAGCAATTAGCCATTAAGGGACCCCGGGTGTCCCCCCCCAGACACAGGAGGCACCAGTTGCTGAGCCGGGGGGCACAGGGAAGCCCCCCAGTGCACTCCCCAGTGGACCTGGAAGTGCTTCTGGTCCACTTCTGGGTCTGCTGCTGAGCAAGCTGGGCAGCCCTCTGTGCTGCTGTGAGATGCTCCATCCACCCCAGCATCTGATCATTCATGAGCCACCTGCTATCTAGAGTTATGTAGAAAAAACATTTAAAGCTGTGTCTATGTTCAACTCGCCGAACCTTTCTGAATGTCTCCGAAGTAACTTGGAGGGTTCCAATTTGATTTGGAGAAATTAAAGGGTCTCCTGATTTGATTCAGAGATTCAGCAGCTGAATCAGGCCAAATCTCTGCCTAATCGAATCAGGGACCAAAGCTTCACACAGCTCTAAAAAGAATCATACAAGAGAAGCTGGCTGTAATTTTGAAGACTGAGCCAAAAGACAAGTAAAATTTCTTACCCTCTTATTTGACTACCACTAGCCCCTTGAAAAAGTGTTTTCAGAGATCAGCTTTCCTGATGATTCTGCTAACTGAGGCCTGGACAACTCCAAAGTTTGAGAAAATCCAAAGACCCTGACCATCTTATATACAGCCCTCAAAACACCTCCAAGTGAACACCCTACCCCTACATCAGCATTGTCCCAATGTCTCATGAGTCCCAGATCTTCCCTGGATCATTTGGCATTCTAGTAGCTGATGGGCCATTCACTGAAGTGTCTTTCCGATTATGCAGTTGTTTTTTCCATTACAAGCCGAAAATAACTGGGGTGCCTATCCCATCAGTGCCCTCTTCTGTCTGGGTTGGGAGTGCCAGTTGTTCTTGCCCTAGTAACATCATGGCAAAAGATACTTAGCAGCTTTGCCTACTCACTTTTCTGTACGTATGGTCCCATCAGTTCCCTTGACTAAACAATGTCTAAAATCATAAAGATATATACAAATAGCATAACATACTCTATACAATGATAAAAGTGTCATAAATGAATAGAGCATAACACAGGCTTTCCAACAAATTCACATAGGACATATCAGTGAAATAAACGTGAATAAATCCTTATGAAAACCCACTCCAAAACATAATGGGGCTTTAAAGGAGGATTTTTTTTTTAAAGTTTCCATCATTCCATTAGATCTAGGTATCAGGGTGTATTATTAGAATAAGGTGTATTGTTTTCCAAATATTATATAAAATAATAAATAGAACACTTAGAAATTATTTTGTCTTTTTTTTTTTACCTTGAGAAGCCTGAGCACCTCTATGCTGTTTGAAAATAAGTGCTTTTCAAGGATCTCACCTTGAAAATAATTAGGGAGAAACCCTGGGGTTAGCAAACTTCTTTTTCAGGCCTTTTGAATATTCACCCAGACTTGGATACATTATAAACCTGGTAACATGATCCTTTGCAAATTGTAAGCAGCAGTCTGATAGAGGCTGTCACCAACACTCCCCAAACTTTTATTTATGTGGAACCTGTCTCACTCCCACAAAACTCTGAACAAACCTCAGTAATCATAGATACCCCACTAAGTGAATTCTAGGCCAGCACTGAACAAGACTTTTCTGGCAATTGGTGATGAGCTTGAAGCCCCTTGAAAGGAGAGTTCATGCAAGAAAAAGTAATGAACCTGTGAATTTTAGTTTCATCTGTAATGTAATTGCAGTTGGGTCCAGTGTGCAGGCTATAGTTCTTTTGTTCATGTTCTCTGGTTCTTGGTGGTTTCTTGTGAGTAAGATGATGAAGATGGCTCCTGTAGTAGCTCTCTATCATGTGGCAACTTGTCCTGTACAATGCCAATTATGTACAAATAAATTGGTACCAAACAGAAGAAAGGAAGCAGTAGTATTGAGCCCAGACCTATCAAAAGTCAGAAGACTTTTGCTGGAAAATACAAGCCATAAACTGTGCCATAAACTGATGGACAAAGAATAACTTGGGCAGGACACCTTGACCACTGGCAGTCCTGTCAGGAGTTATCTACAGGTGAAAAGGCAAATTTGAGATATATCAGGGAAAGACACTTGAGACATTTAAAATGTCAACTGCTGACAGTCTTGGAGACTTTAGTAAGGCAAATATATTTGGAAGGTATAGCTATGGGAATATAGGTTGTACATCCACTTGGCCTATTCATCAAACAGAAGGTGTGAGATTAGTCACAAGAAAGTTGAGAGTGCTTAGACACGACATTGGATAAAGTCTGCTTTTGGAGGAAGTGAGCTGAAATGATTCACAAGCTGGTGGCAGGTTGAAAGTTTTAAATTTTGGAATGATCAGATAGAGTGGAGAAGCATGCCTGTGCTATTGGGACTGTCAGAGGGCTGTTTCTGTACCAAAGTCTGATAGAACGAATGGACAACTGAGTATAGCTCCAGCCTATATGCCAACTGAATCCAGAGATGCCATGTGGTATGCTGAAGGTATGTGTCACCAGGTGGTCAGGGAGATGCAGAAACTAGGTCATCTGGAGGAAGTCTCCTCCCTGGAAAACAGCAAGAGGGTATGCATTGGTCACTGGAACTCTTGGGTTTTGGTGGGTGCTACCCCAGTCAGAGAGATGGTCAGTGAGTTTCCCACTTCTGCTATGAGAACTTCTCCAGCAGAAGAAATTCTGAGCCAACCCTGGCAGCTGCCACAGCCACAAATGTTCACTCTACCATATCAATTTTCTTCCTGGGATGTGACCACCAGGAAGGGAGGGAGGGAGTCAGTCTCCAGCACATTATGATGCCAACAGGCCCTGTGCCACATCGTGGCCTCATTAGGCATTGCTTCAAAAAGAAGATCCAATGCTGCTTGTGGCAGGCTGCTACTTTGTGTTTATTATTAATCCTGAGGAATCAATAGGCAAAATCTATGATGAGAATCCCAAATTATCTCCCTTGATATGAGGAAAAATCAAAGCTGCTGGAAGTATCAGCTTTCACACATCAGAAAGAATTGATCTGTATTAAAAATTATTTCCACAGTGTATGTGCAAGTGTAAATATAGTTATTCATAGCTCATTTTACTGTAAATAAATACAGATCAAATACTTTAGGAAACAATTGAATTTTTGTTCTTTCAGTTCTTAACTGAGCAGATGGTCTTGTTTTCCCAATTGAATAAGCAATTGACCAGATAATTTTGACAGGGTAATATACTGTGTTTCTCAAATATAACATTCAGGAGTTAGTCACTCAGTATTTCAAATGCTATTTATAACAGTACAGATGGCTGAATGGATGCCTTTCTTAATGAAGTGGCCTTAGCTTTTTTCTCTCACTTTTGTGTGGAATAGTTTGGAGGTGGGAATCAGGAGAAGTATATAAATTCATATTTAGAAATAGCTGTAATTTGGGGGCAGAAAATAAAAGCATTCTATGTCATATATATATATTGAGAAATCAAATGAAAATATCTAAATTCCAGTTAATGAAACTAAACTTAGTCTAATTTTCTGTCTCATTTAACCACTTACAAATCTAATGCTAGAGTAAACAGATTCCTACTAAATTACCACTTTACTGCTGCTTCTCAATGATTCACAATTCTCAATGTGTCCTTCATGTATTCATTTGCAGTGTTACTTCAGAAAGTCCTGAGTTCATATATGTAAGTTTTCATGCTTTAAGAAATTTCCATTGCTCTGAGAACTTTATCTCACATCAACCTGAGATGCTGACTGCACAGTCGTCACTGTGCAGTCATTAAGTACTCATATAAACAAGTACTAAATGACTGTGCAGTAGACTTACTGCACTGTCACACTGTGGAATGGCTTTTTCATGATGCTGACTGCACAGTAGTTCATGCAGCACTACTGTGCTGTAGCGTCACATCACACTTACTGCCATGCAACGCTCCTGTGCAGTAGTCATGGGCTACTGTGCAGCCAGTGTCTCATGTAGACATGGCCGGATGTCTATATAAGACATTTACTGCAGATTTGTCTAATTAGCTCTGCAGTAAAGTCTCTGCATCTACATGTGTGGTCCTATTAGGCTGCAGGAAACTAATAAACTTGGCAGCAGGGTACTACTTGTAAATACAAGGATTATCCTGCTGCAGAGTTTTTTACTCAACAACAGTGCACATGTGGATAATGATGTGGCTGGCTGGGGCACAAGGATACTTCAGTGCAGGGGCCACCTGATGGCTAGCTTCCCATTAGAGCACCCTCATGCCTCAGCCAGCTCCTCCGCAGCATGCTGAGTCGGGTCAGAGTGGCCCCAAGCTGGCAGCCTGACCCCTCGGGCCCCCTGATAGCCAGAGCTACTCTGAACCAGCTCAATGTGCGGCAGTCCTGGGTGCATGTTCAAAAGGCATTCCTGGGAGCAATAAACTATGGTGCAACTAGCACTGGATTTTATGCTCCACCCTAGTTGCA
The DNA here is from genome assembly GCF_030867095.1 of Alligator mississippiensis. NCBI lineage: Eukaryota > Metazoa > Chordata > Crocodylia > Alligatoridae > Alligator > Alligator mississippiensis. The sequence goes on from NC_081824.1 coordinate 44,283,036, forward strand.
TGTGTAGATGTGCCCACAAAGTACAAATATAAAAAATTAACCCCTTTCAAAAAATCCTTTTATGGAATCTATCCCCTGTCAGTTGTAAATGTTTTCTGACATATTACTTAATCTTCCAGGAGTACAATTCCCAAGTCATTAAGATAAGTCAAAGAAGGAGGACATTCACAAATTTTGTGTCAGTCACAACGTTGCTTTGTCATCAATATAATTATGGGGAATGAAAAGAAAGGGATACAATAGAAAGGGGACCAATGGCATCAAGATAGGTTTGGGTCTAAACCAAAACACAGAGTATTGTGGAAAGCTGTGACACATCTTGTATTCTGAGAAAGACAGTTACATTTTCTGTTGATCCAGGGACATAACTGTATCATACATATTACAACATATTATATAGATTGCAGGCTACAGCACTACACGGAAACTCTTTAGATATACTAAAACAGTTTAAAAGAACTTGCCTGACACTGGCATAGTGGAGGGAGTCATAGGACAGATCACTAGACTCAATCACACTAAATCAACATGACTCTCAACATGAAGCAACTACTGTTATTCCACTCCTGAAACACCATATCTGCAATTCTGTCACAGAAACCCAGTTCTGACCCTGCGGGTCCTTTTGCTGACACATGGCCTAGGGATAGACATTCAAAAAGCCGGAGCCTGAAGCTGGAGGTTAGTTTAACCTGCAAAGATTGAACTGATTTGCAAATGCACAGACATTCATGTTTAATTCTGGAAATGCAGGCACATGCCTGTAGTGGCTCAGGCTAGAAGCTGGGGAGCACTAGAACAGCCCTCCCTTCCCTTTGCAGCAGCCACAAGGCTGGAAGGACCTGGGGTGTGAGGCCAGGCCCCCTCAGGGGTTAAGTATAATTGTTAAGGGGTTTAAACCCCTACCCTGGGCTGTAGGGATCATAGCTGGGATGTGCCTAGAGAGGTAGAGGGGAAGCAGCCCTTACCAGGCTTGTCCCTGAGGCCAGGGACAAGCTGGGGCAGTACCTCAGGCAAAATGGAACAGGGAGGGGGATTAAACTCACCCCCTCTCTGAGTGGGCATGGGACCCCAGTTGGGGTCTGCCCAGCTTTCTCCCCTGCTCTTGCTTGGGTGACAGGGGGCCTGGACAGAGCTGGCTGGTATGGCTCTACTATCCGCCCAGGGTTGGGGCTGGGGCTGGGGCTGCAGCTGGGGATGCGGGGCTGAGCCCAGCCAGCCTGCTGGTGCTGCTGAGGGTGGACGCAGAGAGGCAGCTTGGGCTGGGACTGTGGGGGCTGCAGTCAGATTGTTCCTGGATCCCCATGTCCAAGCCATGTGGGGCTGTCATGGAGACCCAGCTGGATGGAAAGGGCCCTGCAGCACCAGTATGGGGCAGGGTAAGGCCCTTCCCAGCCCACTGCCAGCTGTGTTACAGCCCATTTGGCAGCACAGGTGGGGGCTCTCTGATGAGCAGGCTTCCCAGGCCAGCTTGGAGGTACCAACAAGCCCCAATCCTGGTAGGTGCCACCGTGTCCCCCGTCCTGTGCAGCACCCAGGGCCACAGATGGACAACCAGGTGTGGGCTGGCCAGGACCACGGGGGGCTGTTCTGCTCTCCTCACCTCCAGCTGCTGTGGCCACACAATGCCATTCTGGGTGGGGGAAGCTTCAGCCCCATAGCTTCTGCCCAACATGTGGAGCTCTGGCTCCAGCTCCTGGATGCCTTGGAAGGCAGAAGGCATCCGGATGGAAGGCATCTGGAGGCTGCAGCCAGAGCTCCACGTGCTGGGCCGAAACCACCAAGTCCAGCAGGGCTGCTTTTCTCCCCTCACCTCCAGCTGCGGCTCCTGCTTCTGTCACACCACGCAGCACTGCTTGGGGCAGGGGGAGCTTCCTTCAGCCTGGCGGCTTCAACTGTAGTGTGACAGAAGCAAGAGCATTTTTTTTCCTAGATTCTTATTAGGAAAAAAAAAAGGAGAGATGAAGATTTGTTCAAATGGCAACACAGTCAAACCAAAATCACAGAGTTCCAATTACAATAAAGTATCAATCAGACACACAAAATATATGAAAAGACAAACATAAATATTATTACACAAAGCACCAAACCAAACTGAACACATTTGCCCTTTTCCCCCATGGATATCCAGAGCAATCATATAAAATAAATCAGTTAATTCCATTCTTTTCCTGAAAGAAAAGGAAATCCTGAAGTCTTATAAGTACTGCCCTGGATGTAACCCTAGAAAAAAAGTATTACAGAAAGCCTATCACAGAGGTTTAAGTATAATTTTCCTGCAAGAAATCAGTAACAGCTTATTAAGTCTATTTAGACTGAAGCCAGTAAAAGGTAAGTATGATAGATGGAGGAGAAAGAAACACTTTTGGAATGGGCCTTACCTTGTGCTAATCAGGAGACATGGCAGAGAGCTATAAGGAAATACAGCCTGTATTGCTGTATACTGTATTTATGGAGCTGAATATTTGAATTTACTGTTTTTATACCTACCTAGAAAAACATAAGAAAATACATCTGTCCAACTACAACCAAACCATAACTGCCACAATAAAATAGCATCTGGAGATGTTAATTCCATACTCAAACCTGAATATTTTTAACTAATCTATGTTCTGTTCCTGGCCATGCCCAAGTACTTACTTTATCAGGTTACAGATATCTTCATATTATAGAAATGCATACCAATTAGTTATGCTATTCATGCTCAACAATATCAAGAAAATGATAGGCTTAAAGAAACAAATAAAAGATTATAGAAGAAATACTAGTAGTTTACATGTTATATTTCATTAACTCAAAGATTATGAAAAGCATAGAACTAATCCTGGAAAGATATACATGCTTTTAATTACATGCACCATATTTTGTAAGACTACTCAGTGTATGAAGTTAAGGGTGTGCATATGTCTTTATAGGATCATACCTGGATATGCCTCTACAAAGCATATTTTTCTATTTTTGAATGCATTTCTTGGCATTCTGCATTTCTAGTTCTCACAAGTGTTCAGATTGCAGAATTATCATGATAAACACACGTACGTTTTAAAATGCAACATAACTAACCATTTACATAATAAGAATCAAATTGTGAAATTCTTATTCACTTTTTGATTAATTTTACTCAAGCAAACTTACACTGGACTCATTGAAATGGTAAGAAAAATTCTAAAATTGAGAATAAAAGAAGCAGTAAGGTCAAGCAGAGAGATCATGAAATATTAGATAGTCTGCATTCTATTTGTCCTACTATTCTTGAACTGTTGTATGAACTTTGGCAAGTGACTTAATCTCTGCCTTAGTTTATACAACTGTAAAATGGAATAGCGATACTTCATTTGAAAAGCACTTTCAGGTCTATAAATGAAAAATGCTGAGAGAGGCAACTATAATTGTTTTAAAAGATGGAAAACAAATATTTGGGATAATGATATGCCTCTGTCATTCTCAAAACTTTGTATGCCTCAAATAATTCTTAATATATACAAATATACTAAAAGAATTGTTGCTTACCTTGGTATGATAGCTTAAATCCTTGTCTGTTTTCTGAGTGATCACTATAAAAATGGATGAGTGTTTCATGAGTTGTACTTAGCAAAGATGGTGGAAGTTCTATTCCACTAAACTGGCCAATCTTCGAACTGGTGTGGTAAGGCCCATTCTGAATTTCAAGGAAATCATGATTTGCTTCAGTAGAGAAGTTTAGAAACTGAATATGTGCACCTGTGCAGGAAATGTGTGGGAAATAAACCAAAATTACAAACAGAAATTTCAATACAAAAATTATATCATCCTATAATATATGCATTCAGAAAAGAGACAGTATATATCATTATAGACTCATAGGAAAGTAGGGCCAGAGGGGGCCTCACAAATTTATCTAATCCAGGCCCCTGGGTCAAGCCAGGATCATCCCTATGCCATCCCAGCCAACTGTCTGTTCAACCTGCTCTTGAAAATTTCCAAGAATGGAGATTCCACAGCTTCTTGAAGTATCTTATTCCAATGCCTGACCACCCTCATAGTCAGACAGTTCTTCCTAATCTCCAATTTAAATCTCTCCTGCTGTAGCCTGAGGCCATTGTTGCTAGTTGTGTCCCCTATAGCCAAGGAAAAGAGCCCATTTCCATCTTCTTTATAAATGAACTTCAGGTATTTGAAGACTTATCAAATTCCACCTCAGTCTTCTCTTCTCCAGACTAAATAACCCCAGTCCTTTCAGACTTTCCTCATATATTTATGCATGTATGAACATAAAATACTATTTTGATATACTATATGGTATATTGTGGCCAACGTTTTCAAACTTGGATCCCTAAATTTGGGAATTTAGAGATAAATCCACAAATACACTGCAATAGCTAACTCCTTGGTACTTATTTGCCTACTAGAATGCATGACCTCATGCTTCCTATACCTAGAAAAGAGATTATTGAGCTTCCTAAATTAAGCATAAGATTATGATTTGTACCAAGGAATTAAAACCTGTTCTCCCACATCTCAAAAGAATGCCCAAACCACTGCAGTACAGAATATAGTGACTCACACTCCTCCTCCCTATACTTCTTTTTCTCCCTTTCCAGTCCAAAGAATATTTAATTATTTATATAGAGTGAAATACATCTGCAAGGTGAGATTAAAAGAGGCTCATGCAACACTACTTAATACCCTAGTGGTTAGGGCACTTGCAGCTGGAAGTGAGAGAGTAAATCAGAAGTCCCACTCCAAATCATGTGAAATGGGGATCTGAAATCAGGTCTCCCACCTCCCTGATATGTACTATAATCAGAGGCATATTCTGTAAAATAGAACTGGAATGGACACACGCACAAATACAGAACCAGGTAAAGCTTTGTCTTTTGCAAGACGCCTGAATTTGTTGTATTGATCTGGGCATGCTTACCAGATCAAATAAAGAAATGCCTATTTTAAAAATCTGGTATTTACATGAGAGCTAGCACAACAATCTTGGCACATCCCAACTATGGTCCCTATAGCCCATGGTGAAGGGGTATAACCATCATTATCATGATGCTCAGCTTAAAAGAGTAGAAGATTGATTCAAATGGTTTATTATGCATACATTTTAAATGATCCTACAGACTTGTTAATATCATCTCATTGTGATAGCATATACCTGCACAGCAAAAGAACAGATCACTATATTCTGGGAAATGCTTAGGCCCCAGGCTTGTCCTGAGCTTTTCCCAGTCAACCTGAAGTGCTTGCACTGCAATAAATAATGGTTTGAGGTCTTACCTTTACAAAGCAGATAGCAGAATAACGGTGGGAAATTAAAATGAATCTTTATTCAGGAAAAGATGTAATTGCAAGCCTCTGTGTTTAAATGAGTGGGATTTGGATCTTACTCTGAATTTGTCAATGAGAGCTAGCTCTTTTCTCGTGCATGATACATTTCTACCTGATTAATACCAGATCCTTCAAGTAACTTGCAGTATGCATTTGTGTGCACACACATGTGTGCAAACTTATTTTGGAAATAATTTACATATATATTTAATAACCCAATATGTTTGTTCTGATAATAAAGAAACCTCAAGCATCCTGAACGTAGATGCTCTCAGTGAGTGCATCTACACATGCGATTAAGATGACATGATAAATTCTGATAAATGGTGTAGTCTGTGCCAAAGTCAGCTGCTTCCAGGCACAGCATCTGCACGTGCACCTGGGCCTGAAGCAATTTGATCCAGGCTGGAGCAGCCCTGGTTTGGCAACAGTCCCAGTGTCTGGGGGGTAGCAGCGAGAAGTGGAGGAGCTGACAGAAGCACAAGAGTGCTAATGTGTGGGGCTAGGTAGCAGGCATGCCTCATGCCCCAGCCAGCCTCTGTCACCATCTATACATGCGTTTCAGTATACATTATTACCCTGCTGTAGAATAGTACTGTCTCCAGCCGTACTATCTTTCAGTGGAGTTAATTAATTTACTGTGCCCCAATACTGGTGCATGTGTAGATGGTGATTCTTTACTGCAGAGCTAATCAGTCAACTCTGCAGTAAAGCACATGTGTAGATGCAACCAATGATATGAAAAAATAGATCATACTATGATAATTAAGTGTTCAAATTTCTGCTAGTCTCTCTTTTTCAGGCTTTTTGTCATATAAATTATTTATGGAACAATCCTTGAGATTAAGCTCTGATATAAAGGATTTAAACCTGGTTATCAATTACTTTAGCTAGGACTTGGGGGACAGGAGAAAATTGTGATTATTTTTGAATGGTCAGTTTGGGTAAGTATTTCAAAAATTATTAGTTAAACTATAAAAATATTACATTAAAAAAAGTTTATGAAGGAACCAGAATGAATATGGTTACTGAGCTAACTTTCCATTGAGTCACTTTTTCCTGGATAAACATTTTTACTCTAGATTAAAATGTCCTGTGACTTTTCTCACCTAGTTGCTTCTTATAGTTTTTGGAAAATACTGCAACATATCTTGCTACAGTAAAAACAGAAGGATAATAAGAGTCCTTCTTTGACCCACCTGCTTACATTATTATCTTGGTAACAACTACAACAACTTTGATAACTGAAGACATAGGGACAATATTAGTTATTCACCAGGAATAGTCAAATAAGGTATGTTAGGCACAGCACAACATTCTACACAGATACTAATTTCACCTGGTCATGAAGGCTAGGGACAGACATTCAAAAAGCTGGAGCCTGAATTGATTCAATCTTTGCAGGTTAGTCTAACCTGCAGAGAGTGAACCGGTTTGTGACATGCTTGAATTTACTCAGGCTAGGAGCCGGGAGTTCTACAGTGTGCCCTCAGCTGCAGAGAAGCTGTGCTGAGGGGGTGTGGCCAGCCCAGGGAGAGGTTTAATTCCCCACTCCCTGTTCCACCAGCAGGGACCCAAGCAGGGTCTGCCAGTTGCTCCCCACTCCTGCTGCAGCAGAGTGTACCATGGCCCCTGAGGCAAAGGGGGATGGGAGGGGGGTTAGTCTTCCTTCCACCCATACTGACAGCCAGGTCTACCCTCCCCCAGTTGCCACCATGCTTGCTCCCTGCAGCAGAGTACATCCCTGCTGTCCCCTCCATGGGAGGACAGAGGGAAGGAGAATAACCCAGTCTCTTCCCCTCACCAAGGGGCCCTATGGGCTGTCTGTGCCTCTGCCTCTGCCAGGCCACTGCAGTAGGAGGGGGCAGACAGCAGCCCACCATAATGTCTGGCAACATGAGCCCCTTCCTAGTGGGGGGGCCCGCTGCAGGGTGGGCAGAGCTGCGGCGGGCTGTGTACAGCAACACTGAGGGGTGGCAGAGCCCCCAGCGCTGCCACCATGGTCACTTTCCTCGCACTGCGGGGAGCCCCCCCTCCCCACACCAGGAAGGGGCTCCTGCCCTCACCGCTCCAGCAGCTGGGCGGGGGTATGGCCACACAGATCTAGCCTGTGGAGACGCTTTATCTGGCCCCCAGCAGGTCCCTCAGTCCCACCAGGCTGAGGTGCCACTCCCTGAGCTGCTCCACAAAGGAACTTCCTTTCTTGGCAGCCCAGCCACAGAAGCTCCTTTGTAGCTTGGAAGCATCATGCCCTGCTGTGGCTCCAGGCTCCCCATTCTGAGATAGCAATGGTGGCAAGGAAGAAACAGATGCTCAGCATGGAGGAGGGAAAAGCCCCTCCTCGTCCCACTGCAGGTGCTTCCAGGTGCAGCCACCCAGAGCCGGTATGGGCTGCCCTGTGTCTCTGCCATGTCACCACCACCTCTGGGCTGCACCACATGGAAGTGGTCAGAGCAGACACAGTCCAGCTCCAGGTGGCTGCAGCAGACACCAGCAGTGAGAGAGGGAGGGGCCACTTTTCCTCTGCACTGGGTCCAAGCTCCCTCATCTGGGCTGAGCAGCAGTGATGGGGAAGAAATGGCTGCTCAGTGCAGGGCAAAAAAGGCCCCTCCCCCACCTACTGCCAGCATCTGCTGCAGCCACTCAGAGCCGGCACCAGGATTCCCTGTGTCTGCTCTACTGACACGGCTGCCCCATGGGGCAGCCCAGAGGCAGTGGTGATGCAGCAGAGACACAGTGCAGCCCGGTGCTGGCTCCAGGTGGCTACACCTGGAAGCACTGGCAGTGGGACGGAGAGGGGATTTTCTACCCATGTCATTTCTCCCCTGCCACTGCTTCTCAGCCTGGATGGGGGAGCCTGGAGCTGGCATGGGGCTTGCAGGGTTAGGGTTGTGTGCACTAGTTCCCACTTGTAGCCTGGGCCAGTGGCAGCAGCAAAGGAGGTGCTGCGGCTGGGCTGCCAAGAAAGGCAGTCCCACTGTGAAGCAGCCCCAGACTTGCTGGATGCCCAGGGAGTGGCACCTCAGCCCAGCAGGACTGAGGGACCCACTGGTGACCAGACAAAACCCCTTCACTGCCCAGATCCACCCAGCCTGCAGCATCTGGCTATGCCCCAGCCTGGGCACTGGAGCAGCAAGGGGGGAGGGCAGAACCAGCTGACAGTAGGGGTAGAGGGCAGATTAACCCCACTCCCTGCTCCCTCTGCCTCAGGGGCCAGGGTGTCCACTGCTGTAGCAGGAGGGGGGGAAAACTGGTAGACCTGGCTCAGGTCCCTGCCAATGGCACAAGGAGCGGGGAATTAAACCCCTAGCTGGTCAGACCCCTGCCCCTGCCCATCCCTGCTTTGGCTGGGGGTGTCTGGTTTAACTTAAACCAGAAAAGGGTCTGGGACAGACAATGCATAAACTGGTTTGAGCCAAATCAGTTAAGTCTGATACTACATTTAACCAGGTTTACCTTAAACTGGTTTTGGCCATTTTGAAACTGGTTTATGTGTACTGAATCTCTGTTCCATCACAGTTTTCAACCAGTTTCTGATCACTTTAAACCAGTTTATGTGTAACATCTGTCCCTACCTGGAATGTTGAAATAATACCTAAGAATTTAAATGATTGTGCCTATAATTATTTCAGCAGATTGTAGAAGATAAGAAAGCCATTTAAAATGGGGTCAACACAGGACTTTTTGAAGATCCACTGTTAAGCATCATACTTTGGTTGTCCTGGTCATACAGTAAATATTAGTTTAACATTAAAACAAGACAAGAGCTTCACCCATAAGGAAGCAAAGGATCTAAAAAGTAAAGTCAAAGGGAAAAGAATAACTCAAAGGGAGCAGTCTTAAATTAAAGAGAGTAACCATAGTGGAATTTGTTTTACTTTAAAAGAAAAAAAAGAAGAATTAAGTAGATATACATTTAAATTAATAGTTATTGACTCTCTGCTTCCTTCATATCTCTTTAACTCTAATATTAAGGTCATTTCTATTCTATTTCTTTATTGCTTCATTAGAGGTGGCCTGGTCCATTTACGACTGTTACTTTAAATTAACGCACGCGCGCGTGCACACACACACAAGCACACACACAAATTAGGACTGCATGAAGCTTCAGTCGCTGATTCAATTTGGTGGAAATTCAGCCCAATTTGGTGGCCAAATCTCTGAATCTGAATCAAATCAGGAGACCCTTTAATCTTTCCAAATGAAATCATAGCCCTTCAAATCGATTTATAGAAATTCGGAAAGATTTGATGATTCGGACATAGACACAGCTTTAAACATTTTTTCTACATACCTTAAGGTACCAGGTGGCTCTCAAATGCTGAGATGGTGGGGCGGATGTAGCATCCCACAGGAGCACTGGGTGGGTGGTCCCCAGCGCACTCAGCAGCAGACCTGGAAGTGGACCAGAAGCACTTCTGGTCCACTTCTGGGTCCACTGAGGAGCACGCAGGGGGACCCGCCCCCTGTGCCACTCTGGCTTGCTGACTGGTACCCTCCTGGGTCTGGGGGGCCACCCAGGGTCCCTACATGGCAGATAACAGAGCTGGGGGGGGTGGGGCATGGCCTCCATCCATGTGCTATGCAGTGGACCTGGAAGTGGACCGGAAGTACTTCTGGTTCATTTCCAGGTTCATAGCCGAGCACACGGGGGGGGGGGGGGGAAGGGGCACATTCCTGTGGGTTGCTCCATCTTCCCCACCATCACAGTGTTTATGAGCGGTGTCTGGTACCTCAAAGTATGTAGAAAAAACATTTAAAGTTGTGACTAAGGCCGAATCACTGATTCTCCAAATCAGCATCAGATCTTCAGATTTAGATTCGACCAAATCAAATCAGGACAGTGATCCGAATCAACCAATTGAATCACTGTCCCCAGTTTGGACCAAATCTGAATCTGAATATATATATAATGGGATATACAAACACACACATAAATATATATAAATCTTAACAAAATTTTATCAAACCTAGTAAGGACGGCCATCAGAATGTTTATACCAGTGAAAGCTTTATGTTAGTGTTTTTGTATGTGTAACTTCAATTTAGGAATACAAACTAACAATAAGTATAATTACCTACAAGAGCTATCATGTTGTTGAAATTCAGCAAATAATTTCATTTCAGCAAACAATTGACAGCCTTTAAAATCTGTTGTATGTTTGGTTATTATATGCAATATATGATACAATGCCACTGACTTATGCTTAAGTCTGCTTTAAAATTAAAGTTGGAAATATCTGATTCTAAACAGACAACATAGTCTGACAAATGAAAGAAAAAAAATCCTTTCTGGTTATTTGTTTCTAGTTTCTCTCAACATCATCCATCCCCTTTTTAATAACAGTTTTTGTATTTCCCAAGGCTTACAACTGTGTTTTCATTGAAACAATACCATTTTAGAAAGCTGTCATGTGAAATAGATACTCTAGAGAAAAGATAGTTGAAACTTCTCAGTAAAAGCTCCTAAAAGTAAATGCTACTTACAGCAGGTGCTGAAATACAGGGGAACGTATTTTTGTATTCATTAGGGTCAACAGTATAGGGTATTGAGGATAAGAGTTGTCATTTAAAATAATTTCACTGGAAGATTCATTCCAACATGCTAGTAATGTTTCCTATGTTCTGAGAAATTAAAATAAAGCTGGTTTGACAAAACAGCATCTTCTTAAACTGTCCTAACTTAACATAACAACATTCCAGTGATTTGCAAATGTATTGAGTGAACATGTGATAAGAACATAACTCTTTTTCTAACTGGTCTTCTTTTTAATCTTTGCTAAGTCAGTCATACAAAAAAAATTTCTTTACTATAGTGAAGGGCCCAGTATTCCCCCCCCCCTCCCCTTCCCCCCCTTCCCCCCCCCCCTCCCCTGCCTCTGATAAGTCAGCAGGACTATTTATGTATGATTTTACCAAATGGGGGTGGGTAATGCATACATTTGATTACTGTTGTTACCATCTCTTTCTTAGTCATTACTTGTTTATCTTGTGTTTTACATTACAAGTTCTTCAGGAATTTTCTGTATGTTTGTCAAAAGAGTCTGACTGAAATCTAACCTGTTCCTTGCAATACATGGCATTTTCAACTCTATACAGACTGCTTGTATAAAAATAATGCTACCATCCCCTATGTAAACAGTGAAAAAGAAAACAGACATCAACATGTTATCCTAAAAAGCTTCAAGAGCATGATGTTAGGAAAATATGTATCAGCTGTCAATTTGATCCTAATTTTGTTTTTTGAATAACTTTTAATTCAGAACTTTGAATAATAACAACAGGGTATTTAATGGCAAATTGCTTAGCCTACCAACCAGTTTATTATGATATATAAGGCATGTGTCAGGTTACATGAAACCATAATCTAAAGGCAAGCTGAAAAAGGAAAAAAAAATGACAAGTTCCTAGAAAAGGGCATCATGAATATACTAATATTTTTAATAAGTTAATTTTCTTTTTTGAATACCAGCAATATATTCTCACTGCCATATTTTTTCACAGTAAGGATTCTCAATTGCCTTTCATTTCTCATAAAGATACATGTTAGCTCTTTTTATTCATTATTATCTATGACCATCACCCCGTTCTAACTCATTTATTCTATGAGGCAGACACTTTTTTAAAGAAATATAAATAGATAAAGAACTCCAAGAAGGTATAAAATGTCTGTGGTTGCTATGAGAAGGGTGCGAGACCAGTTTCTTAGGCCTTTTTTAGCCTACTTTGTGATGCCAGAGATTAAGTCTTTTTGACTACTACTTTCATACAATTTACAGGTTATTAATTACAAACACACTGTGTGAGGGGGGGCGGGGGAGAAGAAAAAAAGAAACAGCACTCAAATGGATATTAAAGTAGTCATGTGAGGGACTGAAAAAAGTCATTTTACTTTTTAAAAAGTAATCCCCAATTGAATTAGAAGCTACATTTTGCATTTCATCTCATACAGCATCATGGACCATATCTAAATTGCTTTGAAATCAGTTTCTTAGATAGATTTTTACAAATAATCCCTTTGCTTTGGCAAAGATTTACTTTAAATTACAAAGCATTTTCAGTTGAAAGGAAGCACATATCTATGTATGGGGTATAAGATACATTTTATCCTGATTTTTGTGCTTCAATGTATTTCATTTTGGAAATTACAGTATTCTTACGTAAATTTAACATTTGTTAAACTGAACTAGTTTCACTCCAAATGTGCATTTACTTACCATATCCAATAGGCAATGAGATTTTCCATGTGCAATCTAAGTTGCTAGGGTAATTACCAGGAAAACCTGGACTCAGGATCACTCCGCCCATATCTGTCAGTGTTCCACCACATTTAGCTATTAAAAAGACAATGAAAGTCAGCCTCTCTTTTAATAATAATTACTATCTTGATTATAATTAATACTTTACACTGTATATTTCCTTTCTGAAGTGCATATTGATTTCAGAAATCCAATATACAGCAGAAACAGTAAAACATATAACATAAGAGCGGGGGAAAAAAAAAAGATTTTGTAATTTGAAACCAGAAAACAATATATCAGATACTGATAACTCAGAGAATCCACTGGATATGGAATTACTTCCAAAATGGTTCAAGGAGACAGAATGAAAATGTTCTGTGGTGATTAATTCAGAGTAAAACACACCTAAGATGGAAGCTATGTTGGAGAATGTCCATTTGTCCAGTACAGTGGATTGCTAGTAAGCACGAAAATAGTGGTCACACAAAGAACTCTGAACTGGATGCATGTCAGTGCTTTATTTGGTACCATGACCTGGAAGAATGATCTGGCATGAACCTGAATTAATGATTAATCAGCTGTCACAGTAAATGCAGATAACAGCCTAATTAAGAGTTGCTCAGTAGTGCTGTGCAAAATGGCACTGTTCTGTTTTGACTTGCATTTTGACATTTTGACAGAACAGCATTTTGTTTTGAATTTTGTTTTGAATCAAAACTGCTGTTCCGTTTCCTTGAAACAGTTTTGCTGTTTTGATGTTTTACCCATAGGCTATAATGGGGAAGCTCGAAATAGCCTATTACTTTGTCATTTCTAGCCAGATTTAGGTGAAACTTGCAGGAATGGTATCCCCTTCTGAGGCCATGAAGCCTGCCCGCTTTCAAGGAGATAGGCGCAAGGGTTCTGGGGCCCTGCACCTCTGGCTGCTGACAGGCAAAACTCGTGTCATGGGTATTTGTGGGACTGTGTCTGTCTTAGGGCACAGGGGGTTGAAAACTGTAGGCCTGCTAGGCCCTGATGTGGCCATGAAGCCTGCCAGCTGTCAAGGAGATAGGCACAGGTGGAGTCTGGGTCCTGGGGCCCTGCACCTCTAGCTGCTGACAGGCAAAACTCGTGACATGGGTGGGTGACACTGCGTGTGGGTTATGGTGCGCCCTCACTCAACTGACACCAAGGCAGAAAGCAGGGCATTTCAAACAATGCTGCCTTTTATGAAGTTTTTCTATCCCTCCCCCAGAGCACTGGAATTGGAAGAGACCTCAGGGATGGATGACACTCACTGGCCAGCTACATTGTAAATAATGAGAGCAATCCTTCCCCACCCCTTCCCCCCTCTTCTCCCTCCTTCTCCTTACTTTAGTATCTGTTTCGCTGCAGGCAAGCCCAGCTTGAGCTTCGAAACTCAAAATGTTTAGAAATTTTTTAAACGTGTTGACTTGTCTCATTTCATTTTGAGGCTGTTTCAAAGCTCTCTGTTTCATTTTGATTCTGCTGTTTCAAGCTTGAAACAAGTTGAAACAGTGTCGAAACAAAACTGCCTGCAAAATTTCGCAGAGCCCTATTGCTCAGGGGATACATTGTTTCATGAGTGTATTGTTTACACCATTTACAGTGACTCATAAAACCCATCCTAAACTATGAAAAATAATTTCAAAGGAAATGCTTCTGTTCACATTCTTTTTTCTTATCCATATTACAAGGAGGATAGTATGGAAGAGAATTTGCAATGCTAGATTAAATTTGTTGATTTTTTGAACATCGTACTACCACAGTACTTCATACTACAACATGCCAAATATTTCAGGTACTGTAGAATGAACTATGAGAGTTATATTGGGAAACTAAGAAGGGTCTCCTAAGTAGATTACTTGTCAAATTAATTGAAGGAGGAGAAAGGTCATGAAAAGAAAATGGAAAATATCTCAAACATCACTATTTCCTATAATGATAAATGCAAAAAATATTGTCCTCTACAGAAAATATAGCTCCTTATGAACTACTAGAAGGCAGAATATATGCATCATCCTAAATAACTATACTTAGGCAATTAAAAAAAATCCACTGAGTCAAAAAAAAAATGTTCAACAGACTTTTAAGTAGTAGAAATTTAATAAAATACTAAATGGTAGGTAAAGCCTAAGATTAAAACTTCCTACATTCTTTTGTTTTTTATTTCAATTTTTTTAACATATACTATTGATTTGGATGAATTTGTTTCCTCAGTAATTAATCCTTTACCAACTCAGAACAACAGGAATTTATCAAGTGTTTGTAAGTTAACTTGTTAATTCTATGATTCTATTTGGAATCATAGAATCACAGAAAATTAGGATTGGAAGGAACGTCATGAGGACTGAGGCAAATGTGACGCATGCTGTCACATTTGCCCACATTTGTTTCCAGAATTATTTTTTAATTAATGACAGCTTTTGGTGATTAGATAAATAAAATGATAGTCATACACTGATCAGGTGTCAAAAAGGAGAATATGCTTTAAGGGTGGATGTAAAAACTTCTAAAAAACCCAAACAGTTCTAAATAAACTGTGGTAGATAAAAAGGAGAAAGGAAGCAATCCACTCTCAGTGAGGAACCACATTTGTGTCTTAACCAAAAGTCCCCTGCCAATCTTGGGCACAACAGCATATACAGAATACATGTATCCATACCAATGCAGAGGGGAGATGGATAGTTCCAACGTCGCACTGTTCCAGGCATACAAGAAATATGAGAACGGCCCTGTGTATATAAAGTGAGAAAAGATTTAAGTAATTCATAGATTCATAGATGTTAGGGTTGGAAGGGACCTCAATAGATCATCGAGTCCGACCCCCTGCATAGGCAGGAAAGAGTGCTGGGTCTAGATGACCCCAGCTAGATGCTTATCTAACCTCCTCTTGAAGACCCCCAGGGTAGGGGAGAGCACCACCTCCCTTGGGAGCCCGTTCCAGACCTTGGCCACTCGAACTGTGAAGAAGTTCTTCCTAATGTCCAGTCTAAATCTGCTCTCTGCTAGCTTGTGGCCATTATTTCTTGTAACCCCCAGGGGCACCTTGGTGAGTAAAACCTCACCAATTCCCTTCTGTGCCCCCGTGATGAACTTATAGGCAGCCACAAGGTCACGTCTCAACCTTCTCTTGTGGAGGCTGAAGAGGTCCTGGTGCCCCAGTCTCTCCTCATAGGGCTTGGCCTGCAAGCCCTTAACCATATGAGTGGCCCTTCTCTGGACCCTCTCCAGGTTATCCACATCCCTCTTGAAGTGCGGCGCCCAAAATTGCATGCAGTATTCCAACTGTGGTTTGACCAGCACCCGATAGAGGGGAAATATCACCTCCTTGGTTCTATTCATCATGCATCTGCTGATGCACGATAAAGTGCCATTAGCTTTTCTGATGACTTCGTCACACTGCCGACTCATGTTCATCTTGGAGTCCACTAGCACTCCAAGATCCCTTTCTGCTTCTGTGCCACCAAGCAGGTCATTTCCTAGGCAGTAGGTATGCTGGACATTTTTCCTCCCTAGGTGTAGCACTTTGCATTTCTCCTTGTTGAATTGCATTCTGTTGTTTTCTGCCCATATGTCCAACCTGTTCAGGTCTGCTTGTAGTTGTTCCCTGCCCTCCAGTGTGTTCACTTCCCCCACAGTTTTGTATAAGTTCCTAATTATAGGGACTTATAGAAATACAGGACTGGAAGGGACATCAAGGACAGGGTGACCACACATCCCAGTTTGGCTGGGGCAGTCCCAGATTTCATAAGCCAATCCCAGCTGGTTGGTAAAAAATAGAGGTCCCAGAATCACAGGGGTATGGGGTTCAGTCTGGTGGAGAGTAGTGACATGGTGCACCAGGCTGGTGGGAGTGCAAGCACCACTGCTGCTGTGTGGAAGCAAAGCAGGTGGACTGGAGTGGTGCCCCTGGAACTGTTGCTCAGGAGAACCTGGGCTGGGCACATGCAGGTGTGGTGGCACCTGCTCCAATCCACCTGCCTTGCTCCTGCACAGCAGCAGCAGTGCCTGCCTGCCCACCTGCCTGGCACAGCATGTCACTGCTTGCCCCTGCTGGACTGTGCCCTGCATTCCTGCCAACCTGCGCTTGCCTCTGCCTGCAGCAAGACCACTGACTTTGTGAGGCGGGGAGGGAACAGTGTCCTGCATTTTCTTAAAAACAATATGGTCACCCTAATCAAGGGTCTCCCAATCTAGTCCCCTGCTATATCTCAAGCAACTTTATCGTGTATCTCTGTCATCCCATGAATCCCATTGACTTCAGTAGGATTTTGTGACTCCCATTAAGCCACCTATCTATATCCCACTAAATACCACTGTTGGTTACCCTTTACCCCTACTGGTTACCCTTTATGGATTCATACACAACAACTTGAAATGAACTGAATTCCCAATTCAGTCTGGGATATTACTGTTTATTTCTCTATCATTAGGACAAAGGTGAATGAAATAAATGTTGTATAGCCTTAATTACAAACAAAGAAATAACATTAAATTTCTCTCATGATTGAAAAAGCAACAATATTGTCACTTTTTCTTATCAAGGAGCCTCAGTTTCATGTAAAATGCACAGAGTTCATTAAGAACTTTCCTTGTAATAGGTTATCACTAGGGAACCTGGTTTTTCTCTGATTAAACCCCAAATCCACATTTTTCCATGATCAAAATGAAATACCACTATGTATATATCTCTGTATTAGTGGCATTTCACTTTAAACACAGGAAAACGTGGATTTGGGGCTACTTGTTTTTAACCTGAAAATTAGGTATATTTTTTATCAGAGAAAACCAGGATCCCTGGTTATCACTCATATTATGAAGTTCAGTTTAACTCTAGATATACATTTGGAATTATATTTTAAATAAGACCTATAACTTAAAAGGAATTGAATTTTATGAACTGCATGGTTAGGATTTTTTCCTAATTGTTCAGGCATGTTTCATCATTTTAACAGAAGAGATATTTTGATGCTTGTAAATTTTATTTTTCAAATGATTAAGAAACTGTCCTTTTTAACAAACTTACAGTTTAATTTTGCTGATCTCAGCACTAATGAGTAAGGAATATCCAAGATGTGAGAAGCTCGTACTTCCTTGGAAATGGATCTACCGTGGCTTTAACAATGTAAAAATGGAGCATTTATTACTAAAAAACCTGATTTAGGGACTACAACATGGGACTGAGAGTCAGGTCTAATTTTTTTACTTCCTATCTGAAACTGTTGCTTGGAGAGACATTTAACTGGTTTCTTTCACATTATCCAAATGTACCAACAGTATAATACTCACTAAAGTTTTATTATTCCAACAGAAAGATTGTATATTACTGCTTCAAAACATGGAAAGACAGAACATTCAAAGTTTTGTATTAAAGGATGCCATATTCGCTGTCGGTAGAAACTGCTATTATATTGATAAAAACATAATTATGCTGATTTGAAAATACATGGAATAGGCAAGCTTTTGCTTCTCATTTTTTGTAATAATTCATTTATTCGTTTTTGTGTGGAAGTTTTGAAACAAAAAAATTTGGAAGTTTTCTTTTAATGTTTTTATCAACATATTTCATTATTTATTCTTAATTTAAAAGTAAAAAAAACAAAAACATTTTTTTCCAATAAAAAGGGAAAAGGAAAGATTAAAGAGATAACTAGAAATAGTAGGCATTTAGATTTTAATTAAAAAAAATAAAATAGTCATAAATTCAATGAAAATATTGACTTTTTTATTCTAAGATCATTTTAAATACTTTGGATAAAGTATGATGAAAAAGTTGCACCCTTCAGACTCCTTTGATATCAAAGAACACTATTGGGAGAGAATAGTTATCCAATTTACCCAGCAAATTCAGGAAGAATGAAGCTGAGATTTTGAAAGTCAAAAGCTAAAGTCTTTCCTGACTCAGAACCTCTTCCTACATACACACATTATATCATTGTTTCATTGTTCAGGATATGGCTTCTTATGCCATATAGGGCACATCTACATGTACTATTAATGTGATTGAATAAACTCTGGCTCAGTTCATGCTGAAATTTATTAATCCTGGGCACTGCATTTCCATGTGCACCCAGGACCACAGCATGTTGAGCTGGGTTGGAGCAGCCCTGGATAGCAAGAGACTGGGGAAGGAGTGAGTCCACCAGCCTGGTGCTGATATGACCTGGTTCACCTTGCTGCAGAGGGGGTGGCTGGCCATGTGGGGGCTCCAGGATGAGGCTAGCTGTCAGGCAGCCCCCGCATTGAAGCACCCTGATGCCCCTGCCAGCCCCATCAGCATCTACACATGAGCTGCAGTGCACTAAATAATGCTTCCATAAGATAGGACTTGTGTTGACAAGTACTAACCTAGGGTGGTGTTTGTTAGTTTACTGCAGCCTAACAGGGCCACATGTGTAGATGCTGAGACTTTACTGTGGAGCTAATTAGGCAGCTCCACAGTAAACATCTCACGTAGATGCGCCCATACTTAACCTTGAAATTTTACATTTACCTATCCTATGCATCTGAAGACAGCTGTTTGAGCTGTGTGGCTTCTTGTTGAAAGCCATTAAAAATCAGTCCTCATCTGAGTTTTCACATGCTAAGCCATGCCTTCTGAATATCTGGCCCATTGTGCCTTGTATGAAATATATTTTATTTATGTTTTATTTATTTTTAATATTTGAAGACTATTTTTAAATAAGCAGTTGTCCTGGTTAAGTGAAAGATCTTCCACTGATGCTTGCCAAGGAAACACATGCTGAGATGCATAAAAACTTATACCCTCCCTAAGTGCAGAATTGGAACATTGTGATGTAGGTGTCTAAACTTCTGAAAAATATTCAAATATTTCCTATAGGATTTGCCAGTAGAAGACCCTTACTTTAACACTTTCCAGGATATATACAAAAACAGAACATTTGTTTAGTCAAACCTGGCTCCACAGTTAATGTTGAATTCAGCATTTATATGGAAGTCAGAGAGCTCAGGGAAAAAAAATGTGAACTAATAGAGAATGGAGCATGGCATTTGAAGGGAACTTTTTAACATTTTTTATTTTAAAATATTTAGTCATCATAATGACAAAAGTGCAACTGAGCAAATCAAAGCAACAGACTGGAGAAAAGAATGTAATCACTAAAACAGACATTTTGCATCCTGAAAGAGTGATATTCATAGAATACTAATGCCATTTCACATAGATTATTTCATAATGAACACATCTCTTATTTACAAAAATAAAATTATCATATAGTAATGCATTTGCATGTGTTCACTTTATTAAACAAAATAATTAGTATGAAGAAGAGCAAGAAATGGTTATTTATCTTAGTCTAACTTTGGTTCCTCAACACTGGGAAAAGAAATAGATTGAATAGTAGGGAAATATTTAGAGTAGTAGTTTCACATTTTTGACTGAAAGCCATAACTTTTAAGAATTTAGCAGTGCCCATTTTCAAAACTAATTTCACTTGTGTTTTGACTAAGGAAAAATAATGGAGCAATTCTACTGAAAAAAAAAAAAACCTCAGAAAAATCACAGAAGTTCTAAATGTTTTTGACATTATGGATCCTTATTTGAAATCTCTTGGTTATCTTGTCTATCATGTGTAAATATTTGTACAAGATTTTAAGCTGCGATTTAATTGCTTCATATGGCCCTTACAGAATCTAATCATTTGGGGGCACATAATACCCTCAAATTGGGGGTATTGGAGGATAAAGCCTGAGATGGGTAAAGAAAAAAAGCCGTACCTGTAAGGTGTATCCAGGTTCACAATGAAATGACAAAACATCATTCACCATATATCTATCTCCTGTTTTGATGCCATTGCTAGGAATTACTGGTTCTGGACAAGCAGCAAGGCCTACAGCTGAAAAATGTAAACATAACAGATTAAAAAATATAGATAAATAGATAATAACTGATCTCTACTCTTCTTATAAGCTTTCTTTACAGTTTTATGATGCTGGTTTCATTAACCAGTGTCACAAATTAATTAAAGTCATAGTCCATTTGTTCAATATTAGACTCAAACACATTTAAATTCCACAGTTCAATGTACCTTTAAAATTTCCAACTTATTTCTACCCAAAGATGCTAACTCATGTACATTGTATCTACATGTTTTGCCATGTCATTTTTATATTCTACAACTAGAATAATATATTTAATATATAAAAACTATATATGTTACCTTTTCTTTGGAGACCTTCTCCATGTTTTCATTTCCTGGTAGAAAAGCCCAAATCACTCAAGCAACAAAATCTACTTAGCCAGATATGGTTATAGAGACAAAGGAGGGTTTATTGCTAGGAGGTGACCAACCAACCAAACTGAAGGGACAGAAAACTTGCAACTTCTCAAACCAGGAAGGAAGCCTTTCCTCTGCTCTATATCAGAAACTAAATGGCCAATAACACTGATATTTTAATTGCCATCCCTAGTAATCTGGGCTAGCATTGCACTGAGATGAGTAAGTCATTTCAGGCATCACTGCTTTGATTTCAATTGTTTTATGCATTTAAGGTTGGTCCTCTTGGCAAAGAGGACTAAGAGAAAGGAGTTTTAACAAACTCGTACCTGTTCATTTCAATATTTTTCCCCTTATAATATCATCTGTTTTAAATACAAGTCTGCAAACATGGATAGGATGAATATTTGTGTACATAGCTGTATATGTGCTCAAAGAACACCCAAAAAATAGTAATGATTTACAGACTTTTTGGGAGACTTCTCTGAGCTCAAGTTAAGGGTTTAAAAAATGGACGCAATACTTCACAGACATATAGTTACGGAGAATTGTCTCCTACTTGAGTTTATATAACATTCTTGAATGTCAAAAATGAATTAGATTTGAAAGTATTCATTAAAAAGTCATGTGTTAAAGCAACCTACCATTGAAAGTTTAACATTTTTTATTTAATTCTATTATGGTGTCATGGGTGTGAAAAAAGAACAGGATGGAAACTGCATTTTCAAAGTGTCAGAATGACTTCAGTATTTTCTATCAGATATCTCAGTTAAAGGCCAGTTGGGTTTTAGGTTTTTTTTGGCTGTGCTGCTGTGTAGTTTTCACTTCACTGGCTTGCATAATAAATTCCACTAAATACTACAGCTCTTACTGCTTTCTTATAGAATCTAACCCCACTGGTGACAGTAAGCGTGATTTGACAGTGTATTCAATGCAACCATTACATGATATTTAGCCTTACTGTGATATGTGACATTTTGAAGTCTGTTGTTCCAGATGGTTCATCATGCAACAATATCTCAGATTATCCACTGAGACCCTAGCCTTTCTCCAAAAACATAATTGTGCTTCAGATAATGCTATTTACAGTTTTTGATACAGACAAAGTTTTAGCTTTATGCCCCAGTCATTTATTTATCTATTGTTCATCATCACAGAATATGAATACTTTAGAAAGCTTACTTACAAGACTCTCTTATTTCATTCTATGTACTGGCAGTAAGCTTGGGTTTTTTAACTTAAATTAAATGAATGTATTTATTTTATGTACTAGGGAAGGGAAATATTAGAATAGGTTCTGCCCTTTGATCTGAAGTTTGAGAGATTTGGGACATCTTGTAATGTTTTTGGGGAAAAAAATTATAATCATGAGTTTATTCTATTCTTTAAAAAGCACCCAGTGCTGTGGCACAAGCATATGTACAAATGCCTTGTGGGTGAAGAATGCAGACTCTCTGACTGAATAAATTGGTAATGGGTATGTTAGGTTATCTTTTTGTTTCTTTCTCTGAAAGCTGTACCTCCTGAACAAACTGTGTGGGTGCATCCACACATGCAGGGGTATGCACTTGAAGTGGCAAAAAAACAGCAGCACAAATTTGTGCAACTACTTTTTGCTGCTGTGCACACCCCTGAACGTGCACTTTGGCGCAGGGCAAAATGCCCTTCTTTGGGGAAACTTTGGGGAGTGCTGGAGGAGCCCGGGCCGAACTGAAGGAAGGGAAATACTCTAGCCAGAAAGCAGAGTACCACCTGGGAGGACTGACCCTCCATGTCTCCTGGCACGTACTCCTGTGGTCTTTGTCACAACACTTTTTTTCACAGCATTATTTGCTACTGGGATTTCCTGGTAGCAAATCTGCAGTGCAGGGTACATTTTACTATGCTGGGCATCTGGTTTGTGGTCCCTCAGAGGTTTGTGTGCCTGTAGATCAGGATCTGGCTTGTGTGCACTTATAGAATGATGTGGTTTGTGTTCAGCCACAGTGTTTCAAGCATCTATGTATTTAAATCCTGCCTGGTAAAGGGACGGTAGGGTGAGGTAACATCTCCGAAGTTCCAGCTGAAGAGATGGAATAGGATCATTACCTAAGTCAGAGCCATGAAGTGCTGGAAGCAAAAATTTATTATTTTTGAATGCTGATGGAACAACATTTTAAGAGAAAGCACGAAAAATAGTGGGTTCCACTGGCTGTCTTCAGGAAACTGCCAAATCATGCTAAAGCTATGGTAACCAAACTTTTAGCCTCTCAGCCTGGATGAGTCATGTGGGGTTGGTTAAGGGTTGGATCCCATCCATAGTAACTATCTTACACATGGGACTGGGACACAATCAGCATGAAGGGCTCTGTATGAACTCACAGGATGATACTGAAGTAAGCATACTGCACCTATCAAAGTCTACACACTCCAATTTTCTTCTACCATACATATGAGAATCAGATATGGAGCTCACCCCAATGTCACCTTCCTAGATTACCTTATATAAGCAGCATGGCTCTGCCAAATCACATTTAAATGTGTTTATTAAAGGCATTCTCTGAAGAGTGAAAAGATAGCAAATGGAATGAAGGCCATATTCATTGGTTGTGTGATGATTTATGATGGAAGTATGGGAAAGTGCAATGCCGTCTTGATGGAATAATTTGGTTAAATAGTATTAATGATAACAATGAAACAACAACTGTAGGGAAAAATGCATGCCATAAATGAAACAGTTATTTTAAAAAACATGCTAAATGTACTCAAAGTATTTAAATTGGTTCAGTGCTCACAAGTGATGGAAGGAATGGATAGACACTGACAAGAAGTTTGTAACATTCATGAAACTCTTAAATATTTCTATAAAAGGGAAACAAAGTTAGTGATGTGCAGGACATTACATCATGTTGCACTGTATCGTATAGAGACTTGAGGACTTAGATGGTTATAAACTGCCGATGAGCTTTCTAAGTGCAATTGTTAGAAAATTAACAAAAGACCAATTGAGGAATGACTGCCTGAATCAGGGGAATTGGAAGATGCACGTAGAAAGAGATAAGTTGATGTGATTTGGGCACATGACAAGAATTTCTGAGGACATAATACCCCCAAAATGTTGAGAATGCAGGTTGAGAATGCAGTTCCCTACAAACAGCTCAGAGAAGACCAAATAAAGATATAAAGATGATGTACATTATTACAAGAGGTGAGTACCTCAAAGGAAATTATATCAAAAAGAAGATGAAAAAAAAAAAAAGATGAATGGAGTCAGAATCTTGTCCAACCCAACAAGATGCTGAAATCAGCAAATGATGATGATGATGATGATGATGATGAACTTGATTAAGCTGCTTCACCTAATCTTTTTACTCTGTACAGCTATACCTAGCACAGTGAACATAGTGGCTGGATCCAGAAGAGTGGGGACCTGAGGTATGTGGTGTGCCACACACTGCACATTCAGGTGTTTACCATGCTGCTACCTTGCAGGGTGGAGTGGGGTTGGCCCCGGGAAATCCTGGGGTAAAAAAAACCCATGTGGAAAAGAAGCAGGGCAGTGCATGTGGCTGCAGCACGCACCACCGAAAACCGGAGCCTGGCCTCAAGAACTACGTTTTGTGACTACTGGCCAGGCTCCAAGCTGCAGGAGCACCATGGCTGCAGCTTCTCCAGCCCCCAGGACCCCAGGTAAGGCTTCTGGGGACAGCACAGTTGCTGACTCCAGCCTCCCTTACCTCACCCAGGATAACCTGCTGTGCACCGGATAGTGCATGGCATGGGTGTTCCCCAATGACAAGTAGCAGAGGTACAAGGTGTGCTGCTGCTTTTTGTCCCCAGGAAATAAAATATCAATGCTCAGTTGGATGTGACAAGTGAGAGCAATTACAGATGATTCAGTATTTACTGATTGCCAGACTACCAAGTTTAAACTCTTCATCATTTTCAGGTTTTCAAAAGCTTGAGCTTTACTGAACACGGCATTCTGGAAGCACAACAGTAAGCAATGTTAATTCTATGTTAACATTTAAAAAAATGTTTTTGGTCACAAAATTCACATATAGTATAGAAAGGGCTGTATATTATATTATATTATATTATATTATATTATATTATATTATATTATATTATATTATATTATATATTTTGTGATTATAATGATTTTGGTAATAGGAATGTTAATGCTATGGCTTTTCCAACCATTAAATAAGCAGCACAAGTGTTTAAACAGGACTATACTGCAAAAAACAAAATAAATAGAAACAGACCAAAACACTGGAGGTCATTTTGTATTCAACTACTATTTGTAGCAGGTTGTTCTAAATGTTATTAGATTCTAATAAATAATTAGAATTGGGTTTCTCTTTCTACTACCAAATAGACTTAATATTATTACAGCTCTCTTATACTTCTAATAGGTTACAAAAATATTTAATATCTTTAACCAGAGTATCTGAACATGCTACACAAAGGTAGTGAATCATTGTTTTTATTTGATGCATATGGAAACAAAGATATAGAGAAGAAAAATGATTTCTAGAAAAACTGAAACTGAAGCAAGGTCATGAAAATCTCCAAATCACTATCCTTTCCACCTCTATTCTAACCATTAAATTGCACTGCCTTCCTAATAATGCTGTTATTGAAGCTAGGTACAGACATTCAAAATGCCTGAGGCAGAATTGATCAGTTACATGGCTTTCTGTAAGTGGCATAGTTTAGATTGGTAGTGAACAGAACATACATTTGCCCTTTGGTGCGGGGGGAGGGGGAGGAGGAGGACAAATCTTAGACTGGGTTTCACCATATTCAAACAAGCCGGTGTGTACCAAACTTCTGTTCTGTTACGGGTATAGTTTCCAATCACTTATACCAGTAAAAGTGTTTTGACTGTACCTGGCCTAGTTTTAGTCTATTTTTTCTATACTAGGTGCTTTTTCCAGAGGTATATACTGAATGTATTTAAATGGGAGCCTTTTTGTTTCTACACTCATATTTCATTGTTAGAATTGAAAATAATCAAAGTTATATATTTACTATATTCAGATCTCACAAAATTAAGAAGGATATTAACATTACATCATAGAATCATAGCAAATCAGGATTGGAAGGGACCTTAGGAAGTCATCTAGTCCAAACCCCTGCTCAAAGCAGGACTGTCCCCAACTAGATCATCCTAGCCAAGGCTTTGTCTAGCTAGGTCTTAAAAACCTCTAAGGATGGAGATTTTACAACCTCTCTGTGTAAGCTGTTCCATTGCTTTACTACACTCCTCATGAGAAAATGATTCCTCATATCTAACCTAAACTTCCCTTGCTGCAACTTGACACCATTGTTCCTTGTTCTGTTATTTGCCACTATCCTCTTTGGAACTGTGCTTCATGTTGTTGAAAACTGCTGTTAAATCCTCCTTCAGTCTTCTCTTCTCCAGACTAAATAAGCCCAGTTTCCTCAGCCTCTCCTCACAAGTTGTGCCCCAGCCCCTTCACCATTTTTGTTGCCCTCCGCTGGACTCTCTAATTTATCTACATCCTTTCTACAGTAGGGGTCCCAAAACTGAACACAGCACTCCAGATGTGGCCTTACCAGTGCAGAACAGAGGGAAAGAATCATTTCCCTTGATCTGCTGGCAATGATCCTACTAATACAGCTCAGTATGCTGCTGTCCTTGTTTGCAACAAAGGCACACTGTTGGCTTTTATTCAGCTTATTCAGGAAACAAAAACATTTTAAGAAGTAAAATTTATTTTAAAATATATATACTGGGATCAATTACAGCTACATTATAAGCACACATGTCCTTAACACAATTAAATCAAAGAAATTGTGCAATGTTTCCCATATTATATGATAAGATAGGAAGTTTAAATTCAAATATATGGAAATTAAATGAAAAACTAAAAATAAAATCCAAAGGTTCTTAAATACATTCAATTTGACTGTGTGAAGTCAGTAATAAAGGAAAATATTTTATATTTCAATTCCAAGGAATGAAAACACAGTGGGTTTTGCTTAGTGCATGCTCTCACAGCTCAACTATTCCTTTGCAGTACAATAGAGAACACATCAATGTCGGTACTGATAGCTGTCGCCGTAACCTTCTCCCACTCACTTCCTGATAAATCCTTGGCTCCAGCAGTGGTATGAAACAAACATACCAAATCTCTATAATTATATACATCCTTACAATTGCCCCCAACTCTACCCAGGCATCATGGCATTGATAGCAGAAAGAAAATCCTCCCCAGCGTATTCATCAATATGACTGGGCATTAATGTCCCTTACAAAATGCTGTCAACTTAACAGTTTGACTGAAAGAAGCAAAGACTTTTTTTGCCAAAAGCAACAAAACAAAACCTGCATTGTTCAAAAGCCTTCAGGGCACAATATTGTTTTTTTTGTTTTCTTTGAGGAACATTAAACTGGAGTGAACAACTCTGTTCTTTCTATTTATTCTTGGACAAGGGTGTATTTTAATCTACCAAAAAATAAAGTTGTACTTCTTTTCACAGCGTAAGGCCTAATCTGGAAAGCTATCTGGTCCAGTGAACCTTTACTACCACGAGAAGTCAATAGAATTCTCTTTAGATATAAGACTGTGTAGTCTCTTTTCCAGGATGAGTGCCTGCTTAATTGTGAGTGATGTTTTCATGATTAGTGTCTGTTTTAATAAGGGATAGATCAGAAGGATAAAACATATTACATGGAAAACCTCAATCTAGACATGATCTATATTGTCTATAAAGATATACATTTTTAGATTAAAAGATTTCTTTCTTCTCTGCAGGGTTGACTGATTTATTTCTGGGATTTTATTTGAGGTCTTTGTGCTAAAATAATTCACTTGACTGTGTTCCTGTTGCCTATGAAGCAGTTATTTCAGTTACCAACAATCTTTGGCACTCAAATACTTACTACACACAATGTTCAGAATAACCCAGGATAATTAAAATTCAGTCTCAGCACTCACACGTCAAACATTTCATGCTACCTTGGCTTAACCACAACCACTAGGCTCAAGAAAGGAATAGCATAACTCAACTGAAGTCTCCAGCATTAAATTGTAAATAAGTATTTTTTTTAAGTCAAATTGCATAAAATGGACATTTTTTCAGAACTAATTTCAAATATTAAGAACCATATTCACATATACAATATTTACAGATGTTTATGTTCCAAATCCTTGTGTTTTTACTAATTATCTGTGCAGTTTTTTCCTTCAAAATATCTCTGATTTCAATGATAAGCTCAAGAAGAGCTATGAGTGAGCAAAAACCGATTAATTATTTCAGTAGTTTACCTTTTATATATTTTGCATACATAAGAAAAGGCTCATACTATTAATGACGCTGAAATTGGAACAAATGTGAATCTAAAACTACATGTGAAATTTTAACGTTTAATAAGTACAAAAATGAAGATAAATACTTAGATCACAGCACTCTGTTTAAAAGTCAGCTTTGCTCATTGTCAACAAGGAAAACCTAACCAAATTTCAGTACTTTGAATTCCTTCCAACTTTCTAATACATATTAGAAATATAAGATAAAATTTATTGTATTGGAATTTCTGGAAATATATATTTTTTTTTGTAGAATTGGAGAAAACAAACAAAAATATGAAAGAATATTTTAAATGCCTTAGTCTCTCTATCTTATCATTATTTCCTACATATTCAATTGTATTGTTCTGCATAGTAGGCCACTGAAGTTAAGTTAACATTTATAGTTCTTGTGAAATAACAAGAAACAATGCCACATAAATTTCAATAATATTTACAGTTACCTTGTAACTAGAATATAATTACTCAGATGGGGTCTATTTTGATCTTGACTTGAACAACTTCATGTAGAAGGAAGACTTTGTAGAAAAGCTAAATTATCATCTTGACCCTAAAATTCAAATTAATGCTGCGAGGTCATTTGCAGTAATCCATGGATGACATACAGAAGAAATACAGCACATCTTTAAATAAGATATACTATGCTATATACATCTTGCAGATGCAAAGTTCACTCATGAACCACATGCTAAGAATAATAATTATTATACTGCAGTTGGTATTCAGAGGCATAACTATGGCTCCATTGAACTAGGTGTTGTACAAATAGAAAATGAATGACAGAGCCTGTTTCAACTCAACACACTTAGAAATAAAAAATGGAAGGTATAAGGGGTGGGGGAGAGGGGTAACTCCCAGGAAAATGGATCAGGGAAAGGAAGACAAGAATAATAGTAGTAAGTACACATACTTATGAAGATTAACTGCGTGCCTAGATTGCAGTTTTAAGAAAGAGAAAGTTAATAAATCATGGAAAAGCCTGATTTATAGCATTCTAGATTTCCAGACATGCTCTCAGAAGTCTGAAAATGAGAGATTGTCGCAACTGTTTGGCTGCCGCAACAGTCCTAAACCAAAGCCCTGGGGAGATACCTTATCCTACTTATTTTAGGTAAAAAAGAAAATCATGAGTAGAATTCCATATCTATTGATGTGCTAGTTATAAGTGCAAGGACGATCTGAATATTACCTTTTTTCTGGGGTAATAACTGAATGTATACAATGAAATGTAAAGACTTAACTGTCTCCACCAGAAATTCCTGCTTTTTTGGAATTTGGATGGAGAAATGCTGCCTTCAGGTCTTGGGCTCCTAGCACCCCTAAATGCCATGGGAGCTTCTCTGACTTACTGGAATCAGAGGCCCACATAATTTTAGACCACAGCCAAGCATATTTTTGTCCTATGAATGCTGACTGGAAGTTTGAAGGGTAGTTCATAATAGCTAAAACTGGACATATCTACACAAGATGTTGACTGCCCAGTAGCCTGATAATACCGTACACTAGCACATCACAGCATGGACAGTGTTAATACACTACTGCACAGTATTATTAAACTACTGTGTAGTAGTGTCATTTAAAACACTTTCACCAGCACTACTGCACAGTTAGTGTGAATTTATTTAGCACGTGTATCAACAGGTACTAAATAAAAATGCAGTAACCACTGCACAGTAGCATCTCATGTAAATGTGCCTGCAGTGTTCTCTCTAATATTTCTGATGCTGCATAGATGTGAAAGTACTCTAATTTGATATGAAGAACAGCCTTTTTCTAGGGCTATGCTTTTCTCGTTCTGACAGCCTCTGATTTTGGGAAGCTATCCCAAGTCTTCTTTATGAATACTTTATGAATCCTCAAGGCCTATGAGGAAGTTATGTCAACCTTCATGATCATCCTTTCAGTGTTCCAGAGCATATTTGGCTCTGGCAGGTAGTCACTAACCTGGTCTTTCATAGGGACATTAATCCATGTTACATCTGTTGATTCATTTCTAATATCAAGTATGCCCTTGTGTTTTTCACACACAAGTTAAAACAAGGTTGGATTGTTTTACCCTTTTTATACAATGTTTCCTGATTAATAGAATGGTCTGGCTCCTTGCAGAAAGAAAACAAAGTAAACAAAAGAAAAATATAGAATACAGAATATGAAGACAAAATTTCAAAGTATTTGACTTAGAACATATAGCAAAGATTTGAATTTTAGGTACAGAAGATTTTTTCTGAAAAAAAACAACAACAACAACCCCCCGTGTTTTCCTGCAACCCCCTGCCAAAAAACCCACCACACATAAGTTAAAGGATATATTTTCCACTTTGATGAATTCACATAATTTTTATTAATGTTAATGAGTTATGTGTCTGCATCAGGAGATATATGTTCATATATGTGCACTGCAGTATAAGAGATGTGCTTAGTCTTGAGGTTCATTGTTTTAGTTTATTCTAAAAAAAATTAAAAAATTACCTTGTGGGCTTATTTAAAACTCAGTAATGAATTGGGTAACTTCACTTGTTTTATTGTGAGTTCTGACTGACAGGTAATTTTCCAGAAGTATAACTAGTTTTTGTAGGGCCCTGGGTAGCAGAGGTGTACCTGGAAGAAAGGGCTGGACCAGAGGCATGGAAGCTCCAGGCTCTGGCAGCTATGACTTCCAGGAAGTGACAAGGGCTCAGCAACTGGAGGATGCAGACCGGGGAAATCCAAGCTCCAGACACTCTACACAGAATAAGAGCAAATGACCAGGGCCTAGCAGCTTGGAGGTACAGGCAGGCCTTCAGGGTGCCGCTGACAGTCATGCTTATATAAAGCACCAGATTTGGCAGCAGAATTAGCACCCTGGATGCAGGTTCCTACTCCCATCTCCCCTCCCCACTTCGTTGCATCAAGCCCCTCTGTCTGTTGGTTCCCCACCACTTCTATCCGCTCCATGTTGCTGAAGGCCGTAAGTGCAAAAGTATTGAGCTCCTCTGCCTCTTCTTTGATGCCTGCCACACAGTCATTGCCCAGGGCTCACACTTTCCTGGCCTACTATTAGCTACAGTATTGCTGTTTTCAAAAGAAAACTACATAAACATATCAGCTGCTCTGCTGTGAGAAAACTTGAGGTCCATAAGAGTCCATTTAAATTAATGAAGAACGTAATTAAATAGTAGGATCAGAACAGCTCTAAAACTAACCTGAAAAGAGCTGTAATAAAATATGTCTTAACTTTCTGTCCCTCAGACATAGAAAGAAAAAAAGATCAGATAAAAAAAGAACTTTACAGACCAGAAAGCAATGCAGTCATACCAATTTTGCCAGTTCAAAAGGTAAGCTAAACATTTATGAAGGTTTTTGTGGGCTTATCCCATATGAAACCTCCTGCCTTGTGCCCCTAGGTAAAATAATGTTAAATGTCTACCTTAATATCTATCTGCAATGCGGCAAGTGCTGCCTGTGAAATTGTTTTTAAATAAGCAGTTTCAAAATGATTTTACCCTGCATGTTTGCATGATATTTTTTAAAGTGACAAAGAACCAGATTGTCAGCTGGTGTATGCTGGTATGTATAGTTATGCTGACTTATTTGAAGCTACATTGATTTACACAAAATAAGGCTATGACTTGTATTCATTACCTACCGACCATTTTCTCAGTGACTTTCTGCTTTTGCTTCTCTGCCTCATTTAGGCCTCTGTCCCAATTCCTTTTCAGTCAATTTGAAGGAAAGGAGCAATTTTTTTTTTTTTCCAGCTAATATGGAGAAATTTAAGTTTGGCCATTCTTAAAATATTTATACATTGTGATAAATTTGTCAGAAATGTGCAGAAAACAACACTGCTCTCATCTGGATTCAGAAAATTACTGGATGAGGAGCTATTGACATTGTATCCAATAGTCCACGAGTTAGAACACTCACATTGGGTTTGGAGAAGTCAAGGTTAATTCCCCCTTTACTGAAACTCACGTTTTTCACCTCTCCAACCCACCATGTTACAGGGTATTTCAGTATGGTATACACACTTTGAATCTTAGGAACACAATTGTGTTGAATGTCCTAACCACAACTAGATCTAAGAAGACTCACAACCAAGTCTATTTTCTGCTTCATTTAGATTTCAGCTTGGGGTTCTTATGTCTCAAGTTACTGTTCTAAGCACTGAACTATAGAGGATTGCTGCTGGAGCTTTTTGGTTTGGTATAAAATTCTTAAATATTCTTTGAATTCAAAAGAGGGACTAAGACCTGATGTGGAATATAGGACACATTATTTCAATCAATTGTCCAATAAATGTTTAACTTGTTATGCAAAATGGGACAGCATAAACAAGAAAGACTGTGAGGTCACCTTAGTGATTACGTGATTATCATTGTCAGTCCAGGCCTCTCTTGGTCTGCTACCTGATACTATGCAAATCAGTACAGCCTGTTCTGTGTCAGGTTGCCAGTGACTAAACCGATGCTCCTACCTGGACTAACCCAGGTGACAAGGATTTGTGGACACACAGCAGTGCTAAAAACAAGACCGGTCAAAGGGTGAATGAGTTCCCTGTGAGCACAGCACACCATGTGCCCCAGCAGCCTTGGTACCAACTTGATTTGACTTATGAGTTGGGAGATATGAATTCAAAACCTTTCAGGAGGAGGGAATGAATCCCAAAGTCCCAACATCTTAATAGAAGCGATAATCTTTGAAAAGGGATAGCACTAATTCCCCACCCCCCTTTAGTTTTGTTTGGCTTTTATTTCAGCAAGAGCCCCATTATTCAAAAAAATGATTAGAAGTCATTTCTACATCAACAGTTGGTTAATGAACACCTGGTATCATTTTGCAGCATCAGTGAAGAATTTATGGCTCTACTTTTTCCTTATGTGGCTCCCACAAAGAAGGGCAGGATTTTGTCCCTTTAAATGTTGACAACTTTAAATTCTACATTTTAATTTCTGTTCCAAAACTCATCCTTCTGTACTATGTAAGTCTTGTTATAATAGGTTACAGTTAGAAAGTGGATGTTCTGTATAAGAATGACAACTTCTTATTGAAGAGATTTTCTTGCTTCCTGTATTCACAGTCACACCTGCTACCTACATTCCTGCTGGCTCTGCAGGGACCATACAGCTAAAGGAGAAGGGAAATTATTCTTTTCTGGCATCATGTCAACAAAATAGATAACTAAGCTCTGGTTACTGAATCCCCACCATGACTTAAGCAAAAATATATATTTGAAAAATACCTTAAGTGGAATCCTAGCCCCTCAGGCATTGAGAATTTTTGCCAGACTACAGCTTGTCTTTCAGATGCCAGAGTTTTCAGGACTGGCAATTAGAAGATGAAAATAAAAAAATCTGCCCTCCACACACACACGCCTGCTTCTTTTTATTTGTGAAGCAAGTTTGATCTGAAATCAGACAATAAAAATGAACCTCACAATGCCAGCTTTACATTCACCTTCAAAAGTAGGCTACATTATACTGTACTTAAGTGTGTATAGTCTCAGTATTGTCTCTTGGACAGATATAATCCTCCAATGATGAAGTTCACTAAAGTTTAAGAATAGCTGTTTCTTAAGCAAAGCAAAGAATATTACATGTGTAACATGTAGCATGTAGCATCATCTTAAACTTGTTCTGAATTTCACTGAATTAAACAGAGTTACTCTCATTTATACTAGCACACATAATTGGTCTTAACTTTCAGAGACAGTCAGTATGTGAGAACAGCATCCCATGATAACTATATTCTAAGAGAACAAAAACTGAAATACCAATCAATCCATGGAGAAGCTGGGTCTAAACTACAAAACATACTGCCAGAGGTGAAAACCATTAGCCTTTCTACATTCAGAGGATGAATGAAAAAAATCACCATGTTGCCCATACCTTCCTAAATATTTTATTTTCACACTTTAGATCATATACAGAAAACACCCTTTATGTCTGATTTTTGATAGAGCTTTTTTTTAGCACCCAGTATTTCTTGGACACTTGATGTAATATATTTCTCAATTATTTTTTAAACTGGTTTAGATTACTCCTATCTAAATAGTGGAAGAAGAGCAAGAAGAGTGAAATGTCTTTGCTAAATACTGATGTCTCCAGTGGAGTGTCTCATAGAACGCACCAGCTTTAAGATGCATTAGTTAATACAGAAGTCTGGAAGGCCTTGGGCCTAATGTCTGCAGGGTCTGAGCTATTCTCACTTTCCTGCTTATACTGAGGTGCCCCAAGTCTGGACTCTTAGAACCGTGGCAGATGTTGTATTTAATGTGGAACATCTTTGTGGCTGGTTTGTACCACATCTTAAACTCTATGCGAGTCATGTGTCCCAGACTTGGGGCTGCCTTATGCCCAGATGATCAGCTGAGTGCCACAATTGGCTTGGGGCAGCCCTGAGGTCCGGGATACAGCCACCCCCTACCCAGACATCTGGCATGACAAATTGCATGATTTTTGGGATGGGACATAAAATTCCTACTATTCCAATTGCATCATAATATTAATTTCTACCAGGGGCCTTAGGCATAAGTCCAGGATTAAGACAAAGGTTATAGGGGGATATTTTGGAAGCTGGGGCCTAATATTTCACTGGGTTTGCCTCTGTAGGAGGTGACTTACCCTCATGGATTTTGGCCATGGTATATTTGGAACCTTACTGAATACAGAGAGCATCTACATGGCATCATGCAGGTATCAAATTTACACTTAATTATTTACTGCATGGTAACATGTGTAGGCAACTTACTGCACAGTAATACTGCACAGCCCCAAGTCAATCCACACACAGCATTAATGCACTTTAACACCTGTATGTGTAGACACTGGCCTATTCCCTCTTACTGTGCAGTAATTTAATGCTCAGTAAATTTAAGATGGCATAAATGCAATGTGTAGTCACACCTAGAAGGTATTTCTTCAGGCAGTTATTTAGGTTTTTTGTTAAGGGAATATAAACATGGAACCTTTGCCTTATCCATATGCATGTCTATTTCACCTCCTACATTTTTTTCAATACCTTACATTTCATAATAATATGCATTAGTATTAAGAAAAGGATATAATTCCTCCTAAGCCTGGAGAAAATTTTGGACCTTTAGTTTGGGACATCCTAAGACTGAAACAACAACTAAGTTTGGTGATCTAGAATTTACATGCATTTGAGACACTTTTTGACTTAACTTGTTTTAATGCATTGGGTCAATGAAGTTTCAAAGACTATTAAATGCATGGATTAGTGACACAATAGAACCATGTCATGTTTAGGTAGTATTATGCCATGCTTGGGAAGTAGATACAAACTGGCACAAAGCCTACATTATAACAACCATCATAAAAGCTTCCCAGAAAGTGAGAAAAATGTTACCAGCTGTCTTTAAAAGTTGGGCTTTTATTTATTCACAAGTGTCCACAGGAGTGGCTGCAAATACTAAAATTTTTATATCAAATTTACTTATTGATTTTTCACCCACTTTTTACCTGCTAAATAAAATAAAATCTTGAAATATTTCACCTGATCTCTTGAATTCAAAACAAGCTTAAAATGACACAGATATATGGAAATAAAACAACAAGAACATACTTCTCTTCAGCAGAACTACTATTGCTAGCAAAATAAATGCAGATAAGATAGGGTCTAATGGAGACATTCAGTAAAACTTTACGTAGCTTTCATTAAAACAGATCTCTTAAAATTACTAAGAAGCCTTCCTGTTGCAGTAACTGTTACAAAACATATACTAATTATATATTTTAAAACAAATTTACAATGTCTAATGTTTTGCTGGACAGTAGCTAGGTATTGCACTTCCGGCTAACTCCTATTTCACTTTTCATGCCTAAATGGCACATACACAGGTATCTAGCTGCCTTTTCAAGTACTTACATATATTTTGGGATTCTGTTTTTTCCTGTGGAGAAACAGAATCTACCTTCATGTTTTTCTGCTGCACCCAAAATGAAGTAGAGCCCTGTATTTTAGTCCTACCAGTTAAAGTATTTGCCCAGAGAGCAGGAGACCAAGTACAGAAAATTAGTTTTTGAAAAACTACAGAAGGGAAGCCAGTGGAGATATTCAAAGGGGAAATAGATGCTGTGGTCAGATCTAGGATTAGGAAGATAAAATAATCCCCTTCTGCTGAAGTTAAGAAAATAAGTCTTAAAATATAGGAAGTACTAATCTGAAGCATCAGAACTAAATACTGATAACACCCATTTTACCACTACTAGAGAGAAAGAAAGGGGCACAGGAGGCAAACTTGACTCATATAGGCATCGTTTTGCACCATACTTTCCATCCAAATCAATAATAGGACTAAGTCCTCCCTTCTACACTATAGCAATGATCACTAAATGGAACCATATACAATATGAGAGTTGATGCAATACTGAAATCACTAAAAATTAAAACTATTTCTTTCTGAGTATACTGAACTTATACACTTTATCCTCACACACTTTCACTTTCAATAGCCAACACTTCCTCCAGACCATGGGCACAGCTATGGAAACCAAAATGGCCCCACAATATGCTAACCTTTTTATAAGCCACCTAGAAGAGGAATTCCTCAAGGACTGAACCATCAAACCATTGCTATACTTAAGATATATCAGTGACACCTTCATCATTTGGACTGAAAACCTGTAATCTCTTATTGATTTCCATCAGAAACTCAACAAGCATCACCCCTCCATCTCTTGAATACTCCAGCACCAACATTACCTTTTTAGACACTATGATCACTATCCACTATCCAGAATGGTAAAATACAGACCACCATATACAAGAAAATCACAAACCAGCATACATATCTGCACAGAACCAGCAATCACCCTAAACACACCAAGAAAGCTATAATATACAGCCATGCCCTCAGATACCACTGAATTTGCACTGAGAAGAACACCTGTGATCACCACCTCACAACTCTCAAAAGGGCTTTAACTCAACAAGGATACTCCTCCAGAGAGATAGATCACACTTTTAAAAGAGTTACCCAGATACCGTGTGAAAAATTGTGACAGTACAGAAAGAACCCCACCATGAATTGCATACTACTGGTTATGAAATATCACCCCTCCCTGGAACCTATATGGAAAATCCTCAAACAATTGCAAGCCATACTAGAAGATGACTCAATTCTTAAACAGAACTTCCCATAACCACCCACCCTAGCCTTCAAACAAGTACCACCTTGCCAACCTCACCACCAGAAGCAAACTTCCTACAACCCAAAACACACCAAATGAATCCAGATCATGCCATGACAAGAAATGTAAAACCTGCCAACATATCTCCACCACCCCCACAACAGCATCATCATCATTCCTGGATCTTATAACTGCACCTCCAAAAATGTACTATACCTCATCTAGTGCATTATGCCCTGATGGAAAATATGTAGGAGAAACCAACAACTGCATATGAGAATAAACACACACCAGAAATCTATCAAAGACAAGAACACCCATTTACCTGTGGGGCACATTTCTCACAAGAAAACCACTCTCTCTCCAATCTCTCTGGTCTAATTCTCAAAGCAAATTTACAATACACCTTTCACAGACAAGCCTACGAACTTTACTTCATCATCCTACTCAATACAAAAAATTGTAGACTAAATGTAGCCATTGGATTTATGATACATGATAACCTGCTTAATACTTGATACCCCAGGTAGCCTCTCTACCATTTACTAGCTATATCCCCTCCTCCCCCTCCCCCCCCCACCCGGTCTCTCACTGCCTCAGTTTACATTTTCACTGATTGGCTTTCTCCCATGTATACTGGCCTCTGGCTTCTATTCCACCCAGGAAGAGCACAGACCAACTGCAGATGCTTCCTCAGCCTCATGAAGGGTGATTGTACCTGAAAGCTTGAAAGAAGATGTTTTTCCAGCTATTTTAGTTCATCTAATAAAATATATTGGATTTACCCAAAGAACCTTGTCTACAAAATGTACAGTATTTTTTAAAGTTTGCTTACTGAAAAAGTCTACACCTGGAAACAAAAACAAAAAGTAATGCTTCCATTGTTAATGCCAATTGGGGTTATATAAAGAATGAAAGACAGGAAAAAAGGTCTGTTTTTTCTATATTTCTCCACTAACCAAAACAATGTTCCATAAACAAGCTACTTATATTGTTTTATTCCAGTGTGAAATTCAAGACCTCTTTTTATAATTACATTTTTAATGTAATGATACTTCACCATATGACAATAATAATGAATGAAAAACCTTTATAGATGTACAGAAAATTACAGGAAAATTATTTTAATAATATCATCTTGCATAAGTAGACAGTATTAAAAGTGAGCCAGAAGATTCAATATAACCTTGAGAATAATGTATAAGAGCATTCACTGGCTATTTTTCTGTACATATATTAGCAATTATATTAACTTCTGGTTGAAGATAAAACCCAAAGCTTAACATCTACAGATGTTTGTAAAACGTGCCTAACAGATTCTCAAAAAACATATCCTACATAAATAACACTCATGATCTTGTTTTACATCATCATTAAAACAGTCACATTCAAATACATTTTAACAAACTTTCATACAAATGGTTGTGAAAAGCAGGGAATTTAACCAGTCTGAGGTTGCCCTGTGGTTTGTGTATGGTTCAGAATACTTATCATCAGCTGGAAATCTGGCCTTTCAAAAACTGTGCACACATTTACATTCCAGAAAATTGTTTATCTCAGTTCTAAAGATTACTTATTAAAGCTTATCCTTGTATTTGCTTATTTGTGACTACTTATTAAAGGAGATGAATATCAACATTAAAGCTTTCTATTGCCTGAATGCATGTGCTCAGTCTCAGAGAAAATTCTTAATTTTCTTTTGCAAGGCAATGGAACACCTGCATACTCAAATACAAAAGACGATTTGTGAATTTGACCTTCATCAACCCATTCATCAGACTATTAACTCATCCTCATATTCATTTTAAAAAGGTTAGAATTTTCCGTGCAATACATAACTCCAATTAAAATGAATAATATACAAACATATACACTGAAGTTACCACTCTTTTCTAGTAGTAAACTTATTTTTTTCCAGAGAGAAAAGACAAAAATCATTCAAATATGAATTAAAGACAGATCATGTGGGATCATCCATTCCTATTTTATATTTTAACAAAAGTGTTCAAATGAATGAAGCAATACTTCCTAGAGCATAAGCATATAATATCGGATACTTTACCTAATAATATATGTAGCATTTGTCCTGAACAAGTTGTTGCTGTTTTTCTTGGAACAGAAATATTCTGGGATTGGCATTTACATGCATCACCCTTCTAATTAATCAGGATTTAGCAAATGACTGAATGTACTGCTTTTCTGCCATAGCTTTTATTATGCAGCTACAGAATATGCATTCAGAAACACTTTCCAATGTCATGGGATAAATTGTTAGTATTTCTTACCCTGGGAATATTTTATAGGATTTATCCAGGGACAACAGGTGTCATGGGTTCTATTGTCCATATCACCAACACAATTTACAAACTTTCATACTGCCTTAGGTTCACCAAAGTATTTATTACAACTGCAGCTATTTTCCAATAGCGAATATATGTTAAGGGAGAAATGGGGAAGCAGGGAAGAAAAATATGTTCATGTTACTAAGCTAAAAGCATTTAGTGTTATTCATCTGCATTCACATACTTCTTTCATGAGTAAATGGAGTCCTTAAAAAATTAAGAGGTTTTAGAACTATAAATTCAAAAGAATAAAATTATAATTAGAGACTCTATTCTTCTAAGGATTGTCGCTTCAAATTTTCTTCCTGAGTTATTTATTTTAACCTTGTTAATAATTATTTTGTTAAGAATGAATTTCTGCTGGTTTCAACCTTAATTATTGTCTATGCCAAGCAAACACACAACAAAATTACTATGAAATACTTACCTTGGATTTTACTCCATAGTAAATTTACTCTAAAGTAATGAGCAGATACATGGCAAGCTTTCTAAAAAAATCCATTACAAGCAGTCAGCTATTACAGGATGTGGCCAGTCTTTGGTAGAGAGCCAATTTATACTGAGTAAATGGCAAGTAGAAGTGTAGACACATACCCACTACACTGATATCATTTATAAGCTGAACTAGGGTACAGTGACTTGGAACAGTGAAAGAATATGTACTTGTGTGCTTGCTCCACTTTAGGGTAAAATCAGTTTATATCACAGTAACTGTGTTTTTGTATCTTACCCCTTATATCTTCAGCATGCTAAATCAAATTTGGTGATGAGCAGGGAAAAATGTGGATTTTGGGTTACTTTTTTAATCTGAAAATTGTGGATTGTTTTTTAATCAGGAAAAAAAACAGGATCCCTTGTTATGAGGCAAGCAAACAAACAAAAACCTTATTACTTTTGAGAATGATTTATAAGTCAGAAAGTCTTACTTTTGTATTCCAGGTGAAAACCTGCTGCTGCCACACTAATATCAGAATGAAAATGCAGGTAAAGTTGATTGGAAGTGCTATTCAACAGTGCTGGCACTGTGGTACCTGCAAGAGACAAGACTGATTAATCTTTGTTAAGTAGAACATTGCATATGGTATTTAAAAAAACATCTCCCATAATTTTACACTGAGCATATTTGAACAAGTCTAGAAGTAGAAACAAGCCTGTTCTCTCCTTGATGGATCTGGAATTATTATTACCCTGATAAACTTTCAGTCTAATTTCACTGACAAGATATGAGACTAACAGAATGGAGAGACAAGTTATACTGGGATGAAAGGCATTGTGGAGCGCTTGCTATGAGTCAGCCGCTCCACAGTAAGTTTTTTTGCATGCCTGCCATTATCCTGCTGGAAGTAAAAGCTAAAAAGAAGTAAGCTTATCCCTGTTTCATTCACAGGTAAGCTGCCACTGTTTAGCTTTCACTGCCTATGGGATAGCAGCTGACTCATGAAACAGGGACTACCTTCTCCACATCCTCATGCACTGCTTGTACTCAGTCAAGGAGGTAATCTAACCAAACCTGGGAACCTCAAAATCAAAAAGAAGCTCTTTGAAGTCAAATGCTTTTTCATAAAATGCCTTGATCTTGCAACCTTTGGTAATGGCAGCAATTGAGCCCCTTCTAGTGACTGATCTTGAGACTGGAACCTAAAGTAGCAGCAACTTTAAAGAGAGCACCAGCTGATAATAGTCAGTTTGAAAATTCTTTCACTGGAAAAATGGAGAGACCTGTTTCTCTGTGTAAAGCCTGAGAGACTACTTTGTTTCTATGCTCTCCAAAGCGCTCAATGACAAGATGTGTGGAAGGATATCAGAGGTTTGCCTGCCATTTCAATTTTGCTTGGAGTTGTCATTGTGCGAAGTCATGTCTGTGGAGGTTTCAATGTACAGAAAATCAGAGGCAGGTGAAGTATCTGTCATGTAAAGACTGGTAGGGGAATGTAGTTTAAAGTAGATTTTATGTTGTGCTTTTTTCTTTTGTTATTTATTTGGGATTTGTTTGTTTCTGTGCTTGTTCCCAGGGGGTCTCAATAAAGAAAGACCTGTACAGTCACAGACTGCAGCCAGAATACCTAGGGTTGAGACTGTGTGTATGCAGCAAAAACATCCCCTCAGTCAGATACTACAACTTTATCCTTTACTAAAGAGACCAGAACAAGCTCAACCTAAGGCACAGTTTCAAAAACCTTTGAATTCTTTGGTACAAGTAAATCTTGCTGCAAAATTTTCACTCCACCCAGATGTGCTGCTTTGGGAACATGGAATACTCCAGCCTATTATAGTGAGATGTGGCAGATGCTAGGGACATATGGAATATTCAAAGGCTATTGCATAGATGCCTTAAGTGTTATATGTATCTTTCTTTCCTGGCTCAATAGGCAAGATTCCTGTAGGAAATAAAATCACTGACAGAAAATTAATGCAAAACACTAACTCCCATTTCAAGGGAAAATAAATGCAAACTGTATAAAGAGGCAACCCTGAGCTAGGGCAGAAGACACTCACATTGCATCTAAGAACTGAAGGAATGTGAAAATGTACCTAACAGGGTTATGTGAGGGAGATAAGAGATACCTAGTAAGTTTAGGATATGAACAGTTTAGGATATTAACCCAGGAGATGCACAGTCCCACCAGGGGGAATGCCCTCCTGGACCTGGTTCTGGCCACAGGCAATGACCTGGTGAGAGGACACCAGGTTCTTGACCACCTGGGTGACAGTGATCATCCCCTACTGAAATTCACCATACAGCACAGGGTGTCAAGGGCCTGAAGTAAGGCAGTAGCCCTGGACTTCAAGAGGGCCAACTTCAACTAGCTGAGGAGACTGGTAGGAGAGGCACTGGGGTCCTGGAGAGTTAGGGAACTGGGTGTCCAAGATGAGTGGTCGTTCCTTAAGGAGACGATCCTCTGTGCCCAAGGGGTGAGAGTCCCAATGAGAAGCAAAGGGGGCAAGAGTGCTCAAAAGCTCCCCTGGCTCACCAAAGGCATTCAGGAATGCCTGAAAGCCAAAAAAGAGGCGTACACCCAGTGGAAGGGAGGGGCTATCACCGAAGAGGAGTATACTTCCATCGCTTGGGCTTATAGGGGGGCTGTTAGGAAAGCTAAGGCAGATATGGAACTAGGGCCAGCATCAAGGATCAAGGACAACAAAAAGTCCTTTTTTAAATACATAGGGAGTATGAAGAAAGCACTGGGTAATGTGGGGCCCCTGCGGGATAGGCAATCTAGTGGCTGCACCAGAGGAAAAGGCAGACCTTTTTAACAATTTCTTTGCCTCCATTTTTTTTGTGCAAGGACTCAGGTCTCCTCCACTGAGGTTCAGGATGGACTCAGGAGTGACTCTGACAGGCCTAGGGTCAGGGAGGACCAAGTTAGGGAACTTCTGGAGGGGCTGGGCGTGTTCAAATCAGCAGGTCCAGATGCTTTCCACCCCATGCTGAGGGTGCTGAGGGAATTGCCAGGGGTTATTGAGGGGCCCCTGGCACAGCTTTATGAGCACTTGTGGTGCTGTAGCCAGGTGCCAGATGATTGGAAGAGGGCCAATGTGGTCCCCATTTTCAAAAAAAGGGAGGAGGGAGGACCCGGGGAACTATAGGCCCATTAGTCTTACTTCAATCTTGGGGAAGCTGTTTGAGAAGATTATCCAGGAGCACATCTGGGAAGGACCGGCAGGGGGGACGATGCTCAGGGGCAACCAGCATGGGTTCATTAGGGGCAGGTCCTGTCAGACCAACCTGATTGCCTTCTATGATCAGGTCACAAAATCATTGGACGCAGGTGTCACGGTAGATGTAGTCTTTTTGGACTTCAGGAAGGCCTTTGACACTGTCTCCCACCCCATTCTCATTAAAAAGCTAGGCAACTGTGGCATTGATGCCTACACAGTCAGATGGGTCACAAATTGGCTGAGGGACTGCACCCAGATAGTGGTGGTGGACAGGTCATATTCGACCTGGAGGGATGTGGGCAGTGGGGTCCGCCAGGGCTCAGTTGTTGGGCCCGCACTGTTTAATCTCTTTATTAATGACTTGGACAAGGGGGTGAAAAGCACCTTGTTCAAATTCACTGGCGACACCAAGATCTGGGGCAAGGTGGGCATGCTAGAAGGGAGGGACAGGATACAGCTGGACCTGGACAGGTTACAGGGGTAGGCAAATGAGAATAGGATGGGATTCAATACTGACAAGTGCAAGGTACTGCACTTGGGCAGTAAGAACCAGCAGCATACCTACAGGTTGGGAAACTCCCTTCTTGAAAGCACAGTGGCAGAAAGAGATCTTGGAGTCATTATTGATTCCAAAATGAACATGGGCCGCCAATGTGAGGATGCAGTCAGTAAGGCCAACTACACCTTGTCATGCATCCACAGATGCATCACAAGCAGGGCCAAGGAGGTGATCCTCCCCCTCTATGTGACACTGGTCAGGCGTGGAGTACTGTGTCCAGTTCTGGGCGCTGTACTTTAGGAGAGATGTGGCCAGCATCGAGAGGGTCCAGAGGAGGGCCACTCGCATGATCCGGGGACAGCAGGGCAGACCCTATGAGGAGAAGCTGTGGGACCTGAACCTGTTCAGTTTTCACAAGAGAAGGCTGAGAGAGGATCTGGTGGCTATCTACAAACTTACGAGGGAGGGACCAGC
Organism: Alligator mississippiensis; assembly: GCF_030867095.1. Taxonomy (NCBI): domain Eukaryota; kingdom Metazoa; phylum Chordata; order Crocodylia; family Alligatoridae; genus Alligator; species Alligator mississippiensis. The sequence continues at coordinate 44,327,252 of NC_081824.1, forward strand.
GGGGAATGGGAGAGACACTGTTCACCCATGCACCTCCTGGAGTAACAAGGAATAACGGCCATAAGTTGTTTGAGAGTAGGTTCAGGCTGGATATTAGAAGACACTATTTCACAGTCAAGGCAGCTAGGATCTGGAACCAACTTCCAAGGGAAGTGGTGCTGGTTTCTACCTTGGGGGTCTTTAAGAGGAGGCTTGACATTTACCTAGCTGGGGTCATATGAGCCCAGTATTCTCTCCTGCCCAGGGCAGGGGGTTGGACTTGATGATCTACTTAGGTCCTTTCCGACCCTACATCTATGAATCTATGAACAGACATGTAAACTGTTCATCATTTTAGGACACTGTCTCCATAATACTGCATTACCCAAATCTAAGATAACCCTGAATTTAAGATGACCCCCTAAATAGATTCTACATGTTGAAAATTTATAAATGCATTATTTCCCAGGCACTGAATGTAATTATTTCAGGGTCATAATTAATTCATCCCTCCCACAGCAGCAGGAGGCAGACAGTGGGAAATAGGTGGTGTAGGGAAGTCACGCAACCTACTTCCTGCCTGCCTCCCCATAGCCCCAGGTCCCTCCTTCATCCCCAGCTTCTGCTCCCCCAATCCTCCCCAGGTTTTGCTCCCTTTTCCCCACCAGCCCCTGTTCCATGGAGCAGGCTCTAGCCCCATTCTAGCCTGGAGCACTGAGCATAGCCCAAGCCTGGCCCTAACCCATTGCAATCATGCAGGATGCATGCCACCGGTATGGGGCTGTGTTAGGACCATACTCAGTGTCCCAGGCTGCCACATGTATGAAGCCTGCAATGCATAACAAGAATATGAGGGGGAAGTAGAGGGGCATGTGGGAGAGCAGAGTCTACATGGGGGAGGAGAAACTCCAGGGATTAGATGGTGGGGTACAAAAGTGTGGGGGGAGAGGCAGCAGCTGCAGCTATGGCCTATACCCTAGGCAGAGACAGGGGTTGGAGTCAGGGGTTGGCAGGGACAGGGTTTGGAGCTGCCTGTCTGCCCCTTTCCTCCAGCACTTGTACTTGATTCTAAGACAAGGGACTTTCCACTCATGTTAAATAGAGGGAAACCCTCATCTTAGAATTGAGTAAATACAATACTTTTGTTCTAATTAAATAATACCTTGCTTACTGAAAGCTGTTTTGTCACTGGACAATTCTGTCATCCTCCTTGAAAGGAAGTTGTTGCCACTGATTTAAATTTAGAGATGCTAAGCCAGGCATAATAAACTGCAAGAGAACCATCTCCTAACATTCATATTGATGAATATCAATACCTATATACCTATATATATAGCCCTCTTCACCTGGCTTTTGAGGATGTGTCTTAATTCTGTAGTTAACTGCACCTCAAACCCAGTTTTGGCCTCCTCTATGGCAGTACCCTTCTCACCTATCTCCACTCTCTAACATCATTATACTTTAAGCAGAAACCTGAAATGCATTCCGTTCAATATGAATTTTAGGAGATAGTTCTCTACCATCTCTCTCTCTGCAATCTGCTGTCCACACATCCATGGCAGGGGCATGTAGGCAGTGGACCATGGCTCTGCTCCAGCTCCAGACCACGCTGTCACCACTGCAATAACACAGCCCCAGCCCTGGTGCAGCTCCCCACCCAGCTGTGCACCCTTCCAGCATTACTAGAGCCGGTCTCCATAGAAACCCTGGCCCCATACTTGCACAGTGCCACTGCTACTGAGGTCTCCATGGAAACCTGCCACAGCAACATGTGCAGGGGCTGCTAGGAAATGGTGTCCAGCTGCTGGCTGGTTTGGCCATTTTGCCCACCCCTGCTCTACATGGATCCCCATAGGAAGAGATGTCATTTTATGACTGTCTGTGGGACCTTCGGAAGCTAGAAGGGGATAGGAGGTGGATCCATCTCTCAGGGAAGGAGATTGCAACCACTTTAATCTACACCTTTGATCTATACTGAGCTGGAACATTTAAAAAGAAAAGGGTGGAAACCCCTAAGGACCAAAAGATTCATTTTTAGGAGGGAGATAATTGGAGTGGACACCTTTTATAGTATCTAAAGCCTTTCAGGTAAAACTGTTTGGGGTAAGAAGCAATGTTTGGGGTAAGAAGCATTTCTAAAACCTTTTCAATCTTCCCATCCCAGTACAGGTCTTGCCCACAATTTCTGAGATCATGATTTTTGTCTTTCTGATTGTAATCTGTGAAGCCAGGCTATTTTCCAGGAGAAAGCTAGTTCTGGGGACAATAGCTTTGTTTAATCATCAAATTTCCTTTTTTATGGAACATTCTCATTGAAAACAGATGAGAAACTACTAAAAAGTATCTTTAATAGCCTTTCCAAGCATTAAGCATAATGCACATTTGGAAAATGACTAATTAAAAATGATACATGACAACATCCCTAATAAAGGCTGCAGATCCTGATTCTAAGTCTTTCTCAGCTTCCTCACTTTTCCATGATGAAATAGCTACCACTGTTGGTAGCTGTAGCTACATTTTCCTGCCATGATCTGGCTCAATAATATAAATTGATCAATTAAGTCAAAGCCTAATCTCCCAACCTTCTTCCTTTAAGCTGAACAACCTTTGCAGATCTCATGAATTCAACTTTATTTCTTGCCCACACAAAGGTAGCTTCAATCAAGAGTTGCCCTTTGAATAGTCAAGATAATTTCTTTCCTCAGTGCTCTCTGAATATCTTGCAAGTGACCCTTACCTGTCTTTTCTATTCCCCACATCCACTGTGTGGGAGCTAAGGAAAGCCTTTCACCCCACTTTGTTGGAGTTTCCCTTCAGCAAATTCACCCCCTAGCCCTGGAATGCTCTTGCTATGTCATAGAATTAAGCTTGGACTCACTCAGAATATGTAAGTCTGAGATAAAATTAAGTGAACCATCCTCTGTAAGGTTGGATTCATATTTGTAGGGTTTAAATAACACATTCCTTTAATTAAAAAAATATATTTTATGAAAGGGGAGTGTAGCCAGAGATGTCTAATGTACTGTGAAATGTAATTTTACACAACAAATTACATGGTTTGTTGTATCTTTAGTTTCCCAGTTTGTTCTGCTTTCTGAGGTGTACTGAGCTTATATGAATACCAAGTGACTTAATCTTCTTCCTAAAAGTGTGAGGCCAACAAGGGCAAATTTAAGTGCAAGTACCTAAAGCATAATGCCCAAGGGTAAGCCCCTTCATGTTAATAAAGCATATTTACATAATTTACAAATTACAGTTGACAAAGGGGAAGATTTTTCAAAGCTACTGTCAGGCACCTAAATCCCACTTATTTTCATGCAAAATAATGTATAAGAATCATGTGGGCCTTTGAAAAGCTCTCTCAGTGTAATTACATGGAAAAAAAAAAAGTTATATCAGTTCATATATCTAACTGAAGACTAGAAAGTAGCTTATAAAATCATGGAAGCTTTCCTATCTGCGGTATCCATATTCTGGCTACCATTAAGAGAGCTAGTTTATTTCAGTTAGAGCATACACTTACCTGAAAAACTCCCAAGTCGTGGTGCTGTCATATCCCCACCATCATAGATTTCAAGAGAGTCCCAGTTATGTTCTGTGGCAAAACTGATGACCTGGATCTGTAAAACAGCATCACTGACTGAGTTTTGGGCGGGGTGGGGGTTAACCAAAAGTTTAATGTATACAAACTAAAGAAGCAAAAAAAGAAGAAACAAATCCTACAAAATTAGGCACAAAGAAAGAAAAACAAAAAATTAAAGAAAATACACCTGATTCTCTACTGCCTTCTATTTTTAAAATTATCAACAGTCATGCCAAATGAGTATAAAAGTATTACCAGATCAGAATGGAAGACTTTTGTATGCATCTTATATGGGTAAAATACAAGGTACAAAAAAAGTGCAGAATAAAGGAAATTTAGACCTTTGTTCCTTATTGTACCTCAGAGACATGAATGCAACAGTAAAAGAGAACATAGTAGACTGCAGGGTTAGGATCTACTTTTACTTACTATTCTACTCAGTTAAAAGAGAAAGCTGGAAGTCATGGCACCCTTTCTTCCCTGATCAACAGTGAGCAAAAAAGAGATTAGAAAGCGATTTTTAAAATAATGGGGCAAAATATGTGATTATTCTTTTCTAATTTGTCTAGAAAACAAAAACAAAAAAACCCAAAACCACTGTACTATGAAGCATTTATGAAGCATCTATGTTTGGCAGAATATGGACTTGCCTGAATACCTGATCCCTCAGTCACTATGATTTTCCACACACAATTCAAGCTGTTACCATAGGGTTCAGGGTAACCTGGTGATAAGATAGTGCCCCTCCGTTCAGTAAAATTTCCGCTGCATGGCACTGAAAGACAATGTTAGTAGAAATTATGACACTGTCAAAAGCACTTCAGTGAACAGAAAAGTAACACTAGCAATGCAGATAGATCTAATGTCCATAACTCTTCTTTTCTGTTGGAAATGCATTAGCTTTAAGTGGTGGTCTGCACTCTGGAATAAAAGATTTCAATTGAATAAAATGTAATCAGGACACCTAAATCTACAGAACCTCTAATATTCCTCTCAGCTGCTAAAAGACACTGCAGTGCATTAGATGATATTGTTACTATACAGTCCAACTTTTCCTTAGATTCCAGGAAAAGACTCCCCCAAAAATGAGTCACTGAAATCTACTGTACTTAGACTATTACAGATAATTATAATTTAAATACTTTAGAGTTTATTTTCTTCTTCAGACAGACACATAACTACCATGGATATCAATTAATTTATGCAGAAATCCAGGGGAAAGAAAAGAATGCTTTAATATTCTCGACTAAGTCCAAAGTACTAAGCATTATTCCACCAGAGGCTTTTACAAAAGGAAGCAAACTGACTAAAGCTAATGATGGTATTGGTATGCATTGTACATTACTACTGCTTACATCTGTCTGTCTGTCTATCTATCTGTCAATCTATCTATCAGTATACATCTGGTAAAAGGGTACCACAAAAATGGCACAACAAATTGGTATTTTGTCAGTTTTCACAGAATGATGTTCCATCCTATATTTATAATTTTAAGGGAGTCATGTAGTTAATAATATTCAAGAAAACATGCATTGCACTTGTTAATCTAATCTATGAAAGAGCATACTGCCTACCAACCAGCTGCTACTCAATTACTTTTGATATGACAAATTGCTCTTTTAAATTGGACATGACTGGTATTAATCAATGGAGAGTGTATCTATGTATTAAATATTATTTTCTGAAACAAGTCATGATTTCTGGTTTGAAGACTCCGGTACCTCAACAGATGACCCAAGATAATTGCTTACCTACACAGCTTGGGACTGTGTCATTCCACTGAGCTAAAGCATTAGGCACAGACTGGCACTGGATAGCTTTAGAGCCTTGCAGCAGATACCCAGGGCTACATTCAAATCGAACAACAGAGCCTGCTGAAAACTCAGAGCCAATTCTCCTCCCATATCTAGGCTCTGGAACAGAGCTGCATTGTGTATCACTGGTACGTGGAACAGCTGCATGAACAGAAAAAAAGACACCATTACCCAAAAAGCTGTTTATTATCTGAGGAAAAAAAACAGATTACTAAAAACATATACTGGCATTTACCATATGAAATCTAACTCCACAGAACATGTTATAACTCCTGGTATCACAAAGCACTTAAAAGCATCTTGCCCATGTGCCTTCTTGCATTTACATTTTCTGGGAATTTGGAATGGTATATGGTACCTTCTTCACCACCTGCCTTACTAGTACACTAGTTGTAGCTGACTTTTATAAAAGTGATCTTACAATTAGTTGATACTTTTATGTAACAGAAACTGTCATTGCTAAAATAAGAGAATTTTGTAAAAATAATTATAGAGAAAAAACATGATAGGATCCTTTATTGTGTCCAAGGCTACCAATTTCCTTTGAGGGTTATATGCACATGCACATACAACATCAAAAACATATTTTTAAAACAGCAGAAGTTATTAGTGCTGATCTGGGCCAAACTCTGACCAGGGAGTGGTATGTCAGCTGTCCTACATCTGGAATACCCCCAGCAGACATCATGACCTGGAGACATGCCAGAGAATCAGAATTTCTAACCATTTTTTTCCTTCCTGTTAATAATGTATTTCTGGCCTATAGAAGTAGCCAAAGGCTTCACTTTTCCACTCCCAACTGCTCCATCCTCCTTCTGCTCCCTTAAGTGGTGTAACAACATGGCCAGGCACCCAGGGCAGCTACTAGCCACAGGGACAGTGGCAAATTCTGTTTGCCACTGTGCCACTCATACAGTTGTGCGACTCCAGCAGTAGCTGTGGGGTTTTTTTCTGTCTCTTCTCCCCCGAAGTCTGCATCCTGGTGACTTCTCTGGTTGTTCTAACCTTATTAAGCCACAATACTGACAGCTTTTCTGCATGTGTTTCATATTTGTTTTTCTGTCACACATACAACACTAAAAACAGCACACGTGCAAAATATAAAACATGTTTAATAAAGCACTGACTTTGTTCATATAAAGTATATTAGAGTACATATATTTGTTCATATAGAGTACATTATACTTGAAGAATCATTTTAGTATATTGTGGGTTCATCTACATATGCAATTAATGCAACTGCTCCTGGGCACAGCATCTACACAGCATCTACATCTACAGCAACAGTTTCAGTCTGGGCAGAGCAGGCCCCTGACTGGCTGGGGTGACCAGGACCAATGTATGCCCCTGGTCAGCTTCTACATATGTGTTTCAGCACAGTAAATTACTCCGCTGTAAGACCGTACTGTCCCTATCAGTATTATTCTATAACAGAGTTAATTAGTTTACTGAGCCCTAATATCAGTGTATGTGTAGACGGTGATGGTTTATGGAAGAGCTAATTAGTCTACTCTGCAGCAAAGTGCACTTGTAACTGCACCCCCTGTCAATTTGCCTTATTACATATTCAGAATAATATTTTTATAGTTAAATATAAGCAACATATATAATGTATAAGGAAAAAAAACGCTTTCCTGAAGAAGCTTTTGAGATATGCAACCTGACTGCAATAAAAATGTGTAGTGTTTTTTTTTTAACTTGTGGAAAAATAATCTTTAATATGTTCCCTTTTCATCTTCAACTTAGAAAGTCACAGTAAACGTATTTTATTTTGAATCACTAGGATATATATCAGCACAAGGTTTAAATTCTCAGCCTTATAGAGTCATAGATTCATAGATGCTAGGGTCGGAAGGGACCTCAAAAGATCATAGAGTCTGACCCCCTGCCTAGGCAGGAAAGAGTGCTGGGGTCAGATGACCTCAGCCAGATGCATATCCAGCCTTCTCTTAAAGACCCCCAAGATGGGGGAGAGCACCACCTCCCTTGGGAGCCCGTTCCAAATTTTGGTCACCCTCACTGCGAAGAAGTTTTTTCTGATATCTACCCTAAATCTGCTCTCTGTCAGTTTGTGACCATTGTTCCTTGTTACCCCAAGAGGCGCCCTGGTGAACAGAGCATATCCGATCCCTTGCTGCATCCCCCTAATGAATTTGTAGGTGGCCACATGATCAACTCTCAGCCTTCCTTTGCGGAGGCTGAAGAGGTCCGAGTCCCTCAGTTTCTCCTCATAGAGCTTCTCCTGTAAGCCCCTAACTATATGAGTGGCTCTCTTCTGGACCCTCTCGAGTCTATCAACATCCTTCTTGAAGTACGGCGCCAAAACTGGAAGCAGTAGTCCAACTTCAGTCTGACCAATGTTGCATAGAGGGGCATCCCAGTACTTTTCCCTCATACTGGGATAGATTCCCTCTGTATCCTCACCACCAAGTCCTTTTCCCCTCAACCTCCATGTATCCTAACCAACTTTCTCCTCCTCTGATCCCATTTTGATTAGGGTAGATGTATAATGCTCCTTTACATAGAGAGCAACCCTGCCCCTTTCCTCCCTACTCTGTCCCTTCTGTATAACTTATAGCCCTCAATGTGTGTTGCCCAGTCATGGGTAGGGTCCCAGCAAGTTTCCGTTAGCCCCACTAAACTGAATGGCCTTGAAAGCCTAACAAATCATATTTAGCTCTAAACTATCTTCAAAAACCCATTCTGATTTCTCTGACATGTAATGGTCCAGCAGAGACTAAAACTGGAACTGCAATCATATAGTATGTTGGCAGATAACAAGTATGAGTTTCCAAAATTTTGAGGGTTAATAAAGAGCTGCTATTTAACTAGTGTAAGCAAATCAGCCATTCAGTGAACTCTGTGGGTGAAAATCCTGGACTCAGTCAATTCAATGGGAATTTTGCCATTGATTTGAACAGGAATGTAACAGCACTCAGTTACTTTTTGGCGCACAGATATTTCAAATTTCTTCTGTTTCTCAAATGTGAGTTATCTGAAAACACTAAGAATGAAATGGCTGTTCTTCTTCAATGATTTTTTTGGTAATTTATGATTAGACTATGCTTTTGCACATAATTTTGTCTGCACAGTAGCAGGCAACTGTCCTGTCTATGGAGAAGCACCAAGAAGGTCATATGTTACAATTAGCATGTGCTGACTTTATGGAATGTTAATCATGTGTAAATTTAAAATGCTCTGCAAGCAGCTGCATGTTCAGGGTTAAATCTTCTGTAAGGTACACAGATCTGACCTGCTGCTACAGAGCTGGTAACCAGCGACATGGCTAGGAGCTGACAAGCCTGTTGCATGCCTGTCTAGCTCACCTGGCTCTCTAGCAGCAAGACACCCATTCCCAGCTCTCAGCACACACACAAGTGTATACACATACACACACAGCCCCAGCCCCCAATGTGCACACACCCTGCCACAGCTCCAGACCAAAGCACACATACAACCCCCTCCCTTTGTTTGTCATCAGTGCTAAGCAGCATAGTCAGAGCATTCCTAACTCTACTGAGCTGTGTGGAGCCTGGGCTGAGTTAAAAAAAAAAAAAAAATTGTGTCCCAAGCCAAATCAGCCAAATCAATTCCAAATCCATGAGTCATTCAAGAACCATATGGCCTTACTATCAGCAAACATCCTCCCCCCACATCTGGGGCTTCAGATACTTCCAAATCCTTTGGAGGGCATCTTACATGAAGGCCCAAGCCCAGAGGCTTGTGGTTCAGATGCCCCTGAGTTTTGCTTGCCTGCAGCTGTATGGCCACAGGAGCAAGCTAGGAAGGAGCCTCCCATGTCCATAAAGTAGACGTATAGCCAAGATCTTCCTACTGAAAGAGAAAGTGTAGGTCTTGCCTGACCAATCTCATCTCCTTCTATGACCAGGTGACCTATCACCTGGACAGTGGAGAAGAGATTGACATCATATATCTGGACTTTAAAAAAGCCTTTGATCTGGTGTTCCATGATCTCCTCATGGAAAAATTGGACAACTGTGGCCTCAGCTACACCACAGTCCAATGGCTGAGGAATTGACTCTGAGGTTGGAACCAGAGAGTAGTAGTCAATGGAAGCTAATCATTATGGTGCTCCATGACTACTGGTGTCCCCCAAGGCTGTCCTTGGATGAGTTCTCTTTAACATCATTATCAACGATGTGGACATTGATGTCAGAAGTGCACTGGCCAAGTTTGCCGATGACACTAAACTTTCATAGTTTCATAGTGCTTAGGGTCAGAAGGGACCTAAACAGATGACCAGGTCCGACCCCGTGCCCTGGGCAGGAACAGTGCCGGGATCATAAAACCCCAGCCAAATATCTGTCCAGCCTCCTCCTGAAGATCCCCAAGGGAGGAGAAAGCACCACCTTACTTGGGAGTCCATTCCAGAGCCTGCAAGCCCTAACTGTAAAGTAATGTCTCCTGATGTTCAGTCTGAACCTTCTCTTTAACAGTTTGTGGCTGTTATTCCTAGTAACCCCCAGTGGTACCCACAGGAACAGAGCCTCACCCAATTTTCGCTGGTCCCCACTCATGAGTTTTTAAATGGCCACCAGATCCCCTCTCAGCCTTCTTTTGTGGAGGCTGAATAGATTCAGGCCCTTCTCTTCATAGGGCCTGACCTGCTGCCCCTTGACCATGCAAGTGGCCCTCCTCTGGACCCTCTCAATGCTGGCCACATCCCTCTTCAAATGCGGTGCCCAGAACTGGACACAGTACTTCAACTGTGGCCTGACCAACACCACATAGTTGACTTCCAACACCACATAGTTGACTTCCAGGGAAAGATCACTTCCCTGGACCTGCTCATGGTGCGTCTGTAGATGCACAAAAATCTACAAAAAAAAAAAGGTGCAGTTAGCCTTACTGACCGCTTCCTCTCATTGGCAGCTCATGTTCATCCTGGAGTCAACAGTAACTCCAAGATCTCTTTCTGCCGCTGTGTTGACAAGAAGGGTGTTCCCCAGACTATAGGTGTGTTTCTGGTTCCTTCTCCCTAGATACAGTACCCTGCACTTGTCTGCATTAATTCCATTCTATTCTCATCTGCCTACCTCTGTAACCTGTCTAGATCTAGCTGGATTTTGTCCCTCCTCTCCAACGTGCCCACCTTGCCCCACATCTTGGTGTCATCAGCGGATTTGGACAGTGTGCTTTCCATGCCCACCTCCAAGTCACTGATAAAGATGTTGAATAATACAGGCCCCAGGACAGACCCCTGGGGGACCCCACTGCCCACATCCCTCCAGGCCAAAAATGACCCGTCCATTACCACTCCCTGGGTGAGACTATCTAGCCAATTTGCCACCCATGTGATTGTGTAGGCATCAACACCACAGTCACCTAGTTTTTTTTTTTTAAGAGAATGTGGTTGGAAACAGTGTCAAAGGCCTTTTTTAAGTCCAGGAAGATGAAATCCACTTCGACACCCTCATCCAGGGATTTTGTGACCTGATCATAAAAGGAAACCAGATTAGTCAGGCAGGATCTGCCCTCAATGAACCCATGTTGGTTGCCCCTGAACATTACCTCCCCTGCTGGGCCCTTGCAGATGTCCTCCTTGATAATTTTCTCAAAGGTCTTTCCAAGGATGAGGTGAGACTAAGTGGCCTATAGTTACCTAGGTCCTCCTTTCTCTCATTGTTGTAAATGGGGATCACATTGGCCATTTTCCAATCCTCTGGTAACTAGCCAGAGCCCCACGAGTGCTCATAAAGCCATGCCAGGGGCCATGCTATGACCCCCACCAATTCCCTCAGCACCTTTGCATGGAGAGTACCCTTGGGGCATAGTGTCCACACCTAAGGATAGGCTAGTGATGTAGGTTGACTTAGATAAACTTAGTAAGTGGGTGGATATATAAACCTGATGATGTTCAATACCAAAAAATGCAAAGTACTCCACCTCGGGGAAAAAAAACCCAGCATGCTTATAGGCTCAGCAGTGCTACGCTCGCTAGCACCATGGCTGAAAAAGACTTGGGGGTCATGACTGACCACAAGATGAACATGAGCCACCAGTGTGATGTTACAGCTGATAAAGCAAATACAACTCTGGCTTGCATCCATAGATGCTTCTCAAGTAAATCTGAGGATGTCATTTTCCATATTCTGTATTCAGCCTTGGTGAGGCCACAGCTGGAGTACTGCATCCAAATTGGGACCCCACAACTCAAGAAGAATGTCAAGAAGCTTGAGAGAGTCCAGAGGAGAGCCATGCGCATGATCAGAGGACAAAAGAATAGGCCTTATAATGAGAGGCTGAGAGCCATGGGACTCTTCAGTCTGGAAAAGCGCAGGCTTAGGGATGACCTGGTAGCCGTCTATAAGTATGTAAGGGGTGTGCATCAGGATCTGGGGGAATGTCTGTTCACCAGAGCACACCAAGGGATAACAAGGACCAATGGTCATAAACTCCATGACTGTTTTAGGCTGGACATAAGGAAAAACTTCTTTATTGTCCAAGCCCTTAAGGCCTAGAATAGACTTCCTCCAGAAGTGGTGCAGGGACTCATTTAAGAAATGTTTGGATGTTTATCTTGCTGGGATCCTTTGACCCTAGCTGACTTCCTGCCCCTGGGACAAGGGACTGGACTTGATGATCTTCAAGTTCCCTTCCAGCCCTAACATCTATGAATTTAAGTGGGAGACTATGCCTTACCTCAGTCAAAGTACAACCCTGTGCCAAGAAAGTGGCTTTCCCCAGTGACTAGGAAAGTTGCCTTAGTGGTCATGATGTTGAAATATTTCTTGCATTCTCCTGAGCTCCACAGAGCCCCATGCAGTCAGTAACTGAAGAGGAGTAGGGTAAGTGGGTAAAACCAAAATATAATCAGTAATCACATTTACGTAACCTGGTTATGCAAGGGTATTTGTAAGCAGAATAAAAGAGATGTTCCTTTTCTTATAATTGCATCCTTGGCATCACTTTTAAATGTAAGAGTCTGCAGACACTTCACCCTAATTCAGTACTGCTTCAGGACAGGTCTTTTCTGCAGTGAGAGGGGCTCTTCCTCATTAGTGCAGATCTTCCCTTGCATTTTGTTTCTCTAGGATTATCTCCACAATAAAAAGCCCTGTTCTGTGGATCCTCCTCTGGCTGTCTTCAGTCTATCTGGCTTCATAAAGCTGCGGCTATATCTATTGCACATATTACATCCTGCGGTACATCCACAATATTACAAAGTTGTCACCTTATTGGTGAGACTTGGGTCTAGTATAAATACTAACTAGTAGGCTCCTAATCACAGAGAGCTCAGAAAAAAAATTAAGATCCACTGTGATGGATTGTGGGTTTTATGGCAATATTTCTGTTTTAAGCACATTCATGTTGTAATAATGTTGCATGCCTCAGATTCCCTGACTAGTTTGTGATTGGGGAAAGAGAGTTAATATGGTTCCTACTAGGTCCCAGAGCTGCCTACATGATAGACCCCTAGCATCAACAGAAAACTGAATAGCCTTTTTGACACTTTAATGTGATGATATTGGAAGAAATACCCAGGGGGTTAAGGGAAGTGGACTGAAATAAGCATCCCAATAGACACAGCAGCTTGAAAAAAGCATGTTGGCTTGGAAGCTGGGAAAGCCTGCAGAGAAAAGTGAGCAACTTGGGCACTCCAGAGCTGTTCAGACTGGAGAAAGAATAGCTGATCTAAATTTAGGATGCTCACAACTGCATGGGTTGGATTGGGGGACAGAGGAAGTATTTAACTCTTTGGACATTTGCCATAATAAATGCCTTTTTTTCCAGAAAAGTCATCTGTTTTGGAACTTGGGACTGGACTTCCCCTTCTCAAGAGATAAAAGTCCCTCTCTCAGAAACTGAACTGAAAGGGTAGGGCCACAGATAGCAAGGGGAAAGTCAGGGACCAAAATGCCAGGGTCTCAGACCAGAAAGTAGCCACAACCTCCTCCCCCTCCCTTCCTCCCCCCTCCCCCCCCCCTCTAGAAATCACAGAAACCTTAGAGAGAGAGACCAGCCAAAGCCATGCAGGTTCTAAGGAAGCATCATTTCTTGGGGAAATCTGTGACACCCACAAATAAAAATTCCACCAAAAGAGGTGCGTAAAAGTTGGATTTGTTTAATTTTTTTTCTACTTCAGCACAAATAATGTCAGTTTTCAAATTGAAAGGCCTCTCAAACATAACTGTGGAATTCACTTCTGTACATGCCCAAGTGTTAACTGTGTTTAAATGGAGTTAAAGTTGAAAGAATATAGGAGTAATTGAGGAGAAAACACATTACAGCAATGTTTTAAATAGCACAAAACCAAGCATTACAAAGCTACAAGAGTTAGAATTCAACTTAAAAAAAAACATACAAAGTTGGGGTACCTAAATAGCCTATAGTCTCCCCTATAGTAAAACCATGCAATAAACATATGATTGTAGTTTTCTATATACGATACAGGCTAGATTAAACATAATTTAAAAGACATTTTTCTCTCCTATCTCAGAGTATGTTTTCATTCTTAAAGAAAAACAAGAAAAAATGAGCATCAATGAACATCAATCCTAACAAAAGATTCTTCAAGTCAGTTGATGACATAATATGGGAATTTTGAAAAGTCTTCCTTTGTTATTTGCTGAGATCATTAATGACTTTAGAGACATGGCACTTGTGTGAAATGGCTTAACAAGCTTCTTTAAGATATATTGGTAACTAACACACTAATATTTTGTAGAATAAGTAAGAGTAAGAACTAGAGGCTATTACATGCATGGATGCCAGATTGATCATCAGTCTGACTATAGAGGAACCAAAATCCTTCCTATCACAGCTGAGCCCATATAAATGGTTTGTGTCAAACCTCTAATCTTATGACATAGCAAAGACGCAAGCATAGGGTATTGACATAAATCAGAATAAACTATTTCCAATCCTATTTATATCTGAATGATCCAGCATCAGATGGCAGCAGGCCTGACCCTATTTTGGAACACAAACACCAGGCTCTGAATCACTTAGATACTCATTCAAGACAGTATTACAGATAATCATTATGCCTAATATGTGTAATTTACAGAAATGTTGCTAAGTGAGAAATAAAATGAAGAGAGGATAGATGAGATGGAAAAAAACATGTTTTCAAGAAAGTGGTTTCGTAAAAACCATTACACCTGAATCCAAAGCCACAAACCTCATTTGTTGCTTGTTCAGACTAGAATAAATGTAAGGTATAGCCTTCTCTTCCTTTAGGCCTCCTTCTAGCTTTTTCCAATAGTGTTGTCAGGCTAAACTTGCCAAAGTGTACCATAGAGAAATTTTATTTTCTATAATAACTATTCTCCATATTTGAGTAAATGTTTCACACTGCTGTGAAACAAAATTGAAATCAGCCTAGTGGAAAAGTGAACAGGGAATAAGGTCAATCTGGAATAGAGGGTGATAACTATAATGAGCGACTGTGCAGGCCAGATTGTGGGTTCATTGAAAGTGTAGACACTATTCTCCAGTGTATTTATAATGCTGTGTTATAATGCTGTAGATATTATTCTCCAGTGTATTTACAATGCTGTACATGTGTTCACATTTTTCAGAAAAGAAAGAAACCCCAAAATGAGGTAGCTTATTTATGAAATGTAATTAAACATTATAAACCATCAAATTAGAAGAAAATAGGTATTAACTAGAGGTTCTAATGTATCTACCTTTAAAAATGTACACAAAAAATAATATTCAAATTGTCAGGGTTTTCCTAAGAACAATGGACTTGTTTAATTGTTTATAATGCTGAGGACAGTATTTCCTGTTTCTCAAGACTAGCTCTTTTTACCCACAGACAAATATAAGTGGCTGAACTGAAGCCCAGCAGTGGCTATTCTTAGATGGCTGACACACATTACACTTAAGACATGATTAATTGGTTAATCACATCTTAAGTAGTGATCTGGCCACACATTCATTCAATTAATGGTGTGATAAAATGAGAAATAAGCCACAAAGTTATCACACAAACTTTGTACCTGATTCCTATCACACCTTCAATTGAACACATGGCCAACACTCCCAACCTCAGGTGGTCTTCAAATCTCCTGTGGGCGCCAGAGGCTGGGAGAGCCCGATTAGGACTCCCAGCCAGAGGAACACAGGGAGCTAAGCTTGCTACTTGCTGATGCAGGGGGAGCCCAAGATCAGGCTCCCCCTGCACTGGCAATATGGCATGATGGGATCTGATGCTTGATTCCACAATCATGCTTCCTGCATGCATGTATGGCATGGAAGGAAGTGCAATTGCTGGGATCCCACAGCAGAACCCATCTTGCCTTTAAATTCAGTCTGTCAGTGTTCTTTGAGATAAAACCTTATGCAATCAAATATATGCCTGCACTTCATAAAATGTAGGTTAATTTCATTTTAAATTCTTTGAAAGTAGTTCAACCAGACAGCTGGCCATCCCCTTTGCACAGGCTTCAGGTAAATAGAAACTGTAGGTATTTGGGAAAGCAAATACTTCCTTTTGGAAAAGAAAACAAATTAAAAGCTACAATTCAGATTCAAATGGGGAAGAACTCCAGACAAGAACTCCAAAGTCAAAGAGAAACCCTTTGCTTCTTTATAACAAGTGGGTCCTGCTCCTAGTCCTGCCTCTGCTCCTGCTCTCCAAGCCTCTAGTGACAAGTCACAGCTGTGTGCAAGTAAGAACGTTTTTTGCCTTACCATATGACTGTTCCTCTAAGCTGAACAACACTAAGTTAATTACCATTTGTTCAGCTTATGGTATAAGGTCCAACAAGGCCTTTAGAGTGATACCTTAGGGTGATTTTATTATGCCCTCTCCCTAAAACAAGATGCTTAAGACTTTCACCTACTCATTTGCTTTCTTCCCCCTAATGACACTGTAAACCCAGGATAGGCAACCCCTGGCACACGTGCCCAAGCATGGCATGTGAAGACATTTTGCTTGGCATGTCTGCCTTGGGAAGGA
This sequence comes from Alligator mississippiensis, assembly GCF_030867095.1. Classification (NCBI taxonomy): domain Eukaryota; kingdom Metazoa; phylum Chordata; order Crocodylia; family Alligatoridae; genus Alligator; species Alligator mississippiensis. The sequence goes on from NC_081824.1 coordinate 44,343,561, forward strand.
CAGCCAAGGACCTAGGAGGGGCCCAAACCTTCTTGTGGCAGTGCAGCCCTTCCCCACCATCTACCTCAAGATGTGTGTGCACTCTCCACTGGCAATGGGCCAGGCCAGGGCTTCATGGACCTCAGTGCAGCTACTTGCAGCTTCCCTGCTGCCTGCTGGAAGCAGCCTAGGTTCTGTGGCAGGCATAAACTCCTTGGGGCGGATAGTGGGGAAGGGGTCAGGGCTGCACTGCCACAAGGATCAGGCCCCTTGCAACTCTTTCCCTGTCCACCCCCAGCATGCCAACATCTTTGAAGTTGAGGCTGTGGGTGTTTTTCAGCACTCTGACCAAAAACATTGCCTAACCCTGCTGTATGCCACATTGAAATGACTCCACATTACTCTGGGTGTGGACAGTCATAACAACTAAAATGTTTCCAAATAAAATACACTCACAAATGCTCCAGAAAGGAAATGTTTCAGCTGGTGGGCACACGTACACTCTTGTGTTCTACTGTTTAGAACATTTCAAAATGCTGCAGCTTCTTCCAGCCAGTATTGGGTAGGGGGTACTTGAACAGGCTGCAGCAACCAGCATCTCAGCTCCCCTCAGCAACTGGCACCTCAGCTTCATTTCCTCTCCCTTCATAGTGATGGAAGGTAAATGGAGAGGAGAGCTGGAACCAGAGCAGTGAAGTACAGGATGTGGGGGGAAGCAAAGAAGCAGGGGCTGCCCTCAGCTTTAGCCTCAGCCCCAGCTGGGCTCCCATCAAGCAGCTCCTTATCTAGCACCTGGGACCTGAGGATATACTTTTAAGTATCTTGAAATACCTTCTCTCTTGGGGTTCTTCTTGAAACAGCAGTAGGAAGAGTAGTGCATATTACTAATATCACCAACATAAACATTAACAAATAATTTAGACTATGCAAATCATGACACTAACTTAAAATCTTCCTCTCTCTCTCTTATTGATTGAACTTCAGTTACATAGCTAGGGTCCAGAACTGTATGACAGATGAAATTTTCCTATGATCTCTAGCAGATGGGATTCTAGGTTAAATAACATATCTCAGATATGTATGCAAAATGACTCTCATGAATTGGCCACATTGCATGGGAAAAGTGCCCTCTCTCCTGGTAATGCATGGAATGGCGTTATTATGCTAATATTTCTTCACCACTATTCTCTTTGTTTTGCTATTCTGTTCCATTTCACTACCTTTGAAAAACAACTAGTCATTAGCCTGTATGATGGCCAAAAATTAAATGAAAAATGTTGAGATTTAAATTTCTTGTGTTCTTTCATTTCTTGCCTAATTGTGTACCAGATATTAACATAGCCAAAAGGAAACAAAGAGAGACATTTTAGTTATCCTTGCTACTCTAATTCACTGTTTTTCCCTCTCTTTAAAGAGAAGTACTGGTTTTCTCTGAAATCTGTATTTCATTTCATGACAATACATACATTCAGAAGAAGCTGAACTTCAGTTTACTGTCACTGGTTGCATCTCCACATTCATTAATGCAATTTGCTAAAGAGCATCCATTGTGAGGTACTAGAAAAAAAGTGTATTAGCCTATTTTAATGTGCATTAGCAAATGTGCACAGGTTTTTTGGGATGCTTTGATGCACATTAAAATAGGCTAATGCGCATTAAAGTGCCCATGCAGATGCACCCACTGTTAGTTAAACCACCAAAATATAACATATTTCATACATTTTATCTTTCTTTTAACTCATTACTCAAGTTTACTTCATATCTTTGTGTGTGTGTTTTGCTGCTTAGTTATTTCTGTCATTAAATAATGGTGGAATATTTCCCATGGCATTCTAGCTCAGAGAAGTAAGTAGGTAATCATCAGAAAGATCTTTTAATACACGTTCATTATTTCAAACAACTCAACTTTGACTTTTTTATTGAAATTGAAGTGTGAAAATGATTTATATTGTTACAACTCCAAATTCATTGGTAGCACTTTTTCCTTGTTAACAGAAAGCCAAATAGCATGTTTTTATTTGCCCCTGAAGTAAATAATGTTTTTAAGTGTGTAATTATCCTCCTCCAACCTTTGGCAATATAAAGACCTAGGAACACAGAATGGCATTTGAAATTTAGTACATGGTGTTTATCCTGAATATCTTTGCTCAAAACTAGACTTTTAACAATCATTACAGTTTGATAAGAAGCATGAATGCCACTATTTTTACTGGATGTCCTTAATGGATGTTTCACCTAATTAAAAACAACAGCATTGGATTTTAAATGTAGTTAAGGTGAGAAGTAATTGACGTAAAACAAAGCAAAAGTTCTGTTTCACACTTGTGCAGTACAACTAAACAAATACAAAAACTGTATTCAAATCTGGTGGTCAGTCAATAGGAAATATGATTCTAACTGGCTTTATTCAATTTGTGGATTATGATTCACCTTAATGTAAAGGTGATTGTATACTGAAACATACAAGCATGCACCTTTCACAGAGGAAATGTCTTTGGCTTCTTAAAAATAACTCACAATATTTTTCATTAATGAATTTATTCACTTCTGGAAGGTAAGTAAACTGCTGAGTGGAACTGACTCCCAACTTCCATAGACTGGTGAAGTCAATGGATGTGTGACAATTTATACCACTTTAGGATCAGTTCCAAAACGCCCAAGAACAATTTGTCTCACCGCGTATGTACTACTCCTTCAGCTGACAAAGACCACTATAAACATTCTATGGCCCAATAAAACCTTCTAGTCAGTACTATATATGATATTGGCAACACAGTGTCTGTTAACAATTTCTAAAAGTCCCTAGTAAAAAACAATCAATTTACCTTGATAGACAAAATGGAAACCTCTGGCAGATGCTCCACTCTTAGCACTGAATCGCAATAGAATCTGATTGGATGCGGCTAAAGGCAAAGTCTCTCCTATAAAAGTAAGGGTGAGGGGATAAGAGGAGGGAAGGACACAATTTCAATAATGGCAAACTCAAGCTGGAGACTCAGACAAAGAAATTACATTTGAGCAAAATACAATTACATTTTGTTTAAAATTCTGACAGACAATATTATAATTTTTCCTCATTTCATTCCTTCATATTTTACAGAGTTATATTTGTCATTAGCAGTATAAAAACAGTCACAGATCAAAGAATTTTATTCTGTAAAACTATATTGTATACACACTTCCTGACATTTGCTGCAGCTGTTGGGATTAGCTCTCCAGTAAGTGTCTTGTCTGGGGAATCTATTACTGTTTTGGACCATCATTATTATATGTTTTTGCCAGGGTTTGTTTGTGGGCTGACAGCTTTTTCTTGCATCCCATAGTGCACTAAAGAGTTGAAAGCATAGCAGAGGGGCACCAAGCTCTTTCTATATAATGTATATAGTTTAAAACATAAGTAAAGTAAAATAAAATTGTCTCTTCCTATTCTAGTGAATCTTCTGCCTCTGAAATATACAACATACCACATTAACAATAAAATTAAATAGACATTCTAAAAACAATTCAATTTCAAATAACGCTGGCTCATCATCTGGCATGTTTTATTCTCCTCTTCTCAAGGAACTCATTGTAAATTTGGCAAACTAATTTAAGAAGCCATAGATGCTCAAAATGTTTACACAATTTTCTTATTAGCTAAATGCATTCAGATCTTGATAGAAGTTCAGAAATGAAGAGTTTGATCTTAAATGTTTATATGTTTGCAAAGTTGGCTTTTGATTATGACAAGGGTGTAGATCTTGCTTGTAGTTATATCAGTGTATACCTAGACATGTTATTTAGATTTCTTAAATGTGTTGATTTACAACAGTTTAAATAACTTGGTGCAATAGGTCTGATGCTCTTCTCATTAATATTAGTTTTATTCTGTTGTAACTCCAGTCATTTCAATAGAGATCCTCCTGATATACACCAATGTAAATGAGGTATGAACCTGTCAACTTAATTCTGCTGGAATTAATATCACTGGAAATAAAAAAAAATGCAAGTTTTATTGCCCTTCAATCATTTAAAAATATCTACCAAGAAAAATGGGTATTGCTTTTGACTTTGTTGATACGGATGTGACAAAATAAAATTGGATGTTCAGATAAGATTAGTTCTATTTTATTAGCAATTAAAAACTGAACATTTTATTTCATAGCTAGACTCCTGCAAATATCATTAAAATTAATTGTTTTTTTCCCTTGCTACCTAAGTAGATATGATTCATTCAAAAAGATTACTTTATTTTTCAACTGTGAATATGTTTCTCATTAATTTGTCAAACAGATGCATGATCAATTGTTCCAATAAAAGATATAATTGTAACGATAAAAACTGAAGCCACAAATTCTGAACCAAGAAGAATGACAAACAATATATGTTTAAATTCTTAAATATATGTCAGTCATATTTCTTTATGAGGCCAGCTGTTTAAAATTATACATATGCAATTATAAACTTGTTTATACATGTTTCACTTTAGGTACTTAAACCCCAGAAATATTCATGCAAAGCAGAGAGAAAATTCTACCTCCACTAAAATCCATAAGAGTTTATCATTGACTTAACAAAAGGCCCAATTTTCAAATTCTCTTCCTCACTGATCCCAAAACTATTTGTGTTTAAATTAGACTCACAGAAAAACATAGCTGTGCAGCTTTACAGCAATATGGAATCATTAGATCATCTAGTTTAATCCACTGTATAATACAGGCCACCAAATTTTACATCCAGTTATTCTTGCACTGAGCTCAATAATGTGAGCTAGCTTAATGAGTACCTTCCAAAAAGGCATCCAGTCTTGATTTAAGTACTTTAAATTATGGGAATAAACAATTTCTCTTGGTAGTATACTCCAGTAATTTACAGTTACACCTTTACAGTTACTTCTGCTTACCTTTGAAAATCAGGCCCATAATGAGCTGTACATCCATGCTTGGGTCACATGAATGATTAATACTTCTTTTTCTTTTTTTTTTTTCTTTTTTTACCTGAATGAGATCCAGAGAGTGAGCTGAGAAGTCTAGCCTGGGGGTTTTCTCCATCAAATAATTCTGCCACATCATTCAATGCTGTCTGGAAATAGGCAAACTGTCCAAAAACAACTGCAAATAATAAGAAAAAGTACAGAAGTCACTCATTAAAAAAAACAAGCAAACAAAACAAACAGAACAGTTTTGCTCATCCTAGTCATTAATTGAATCCTGGATGGGCTGAATCCTCATCTTGCAGGGAGGTTCTCTCAGTTTAATTTTTACTCTGATAAGAGTTCATCAGATACCCACACCATTACTTATTACTTAATTTATTTTTTACTACTTTTTTTTTCTTTCTTCCTGTCCTTTTCTTCATTTTTTTTACAGTGCTGTGTTTAACAAATATAGTGACACTTTTTAATGTGATTTTTTTTCACCTTTTTAATTAAATTCTGTTATACTTTCCCTAAAAGATGAGGAGTTTTTTACTTCAAAGACCATTACCAGTTTAGCAATATATCTGCCAGTTCCTGGAATTTGTGAGCCTTGCCCAAGCAGAATGATTGTTTTGTCCAGATGAGGTGCCTAGGTTCTTTAAACAAAAACCAACCAAACAAAAAAGAAATAGCTGAACACCTCCAAACAGCAATATAGAAAGCTCAGGAATACTGAACAGAAGCAGCTAGAAAGTGCTAAGCACAAGGATCTGTCTGAACTACCTTTCATATGGGTTTAAATGTCTGACTCATGTTGAATATTAAGGCTCTCTATTTGTTTGGAACCTGATTCTGTTTTTAAAAGTAGGTAAATAGCTGGTGGCAGTTCTTGTGTTCATCTTTCACATAATATTCTAGTGCTTATAGCACTCACATTGGCAAGGGAAGACTAGTTTGGGGACCTTCTTCATCTCAAGATGCTTCAAATCATTTGCCTCAGTCTTCACAAAAAAGTTAAGCTGCAGCCAGATAAAAGCCTAATAAGGATTAGTTAGATAAGGAAGAGGCCAAGGTGGAGGATGAGATAACAAAAGAGATGGTCAGAGAGCTTTTGATGGGTCTGAATGAATTCAGGTCAGTAGAGCTGCATAAACTTGATCCCAGAGTACTGAAGGAACTGGCAGAAGAGATGTTAGAGTCCCTGGTAATGATCTTCATGAAGTTGTGGGAGACAAGCCAGGTACCAGAGGGCTGGAAAAGAGCCAATGTAGTGCCCCTCTTTAAAAAAGACAAAAAGGAGGCCCGGAGAACTGGGAAGTTACAGGAGGAGATCTTAAGGAAGGCCCTTTGCAAGCATCTGGAGGAGGAAAGGATGATCACAAGAAACCAGCATGGATTTATGAAAAATAGATGTTGAGCCCCTAATGTCTATGAAATCTATGAAACCTTTGAAATGTCAAACAAACTTGATCTCCTTCTTTGACACAGTAACTAATTGGATGGATGAAGGGAATGCTGTGGTTATGGTGAATCTGGCTACGCAACCTTCTCATAAAAAACTGGAGAAATATGGACTGGACAAAACTACTGTAAGGTGGATCAAAACTGGCTCAATAGCTACAAGCAAAGACTAATTATTATCCGGTCCATATCAGAATGGCAGGAGGTTTCAAGTGGAGTCCTGCAGTGGTCTGTCGTGGGCCTAGTGCTGTTCAATATGTTTATTAATGATTTGGATGCTGGCACAGAAAGTTTCTTGAGCAAATCTGCATATGACACAAAACTGAGAAGGATTATGAACATGCTGAAGATCAGAACACAATTCAGAAAGATTTTGACAGATTGGAAAGCTGGGTTAGAGCTAACAGGATGAAATTCAATGCAGACAAATATAAGGGACTACACCTTGAGAATAATAATAAAAAATACACATATAAAATGGGTGACACCTGGCTGAATAGCAGTCTGCAGTGTGATACAGCTACACAAAAGGCAAATGCTGTTTTTGGGTGCATTAATAGAAGCACTATATGAAAAATGTGGGAGGTGATAGTACTTCTCTACTTGGCACTGTTTAGGCCTCATTTAGAGTACTGTGTGCAGTTCTGGGCTCCATATTTTAAAAAGGACATGGACAAGTTAGAGGGGGTCCAGAGATAGTTCTTCTTTATGGCAACCCTTCAAGTATTTGCAGACTGCTATCATGTCCCCTCTTAAGCATCTTTTCTCTCTTGTTGCAGAGCAGAGGATGTGGACCAATGGCTTGAAGTTGCTTGACCTTTGGCAGGTTAGAGTATTATGTCTGGGTTGTGACACTAGGGTTTAGATTATGAATTCTATATGATATTTTGGATAGATATAATTCTGCCTCATTCAGGGGCTTTGACTGGATGACCTCTGGAGGTCCCTTCCAGACCTACTTCTTTATGACTGAAACTCACATGTCCACTTCCTAGGTGATTACCTTAATTGCAAGGGTATGGGATAGCAGCTGGGTGGATTGAAATCAGAACACTGTAGCTGAGTGCCATATAGCTAGGCTCTTTCTTGCTTGTTGTTTTATAGGCAAATAAATCCTACCCATATCCCACTTAGGCAACTTCAGAACCAACCTGGACCTGGATTTAAGTTGTGTTACTGCCATTTGTTCTGTTACCTCTGAGAATAAGAGAAAAGATGAACTGGAAAGAAAAGGGACTGAATTTATTTAAGTTTTTATTTCCTAAAACTAACACTAATAAAGCATGAAGGTCTTGTCACATAGTACTTTCACAAAGTAGCACTTAATAGCACATATCCCTGGTAATGCATTCTATACTCATTTGAGGACCGAGTTAAATGTATAATCTGTGGCTTCATATTACTACTCATTTTAGCTAAAACAATACAAAAATATTCTTATATAATAAACACATAACACTAGTATCAGATTTCATTTATTACCATATTTATTTTTCACTTCAGTAACAAGGAATTTGAACCACATCAATAAATACTGCAATTTATTATAATCCACTTCTGTATGTTATTAGTTAATACTTAATAGAGTTTTAAAATTTCCCCCTGATAATGTATTTGTAGAAATAAAACAGTAAATTAAAACAAATCCAT